>NW_020447242.1:1891892-2186892 GCF_003343035.1 Apteryx rowi
ACAGCGGCGGCGGCGGGGGGCTGTGGGCTCCTCCTCGGGAGGGCCGGGGGGCTCGTGGCGCTGCCCGGCCCCTCCGCCGCCGGCTGCCTGCTAACAGTAAAAAGAGCAGCGGTTCCGCCGGAGGCGGCGCGGAGAAGACGCTCGGCTTTTCGCTCGGCTGCAGATGTCGCCCAGAGCTTTTCGCTGGCGCAGCGGCCAGTCCTGAGCAGGCTGCAGGCAGGGAGCCGGGCCGCCGCCCGCCCGCCTCTACCCCCGGCGCCTCCCTGAGCGGGGAGGGCTGAGGGGGAGAAGGGCTTTCTGCTTCGGTGTCCTTTAAAGCAATGATTTCTACGTGAATCTGTGGATTCGCTGCACAGGCTCGAAAGATGCAGCTCATCCGCTTTCTAAACGACTTTGAAAAAAATCAGCTTGGCATCGGGGGGTGTCTTTGATAATAATCTTGTTTCCAAAAGTGAGCCTTTATGCAAAAGCAAACACTTAAACGTCTATCAAGGTGAAGTTTCCTATGTTAATACTTTTAAATGTAATCGTTGTACAGTAGCTTAGTTTGGGGTTTGGTTTGCTTGTTTTGCTGTCGCTCGTTTTTCTTTTTTTTCCTGTGGTGCCATTTCTTGGATAAACGTTCTAGATTAAATTATTAATGCTACATTTCTATTTTTTACCTTCTTTGTTAGTGACATAAGGTTTTCAACAAGACATCTAATGTAGGTGGTTAATATTTAACAAACTAGTGTGTTTTGAGAGTTGTATTCTTTCTAGGTCAGTGAAGTATGTAGCTAAAACAAAATTCAGACCAACAGTTATGTTTTGAAGCAGTATGCCTGTATTTACTTGTTTTCTCAAGTAAAAAGCCATTCGTATTTTCCCTGGCCTGACACCTGGTGGAGATTCTCACACTTTTTTCTTTTTTCTTTTTTTAAACAGAAAATGTTCAGCAATGTCCTTCTAGTATGTTAGAACTTTTTATGTTTTTGCACCATCTTGTGGTAAATATCCATACTTACCTAGACAACTTGTAAAAGAAGTAGAGGTATTTCATTCTTTTTCTGGTAATAATTTTCCTTTTGTTATCAAATCTTTAGATGCAGCTGGTTTCATACAACTGTTGATTTGCATGTTTTTCCTTTTTTCTACAAGGTAGAAGATAATTTTTTCTTCCACAGTCGCAGATCCCATCACTCTGTGTGTTTGGACTTGTTATAGGACATATGAAAACTAACAGCCAAATGGGATGCTACTTCTGTGGCTCCATCCATGGAGTTCAGGCAGGAATGTCATGACTCTGTCGTTCAGGTTCTGGGTTCATTGTCACCATGTACCTCTGTCAGTGTGGATCTGCAAAGACTTGAAGTGTACAGCAGTTACCTTCTGCAGATCCAGTTAAGATCTGTGAAGGTTAGAAACTCAAGTGAATATTCATATGGATATTTTTTGTATACTTGTTGATAAGGGGACCTTCTTACATGATTGAAATATGGCATATGGTATTTTCTCATTTATTTTCTCATATAGATGATGTATTTTGTACACTTAGTAGATTTGCACATTCCAGGCTTGTTGGAGAAGATAAAATGTTTTGTTAAGCTGATGTAGGCCCCTCTTCCTGTATATGATCTACAGACAGGGCAGCCTTAACTTGCCTCCCCGACCAGTAGGATTGCTGTCTTTTGCCAAGCCATTTCTGGATACAAAAGAATAACATGGCTGCTGTCATGGTGTGGGATGTGTTCTAAGCATTTCATGTGAGTAGGCTATTGGGAAGATCCTACTATTTTTGAGCTTATGGGCCAAGTTCTGGTATGTTAGATTTGACCAATTTGCAGACAGTTGGAGTCCTGATCATATGTCATACTGGACAGCAGACAGCTCTTTCCAGTTCCTGGATTATTTGGAGAAAAATGCAGTGGAGAGTAACCCTATTTCTCAGACATATTGGACATGTTGAGAATGCTGATAAATCTAAGTTTCATTGCAGTGGTGAGACAGGTGCAATTCATTGCAATTTCTGCAGCTACTGGCATAGTTCAGACCTCTTGGAAGTTTTTCTAAACACATGGAAGTGAGTCCATTGAAATTACTAGGACATTTGGATATCCATGCAATGCAGAATTCCACAATCTTTGAAGCTTTATATTTTCATATATAGCTATGCTGTTGTTCTGAGTTAATTAAAAAATATCCTGAGTGATCAGATATGCTGATTTACATGAAAGTGATCTAGTTTTCAAGGCTAGTTCTAAATTCCTGTTAAAGCTTGGTGGAAAAAAATTGTAAATCAAATCCATATTAACTCTGATCTGTATGCACTCAAAGCATCTAAGCCAAGATCTRCTCTTCTTTGAAATAATGACCTTCCTTCTTCTAGTGCCCCACTCGGGAAACTTTCCTCTATTTTTTTCTTTATTCCCTCTTTTCTCTAAAAAGCATGAATTGCCTTCCTGCAGCCCMTCACCTCTGTGCCCTTTGGGTAAAGAGAATGAATTGGAAAAAGCATTTCTTGTATCACATCCTGTTGGTTGTAGTGGACACAACTACAAATTCACAGTTCACAAGGTTTTGCTATGAACCTAACAATATTTGATGTGTTATCTTAAAGTCTTAGATTTGGGATTGATTTGACTATGTAAGAATCTCATCTCAGGTAAACATATGTTTAGACCTGATGAGTTCAGAAAAGAGTTTGTGAAGAGCTTTGAGTTCACCAAAGTAGCTCAGAAATCAGAAGACAAATGAAACAAGTTGTTTATAAGGCTCATATGTATCTATAGAAGAAGAACATATGTATATACAGAAAATAAAAATCTCCCTCTAAATCTGCCTGATGATTTCTGAAAGCTGGGGAATGATGCGATAACTCAGCCACCAAAACACACAGATCTGGTTTCTGTCCCTCCCTTTTGTGTGCTTCTGCTTGCTATCCTGCCTGCCATCCATCCAGCTTGGCTCTCACCCACCCAGTCATCTAATTCCCCTCCCCATGTCTCAAATTGCTACCGATTCAGTTTGATTGAGCATGAGCTGCTCAGCCCTTCTCTCAGCTCACCACCCACGTTTCCTTCTACCCTGTTTCACCCATATTAGGTTGTCCTGACTTGTCTGGGCCTGTTTCTCGCCAGAGATGCCACCCACTTTCTCTTTGCTGCTCTTCTTTCTGGTCCTACATAGACTGTTTCTAGGCACCTTATATATCACCTCCCTGTTATGTACGGTGGTACGTAATTTAAATTTGGAGCACTAACAGATTAATAGAGGCTGGCACTCATGATTTAGTTAAGCGTGTGTTATGAAATAATATGTAGAACAGTTTTGCATAATGACATTGTATTCACAAGTATTCATGTAATTCCCTTGTCCTGACTGTACTCATCATACATTCAGTTGTTATAACTTCTCAGTTTTTTTATGTTCGTGATAGTAGGCTGTTCATTTATAGTTCTGTATTGCTGATAATTTTTATGTTCTATGCCATCTAGTGGCAAACTTGGTGAACTGCCTGCCTTGTCATTTAGCAGATCTTCAAGTTTTGTCAACTTAGATGACAGAGATTCTAAGATGGCATCTTAGAATAGACAGGGAAGACTCAGTTTTTTGTACACTTAGCTTGGTTATTACTTGTCAGGAACCTCCAGTAACCTTTATCTGGCTCTGTACATGACGGACTCATATAATCCTTTCTGTGGATGGCACAGGAGACCATTACTTACTAAGGTAAGCACTGTTCTTGTTTTCCAGGCCTTTAGGTCTAGTTTGAGATCCAATTTATCACAGGCAAATTTAAACACAAAATTCATGGACTAAATTTGCCTGTGGCATCCAGATAACCTATGACTGGTGACATGGAGGTCCAAATTATAAAAGATACATAAAATGTGTATGGTAAAAGTCATTCTCAAAAGCTGACAGTGTAGTACAAAAAAGCATTAAATAGCTTTTGTCCAGACAAAGATAACTTTATTTCCAATATGCCATTTTGAATTTAGTAAAGACTAATGTTCAGACAGGGTGATTATTACCAGTTAACTGTTCTCCTCTGCTTTGAATTTTTTGTCTGCTAAGTTCTGTAGATGCTGAAGGAGCATAAAGCTTAAAAAAGTTAGGTCCAAATCCTTTTTTGCTGATGAAAACCAGGAAGGTGATGCTCTGGCTATTGGAGTCAGTAGCTCTAAGGAAGATGGCAAAATTCCAGCCCTCTATAAAGAGGCAAAGATTAGACCTCACTTAACAAACCATTTCCTGAAACTGGCAAGCTCTCCCTTGAGTTAGTTTCTTTCTGCCTTTCTTTCTTTCTGAGGAGAGAAAAGATAGTTAGAAAAGTATAGTAAGGAAAAAAAAATCCTGGCCTGCTGGGTAATGCAGACTGCATTTCCTGAGAATCTTCCCTGGAAACTTGAAAGTTACTGTTGTTACTGATTCATTTAGACTTAACTATTCTATTATCTATGACTGCATGGTGTCACTATGTTCTGCTCCATTATGAGAGGTCCACGTTTCTGATGCTAGCTTGGGGGTTTAGGCAACCTAGAGACTCTTTTATGTCACAGACTACTGTGCAGGGTAGATCCAGTAAAGGGATGTTGATGTATAAATATGCGGAATTTAGGTCACCAAGTCCAAAATCAATATCCTAAAAATTCTTGATGAACTTTCACCCAACCTTGGAGGGGCCTTTTTTATTTTAAAGTTTATTGGGTGCCTAGATTTGCACTTTTGTACATGCCCAGAACTGTCCCAGCCTTGATATGACTGAACAATGTATTCATGCTGACCTCCACTCATAATCCAGAAATTAGGCATTCTGCTTTTGTTTCTTGCTGGGGCTTTATTTAGTATGAATTCTCACCACACACTTAATACACCTGCAAGATTGGGTGTGTTGCACGATGATTCTGAGAGCGGTCATTGATTTTTGAAAAACATAACAAGAAAAGCTTGCAGTGCTCTCCTTACTGATGAGTCAATAAGCTACTGTTAATAGGAGGATGCCGACTCATTTCCTATCTCCTTAGAGACTATACTGACTTAATAGCTTATTTGTAGAGAGAGGCAGTGTTTACCTCTCCTTTGGAAGTTGTTCCATTGCACAGAAAAGAATAGTCTAGAGATAGTATAAAAGTAAATGTGACTTGCTGTCTGGTGGTTAAGGTGTTCATATCAAAGGAAGAATCCTGGAAAGAAAAAGCCTGCTCTAGGGCAGTTTCTATATTTCATGCAGTGAATGGAAAACGTAAAATATACTTGAAAAGTTCTTTTGGCAGAGTTGTTCTTGATTACCCTTTATTATGTTTGGTCCTCAATCCATCCATAAAATGGAGAGGAATACAATTTCCCTTCTTCATGCCTGTTATGAGAATACATCTATGAAATACTGTCACGTTACGGTGCAGAACTCTGACATAAGATGTCATGTAATGGGCATGTGGAGCTATGCAGTGCAGCACTGAGGAATGGCTTTCAAAAGTGTTATTTATAGAGAGAGGTCTACAGAGCTTTTTTTTGGTGCAGTCTATCTGGAATGGCTGTTGAATTGTTAGTGCTGTAGTAGAGAAAGGAGAAAATTTCAGTAAGTAAACTTGCTTAGGATTTAGATTTTATGAGAGGACTATCAATATTGTAAAGAAGCATGGAGTTTGTGAAAAGGATTTATAAATTTGAGGGAATCAGAAGGTAGAAGCACTTTTCCCCTTGTCAAATTCGTATTCTTGCAGAATAGTTTTAGTAATGAGAAAGAATGTGCACAATTAAGAGTAGTATTTCTGAAAATACTGATCATTTTCTTTTCAGAAGATACATAAATATGTAACAAAATTATTCAAAATGAAGCTTTTTGTTTGCAATTTTTAAGTTTGATGTATTTTCTTTTTGTTCTAAAGATTTGCTAAACAATGATCAAGAGTAATTTGAGTTTTAAGGCTTATTTTCTATTAAAAACAGAATGCAAGTTGTGTGTTAATCACATTGAATGTCTCCAAGTCATGGTTTGAGAAAATAATTGCTAGTGCTGTTCAATTGAGAATAACAAACAGTTAAATGCATACTTAAATTAATCTCTTCTGCAAAACACCACCACTTAGGGACAAGCTTACAGTTGCAATCAGTAATATATAAGCATGTGCTTGAAATTTCTAATTTAGTAGATGATGATGGACAGTCAAACAGGGGCCAGAGCTAGAATACTAAATATAGTTTAGAAGGAATGTGGTGGTGTCCTGCACTGGGTTTGATCGTGATGCCTCCCTAGGGAGTCTATATAGCAGACTGGGTTTTTGGCTCTTGCCGTTGGCATGCTTCCTATGGTTGAAAATCCCCACTAGCTTAAAAAACATCTTAGCTGGTATTAAGGTTATATTAGTCTATAACTGAACTTCCTAACCTTTTTTCTAGACAAGCAAATTGTCAGTACTCACCTTAACCCAGGCCGAGTGGGTTTTGGGAGAGATGGGGGGTAGGAGGGGTTAGGGTGTTGTTGTGCTTTTTCTGTTCTGTATGGGTGTGTATGTGCACTTGAAGTTTTGAGACAAATATTACAAATATGGTTTGAGGAATCAGTGCAAACTCTTTCAAACCTGTCTGAAGTTGGTCAACTTTAACAGTGACAATAGTACCATTTGAGATTTTCCATTCTGCAAAGCAGATCTGCACAACTCTACATGGATGGTCTCTACAGGCATATCAAATCTAACACCTTAATGATTTCTTGGATGGCAGAACATGTGAAGCTTAACATAAAAGGAACATGTCATAGGGCCACCTTGTGCTTCCTACAAGGGCAGATGCTCAGAATGACTGTGCTGCCCATCCTCAGTAAGTGTGATGCTTCCATCTATGATTAGAAACACTATGGATGTATTATACAGCAACAGCGCATTTGTGTAGTGGAAGACTTCTGGGTTTGTGGCAACCTTGTCAGAATGCATGCGTACACTATAGCATCTTACCTGATAGGACAGCCCAAAATGCAGGGGTCCCAGGCAAATAAAGGAGAGGCTCAAACTCCACTCAAGGGGAAAAAAAAAAAAAAAAAATCATGTAGTGAACATGTTAAGTAAAACCTGGATTAATAAGCTCGAGTGCAGTACTGAACTGCGCCCATGAGTAAAGGTTATTCCTGATGTAAAAAATCTCTGTAATTCTCAGCCTGGAGTTGTTGCTTCCTTTTCTCCCGAAGGTGTTTCCTCCCTCTTGCCTCACTGTTACTTCATCTGCAGGCTGCTGCCAACTCTGCTTTGCCTCCTTGTCCTGCCAAAAGGGTTGGCAGGATGATTAAGCTGGTAAGTCTGTCTGAACCAATCTGAGTCTATTCAGAGCCATTCAGTATTTCAACAAGGCACTCCCTGTTCTGAAACCATGCTGCAAAGACACCTGAGCTGGCCCTGCACAGAGCAAACACTGGTTCAACAGAGGTTATTAGCTTGGACTCCATGCTTTGCCTCACCCTTTTTTTATCCTTGTATAGACTCCTTATTAACCTCCCTGATGGTTATGGCATGGCACATGCCATAGCTGCATTCCTTGCCTTCATTCCTTGCTCAGAGTCAGGGTTTTGTGTAAAAAAGTGTAAAGACATTTTCAGTGGAAAATGTGGGATAACTGCAGTTCCTCGGCACCTGTGTTTTTTGGGGAAATTTGCTATAAGGTCTGTGGCAAGGATGCAAGAAATGGCAATGCTGTGAAATCCACATGAGCTAAGAGAGTGATTAAGCTACA
This sequence comes from Apteryx rowi, assembly GCF_003343035.1. Classification (NCBI taxonomy): domain Eukaryota; kingdom Metazoa; phylum Chordata; class Aves; order Apterygiformes; family Apterygidae; genus Apteryx; species Apteryx rowi. Next base: position 1,899,597 of record NW_020447242.1, read on the forward strand.
AAGTAGAGAGACCCACAAACCCTATTGGAGGCCCAGGAGTCAAAACAAGTTGTGCAGCTTTTCTGATAACGTTTGCTCCATGTGCTGCCTGAGAAAGCAGGGCTTGGCTTCTTAGTTGATTCATACTCATTCTAAGAGCTGGGCTCTGTCATTCTCTCATTAATGCTGTTTTTGCATCCTCTCTTTCTGTGTTCAGCATCTTCTCTTGCTAGCAGTTTGATTGTCAGAACAATCTTGTAATAGATGTGACTATACAAATTCCCTGTTTTTTTGTTTGTGTTTTTGACACAGGTTTCAGGGTCTTTCCCAACATCCAGTAAAAGCAGAAGAAAGATTTTTAACATATTTGGACTGGAGTCTTTGCAAATCCTGTTTTGTCAATTTTTGTTTAAATGGTTATATGACAGGTATTTTTCCTCTTGCCTTTCTTTCGTTCACCAAAAGACACTAGCACACTTCTCAGTGTTGCGTATCAAAATAAACAGAGATTGGAAAGTTTATTCTGTGATTTTTATCTCTAGAAATATTATCTGTTATGCTTTTGGTAAGCAAGGATTGTAGGGGAGGTAATATCTTTTATTAGACTAATTTATAGTCTGGAAAAAGAACAGATGAGCTTTCAGCACATAAACCCTTCCTTAGTTTAGTTTCACATCTTTAGTAAGGCAGTAATTTTAGAAAGCAAGCTACCCTAAGGCAAGCTGAGTTCTGTTTTAGACAATCTATTTTACTTCAGCTTTCTGAGTTAAACTAATAAGTACACCCAGCTTGCCTTTATTAGTGAGATAAGGATTTCTGTTACAAGTTGTGTATCTCTGTAATAACAATGATGGTTATCTTACTCAAAAGCCAAAGTAGTCATGCTACTCTGTTTATTTCTGGTCCCTTAAGCAAGGCAGAAGAGATGGATCTCTCAGTTCTGTTGGTGAGTGCTATTAAAAAGTGAAAACACAGACACTGAGTGTCCATTGTCAGCTCAGCACCTCTGCAGAGAGGGCTTACAAAATGTACAGAAATGCACATAGTGTTCAGCCCTGTAAGTAAACCTTTTCACCCACACTGAAACCAAAAGGGCAGAGGAGGAAGACGTGGGTGTGGCAGGATCAAGTGACTTTGCACTGGAACTTGTGAGGYGTTGAAAAATACAGGGAGAAGAAGGCAGTCTAAAAATGTAGCAACCTAGGTTGGTCTAGTGGAGTAGTAGAAGGGCCATTTTATGGATTTTCAGTAACTTCTGTTGTTAATGGGTAAAGTGGTCATACCAAAATGCTTAAGAGCTAGGAAAGAGCAAAAAGGAAATGAGGGAGTGAGCTAATAGCAAAAGTGCTTCACAGATGGGCATGAAATATGTCTCAAAATCATCTCCTTGGTGCATCGTGTGTTATGCAGGGTGGGCCAAGTTTGAATAAGAGAAAGGGTTTAGACATTTCAAGTGAGGCTTGGACAGAACTTAGGCACTGTGGCTAAAACTGTGATCTTAGAAACCCCCCTGTTCAAGTCCTACTTATCCTTTGAGGTGCTAAGTTTCAGAGGCATCTCAAGTGTTTAGGTAAAAGTTTTGTATAGCTCATCTTTGCAAGGGTTGAGCAGCTTGGTTTTCCTCTCACTCTAGCTGATCAAGGTCCAGAAACCAGGCATTTCTTGGCTATCAATCCTAAGTGGCATGATCTGAAAATACCTTATCTATGCCTACAGAATTATGCCACGATGACATTCTCTGTTAAAATGTGTTATACTCCAAAGACTGTTTATGTATTTGACATCAAAAGTTCTTAGAGCTTGGACTGGATCCATCTAAGTGAGTGCTTTAAGCCAATAATCATGATCTTTCATTTTGGCCAAACAAATCTTGAACTTTTTCCTGCACACTGGAAGCAGCCTTAACAGAAGGTAAAGAGAGTGCAAAAAGCCTATTCGTTAGAGACCTATATAAAAGGTATGGCTTTGAACCCTGAACTCCAATGTCCTAAGGAAATGCTCTAGCCATATACTATGTGCTTATTAAGGTAATATAATCCTGCCATTTGAGACTCAAGTGCTGGTCCAAAAGTTAGTCAGGCTCACATAAAACATGTCTGTTTGCATGCAGTGGACATACCTGGTCATATGACAGGTATGTCTGTGGGCACATGAGTGTCAATTTTATTAAGGATAGCTTGCAGAGTAAGGCTGCTACTCTTCTCTGCACGACCACCTCAGCTGCTCATAGCAGCTGGCTGGCAATTGTCAGCCACTTTGTCATGCTGAGCTCTACAGCAGGAGGCAGCCTGGGGCAATATGTCTGTATAGTTATGGCATTCAGGCATTACAGTGGAGGGACACGCAGTAGTGTCCCAGAAAGTGACTCTTACATGCCACATGTGGAACTTTGTATGTCTGCAGGCTGTTACAGCTGACAGTCTTGCTTCTTGGTTCTTCTCATGTAATCTCTTTTTTTTAAAAAAAAGAGAGGTATTTATAGGTGTTTTGTTTTGTTTTGTTTTGTTTTTTAATAAAGGCCACCTAAAAGCAGGAGTGAGTCTAGGCACATGGGAATAGTAAAAATCTACTAAGTGTACCTTGTACAGGGAAACCAGCATTTTTCCCTGTTATGGGACATAGCGTATGTGCTACTCATCTTTTACATGCCAGAAATATACACCAGGATTTTTTCTGTCGAACATTTTCCTGTATCCTGGCTGTGGATTCCAAGTAAATAGATTCGTTTTTCTGCCACCCCAACTTGGGCATCTATACAGCAGTGGGTTAAGACAATGCTCAAATTTTGTGGGCTGCTACAGATAGGTGTGCATTCAGTCTAACATTCTTTATGGATCTCATTCTCAGGTGCTTAATTCTCCATATGTATTGTATCTGGATTGAACGTTAGTGTCTGGAATCAATTTTGGAGCTAGGCTTTTAAGTGAAACATTGTAATATGCAGTTAGAACCTGTGATTTTCCAGGAACTACCAGCTTTGGCAAAGGCATCCTTCATTTTACTAGATTATGAGTTTCATGCTCATTTGCCCATAGTGACTCATGCTTTTTCACATCCATGCTGGGCAAAGTTTGAAAGTGAGTGATAATTTGAGGATAAATTATTTTTTTAACCTGAAGAATACCCTCATTAAATGAACAGCATTTTGATGAACACCCAAGATGATCTGAGCAATACTGATCTAACTAGTAGTGTTACTTTGTTCTCTTTCTTTCCCTTTCTCTCTGTGATGATTCTGTGGTTATTAAGTAACGGAAGAAATGCTTTAGGCTTTCCTCTGATACCCTTGCTCCAAGAGTAAGCATTTCTTCTGGGTGTAGTCCTATACATTTCACTGAAATCACTGACACAGTAAGATACAGGACATCAAAATTACAAAGAAGTGAAATATTAGATGACAAAACTTGTAATAATATTCATATGTTCAGTTCAATATAAGTGAGGCATCTTAAGACTATTTTTTGCTGAAGTTTCCATAAAGTCACTCTTAATGGGGGTAGCCTACTTTGTCAGGTAAATTGTTAACACATATGGGTAGAAGTATTTGCCACCAATTAATCTTGCACCCTGTAAAGATCCCAAAAGAAGAATCCTTTTCAGCAGAATGGCACTTGTTTTGAAAAAAAAAAAAAATTAACTAAGCAAGTTTGCAGATGGTGCTCTGCTGAGACTGATAACTGTTATTTTTGTTGGCCTACTGGGGATGCTTAAAATCTTCACACTGAAGACAGGTACTAACATGTCTCCTCTTTGAAACTCTTTAAGAAGACCATTATGGTTAGCGTAGAGTTATGTTATATTTCTGACACCTGTGTGGCCAAATCTGAGTAACAGATTTGCTACATATTGCCTTTTCACCCAACACAGGCAAGTGTTGAAACTGGTCATGGAGGAAGGAGAATGTATATTAAGTTTTAATGATGCATGCCCATTACTGAAAACTTGACCAAGAAAAATTCTTTGTGTGCTGGGAAGGGAGGCACAGACACATTTCTTGTATTCATCGTGATTAGTGCACAGAACAGTACCAAAAGATACAGTTCTATTGCTTTACTGATGTAGGTGTTGATCTGTTCTTCAGCAACACCTTAGAAATTTTTGCAACTTCTCTGCTTAAACTAATCAGTCAAGAAATAAGCCTGCTAGTGTACAACATGGAGTTGTCGGAGTGGTTTTTATCTTTGAAACTGCTATTAATATTTTTTTTGGAAAAAGATTCACACAAAAATACAGCAGAGTGTAAATAACTTTAAGTGGGAACTTATTAAGGGGACATTAAGGGCCTTACTAAGTGCTACAGAGCAGAAAGTTTAATGTTGAGGAGCTAAATTATGGAAAACATTATCAGTCTTGCTGTCACATATTTTCATTCATTAGGGGCAAATATCTCTCAGACCTTCACCCTGAAGTTCCACTCCAGGGTTTGTCAGCGAGTCTTCTGTGGTTTAAGTAAAGTGGTTTAACAAATTAATACTTCCAGCAACTCCATCAGTGATACTCAAGAAGAATTAGAAAGGGAGCAAGCCCCATTTTTGCACTGAGGAAACTGAGTGACGCAATCCCCAATCATCCAACAGGTCGGTGCTAGAGAGGGAATAGAATTCCTCTCTTCCAAAGGCCTGCTCAGTGCTCTCTTTATTGTACTGCTGTTTCAAAATCTCTGTGGATTAGGAATAAAAAAAGATAGCTAATGAATAGCTTAGCTGCTATGCTAGTGAGTCCATCTTATATCTTGTACCATTAGAAGTGACAAGTTTAGGATCCATTATCTTCCCCCCCCCCCTTTTTACTTTTTGGTAAGGAGCGAAAACCCCTCAGATTTCTTCTGTTAATTCAAGAGGTAATTTAAAGTGTTAGGCAGCTGAGCAGAAAATCCGAGTGGTCCAAATTAATGTCACCACAGAAAAGTAAACARACTTAATTACTGTAATATGCATTTCAGTAGTTCAAAATAATGTCCTTCCTAGCAAACAGTGTATTTTATTATGAAACTAACTGTGAGTGATAAAACACTTAAGAAATGTTCTTTGGAAAGGTTGCTGAAGAACAAAAAGTCTTAGTGTCAGATCTTTGGCTTGTATAAGCTGGCAAAGTTCATCTCTGTAATGTACATCAGTTGCAGTGCTATTGCTTAGTGTTTGCTGCAACTGTTTCATATCATTGCCTGTAGTAGTTCTCTCTGGAAATCAAGCCTACTTAGCAATTTTTGCTTACCGAGTCTGAGGAAGTTCCGGAGATTTTCTAATCTGCCAATGCAGTTTTTTAATATAGATAATGTATTTTTCTTTTTAAATCAAGTAGATTTCTTATATATGTGGAAATACACTCACTAAGAGTAGGATCTTTTATATGTACTTGAGTGAAACATTTAAATAACTGAGAACAGCTATGTTTGCTGGTATCACGAGTAATGGGAAAAAAAGCAACTGTCTGTAAGGAGAAAAAGAACTGCTCACAGATCATCTGATAACAGTGAGGTGCTGGCGGAATAAAGGAAAGCAGCTAAAATAGGAGATTAATGATAATGGGTGTAGATCCCAATGTTAGCACTTACACCAAAAGCATCTGAAAGTGCATAGTGATGTAAAATGGTGGTGATCTCAGTCATGATGATTAGTATTATTAGTTTAATTGCTTAGTTTAAATTAGTATTAGTAGTTTGAATAAATACTTAGAGGATAGCTGAATAAGAAGGAAAATAATGAGGATATTGTGGAAATTTGGGACGTTGGAAAGGTTTTTATGACAGTTCAGGTGAGGTATGTTAAATACTTACTTCTAGAATGTTAGTATTTGTCTATGATGGGCACTTATGCTGCTACTTCACTGACCCCACTGATGCAATATATATCTATTAACAGTTTTCATTTCAGATGTTTATGAATTGTAACTGGCACCTGAATTGCATGAGTGGATTTTTTCTGCATGTCTGCTTGCCACAAGAAAGGAAGGCAGTATTTATAACTGATTTTGAACAATGCATAAAGTGAGCRCATGGCTCATTAGCTGTTTTTTAGTGCCATCTGCTGGCTGATTGCAGATATTTCAGAAAGAGCAATTAAAAACGTTTCCTATTCTGTGCTAGTATTCATATAATTTCAAAAAGTAGAAAATCAGCAGCCGTATGAAGAATATTATGTGTATTTAGGACAAGAAATGTAAATATTCTGAGGTAAAGACTTACATATGACAGGACACAGACTAAAAGTCAGTTGACTTCAGTAGTTATCAAAATGCAAAATGCAGTGCAGAACTGGGTATTCAGCCCTCATGTGGTTTTTTATTTTGGGGCTTAGTGACAGGTATAAGTGAGTTAACTCTCTAGAGTAGCAATATAAAGACTTCATAGGCAGAAAGGAGTGCCCCTTTCCTTTTGCAGCTTGTTAAAAGCAGTCATTAACATAGTCTGCCTTACTTATCCAATGTGTGGCTAAAAGAAACTCCTTCAGAAAAAGGATTCAATAGGCACCCTCATCATCTGTAAGTATATTTAGGCAGGGAAAGGAAAAGATGTTCGTTTGACTGCCACCCCAGAGAAAGTTACAGGAATCCCTATATCTAAATCCACTTCTATGGACACAAACTTTTGGATGAAGAGTTGGCTTAAAAACCTGATCCCCAGTCTAACAACGGGTAAGCATCCTGACAATAGACAGAAAAAGAAAGGGAAAGATCATTTTGAAGATGACACAAATTATCCTTTAAATATACCTTTATATTTTTCATGGTTTTCTTTAGTTCTCTATACCTGTCTCTAAACACATAAATGTGTGCGTGTCTTCTATGTTTGGATTGTATGAATTAAATGAAAACTTCAGTGTAACATTTGTCCGCTGTTCAGAGGCGAGCACAGGGTAGCTGGCAAACAAAAAGGTGTTCCAGTCTTTCAGAGCTGGCAATCCCATGACTTAGACTGCTCGGCCATTCTCTTGGCACCAAACAGCCGCGTATGACTGTAAAAGTACAGAGGAAAACACAAGTGGACTTCTCTGCTAAGCTGCTGTCCCTGTTTTGGACCTACCGCTGTGTTCTTACAAGGGGTACTCATGCTAGTATCACTCTTAGGCACCTCTTATAGCTACCCCACAGTCAATGTCAATACTGCATTTTCTGCAACTCTGTGATGTTGTAATGTCCAAGCATTTTTCACAGCTCTGCATATGTTTTGTTAAACCGTTTGATCTTTGGACAGACCTAGCTATGGGTAGAGTTTTCCACTGTGTCCAGACGAGAGGTCCAGTGCCTAGTAGGGTAGTGCCTCTGTTATGTCAATGCTTCTCTAATATGAGTGAGCATTTAAAGTAGGGCTTTTGATGCATTCCCAAGTAAATTCTTGTTTGTTTTGAGTAAAGCTTCTTTTTTCTAAGACTTCTGTGGCCTGAAAAAGTATGAACATTTTTGTCATATGTCTGTAAGGAAGAATGAGCTATCTAACAGCCAAGTCAGACAAGTTCTGGATTTATATGCTTTTTATATGCATTTCCAGCAGGACTTTCACACAAAACACACAGTTCAGCGACTTGAATTTATGTAAGAGTTTCATCTTTTTAGACACTAGAAGCTCATGCTCTCGGAGATGGAGGTATAGAGAGAAATCTCTAGAATGTTGTGCTAGCTCCAGCTGTGCTGCCCTACAGTAGGTGGCCAGGTGTACATGGAGTCAATGCTTTACTCCTACGAGTAGATTTCACTACTACTGTGACGTGGTGGTTCTTTCTCTCTATTTTATGTCTCATAGAATTTACAGTTGTTACATAGATCATAAGACATCGTATCCTACAATAAGATTTATTCTTCTACTGGAGAATGCTTTTTTAGATGGGGTATTACCGATTTCAAAGCTTCTTGTGTACAATAATTCAGAGCAATATTTACCTCAATTATTAAAAACTTTTGATTTGCTTGGCATGATGTCTTTCACACAAACTTACAGAAGCTTTTGAGTTCAATTAACTTTTAGTTTGCTCTATTATGGAGAAGGCAGAGTAAACAAACAACTGTTTGGGGTCCTAAGTTAGATAATTGATTTCAGGTTTGCTGTAAATACTTGACTGCTGCCAGGTTTACATTAAATATATATTTGATGATCTTGCATCAATAGATGTATAACTCTGGTAACAGTTGCAGCCATCAGTAGTAAAGCACAGTAGCATTAAAGACCAATTGCATTGGTCAGAAAAGAGTATTAGTTGTGCCATCAGCTGTGTATCTGGAATGTGGGAGGAAGGCATGTGATTCTGCATTATCTGGAATGAAACAAACTAATTCAAGAAAGCCTAGCTTAGCACATTCGGAGTTCCATGTCTTCTGTGACGTGACTCTGGTCATGCCCAGTGTTCCTGCTGGAAGCTTACTTTGGCTTGTGATATTATTTCGGGCTGTCCTTCTCTCCTATCACTGATACTGAGATTATTATCTGCCAGGTTTTCCTTTACATCACCTTTGGAAAAACTATCACCTTTATTTCTGCCATTGACCCTTGTTTGCACTGTTTGATATTTTCAGCTTCATTTGCTGCAATCTCTTTTTGTCTTCTAGACTGTCATCCATGTCTCTTCACTCTATACTGGAAAAAAAATCTGCTATATCTGCCACTGTTATTAAATCAAACCCTTTCAAAATACACACCGTGGTGTTCTTTAATCATTTATCACCAGAGCCACAAAACATTTTTGAAACAGGCCTCCTGCTATTTTTTTAAACATATTCATTCCTTTAACATAGTGCTACCAGAAAATATACTCTCTGCTACCATGAATTTCCTCTTACGTCAAGTCATTCTAGTCATAATAAGTGAAGAGGGTGTCTGTGTCTCTCTGAATGTTGTGAACATGGCTGTTTTTAGAGCCTTCTGTCCCTGTGAGTTTTGCAGAAGAGTCAGTCTTGTAAATTCCATGAGCATGCACATCTTCAAGGCAGTCGGCTCAGCTGAGCAGGTGAAATTGGTGGCAGGCACATGTGGGACCATTGCCAGGATTGCCTCTGCCAGAATGATCTCATATGACTCTGCCTTCCTCCATTAGGCAGTTGGTGAGCCAGCTTTGCGCCTGAGGAAATAACTGTGTAGGGCACTGAGGATGTTGTTTACCCTTATGAAAAATCTCTGTATTACTTGATAGAACTCTTTTGTGCTCCTATTATTTTTACTTGTCCAGAAGGCTGTGGCGCTGCTGATGGATACTGTCCTTTCAAATTTACACTAAAGATGCTCCCTTTTTCTATTCAAAATACAGAAATGTGCAAAGTGCTCTTTTGCCCTTGTGCTTTAGTTCTTACCTGGAATGTATCCTGGCAAAAATCAAGAGTAGTATTGAGTCTGTAGGCAGCTCACCATATGCCAAATTTGAGAGCTAGGCTCTACACTTCTGTTTCCAGGTCCTGATCTGAGGGAGAAGTGAGTAATTGTAACAAGTCATTAGGGGAGGGAATAAAATGGAATAGTATGAGATGCAAAACTGAGAGAGTAGAAAGGAGCAAGGAAACTGCATTGAGGCTTACACATTGTAAATCTTAGAGCTGATGCCTGAAGGGAAACATTAGGTTAAAGGTAATTAGTCAATCACTAGGTATTACAGTTTGTGTAATGCATAAAGTATTATCATGTTAATTTACATTTTGGTCCTTAATCAGAGGGTAGATGTGTACCTCACAGCCAGATATTGTAGCTTTCTGTAGTGCCTTTTTCCAGCACACCAGGGGCTAGAACAGTACTCTTTTTCGTACTGCTCAGCATCAGGCCAAAAAGTGAGAATTTTATGCTGTTGTAATCTTTGATAGCTAGAGGTCATGCTGCTGCTCAGCAGAGGAACTGGCTCAGCTACAGCCGGCCAGCTGGTAGAGCATTTGTAGGAGCACTGATGCCAGCAGATACGCTTTGTACAAAATATGTAAGACCTTGCTTGTCATTTGTAAGCTGCCTTCTTATAAATTTCAGTCAGGGAAAAAATACTGATGTGTTGATTCAGTCATACAGTTATGGGCCCATTTACATTTCTGGTGACTATGGGAGTGTTACCTAAGCAAGGTCTGCAGAAGCTTTGAATTTTAAGTAGCTTGCAATACATCAGTGTGGTAAGATGCAGTGGCCCTATTTGACCCTGACAACTAGAGGTAAGTTCCTGATTCAATCATTCATCAGGATTTAGAGAATAGGGGTGTAGACTGAAAGCTTAATCAGGAATTGTATTAAAAGCAGCTGTCTGAGAAGGCATTGCTGTTGTCAGAGGAACAGGTAGCCTAAAGCTAGGCAAGGGAGGGAAGTATCAGTGTATATAAAACCCCTGATTTCTGGTATTTATAGCCTCAAACTGAAGGGAAAAAAAACTCCTCAGATATAGGAGGTGTTATGAAAGACTTTTCTAGTGCTACTCCTGTTCCAGGAATATTTTTAGTCCTTGGGAAACTGTTTTTACTATAGCTGACAAAATCATCTTTTGCAAAGTATTAGCACAAAGGTTGTAGCAGGATTTAAATGGATTGTATAATTTTACTACTAAAAATTGAGTTCTGTTTTTAGGATAAAAATGATTAAAATAGCTATAGACTGAAACAAGCTTCTAGTGGCTAGATTTCCAAAATAGCCCAGTATCCAGTATGCTGAGGTATTATGAAAATCTTTTGGCTTATTTTGGAGCATGAAATAGAAGCCCAGCTCTCCCAAAAAAATCTACTCTTGATCACAGGTACTCTTTTCACCTGGAAGTGGTCTCTTAAACTAAGTAGAAGTAAATTCCTTTGCAGTCATCATGTTCTGCTATTCACAAATTAATTTTTTTTATTTCTCTCTCAAGCACTGAATACTGGCAGATCTGGGATACCAGACTACTCAGGACACTAAATTAGGTGACTTTTTGTCAAATACTTTGTTTATTCTTATTGTGGAAGTGGCACATTTGTTTGTATGTGGACTGCTTCATCATGATCAGTTTTTAAAAGAGATTTGATGTATATTTGGAGAGATACTGTGGTTAAAATATATATATATATTTCTTATTGTTGAGCGCAGGCAGGCTCATCTGAACAGCACTGTGGGCTTCCTGCTGCCATCTAGGCAAATTGCTTTATTTTTTTCTTCTACTCAGGACTATGAGCTCTTAAGCCTTTTCACTGAAGGTATTCCCTTCAATTCTAAATCTGTTCTACCGAAAGCATTTTGACCCCATGCAAACATTCTGTTGGCAGTCTACAAGCAGAAAGCCTACTCATTATTCACAGTAAAGGCAAAAACAACTCCAGCAGTACTTTTCAGAGCAGCTAACAGACTTCTTTAACTGAAGTCCTTGTGGACTATTATCAACTTCTCAGAGGAGAGAGGAAGCCTAATCCCATCATTTTCTAATGTAACCTGGGATTCTGTTTATTACTGTAAATTTATAAGCACTTCCTGTAATACCAGACTGTGGAAAAAAAAATTCTTTTTGTACTGACTTGATGGCATATTTCTAAAGTTAACTCAAATTCCTGTACATCCACAGGGATATCAATTTTTGTGTATTCTACTTGGAAGTAATTTTAGTTTTGGTTCCTAAGCAGTACTGAGGGTCAGTAACTCTGGATCTAGGAGTTTATCCCTTACTCCAGAAGTAAAGGATGAGACATGGGGTGCAACAATACTTTTTGTCCAGTTTGCCTTATGAATACATACTGGGCAAATAGCAGTCTTGTCCTTCATATACTACTTGGATTTACTCTGTTTGTTAAATTAGATACTCCAGTAGCTTTATCACAGGAGGAGTCATTTAACTCTGAGGCATTTGATTTATGCACTATTTAGAGGACTAAGTTTAGCTTCTAAATTTTATTATGTTAATAGAGATATATGGTTGCCTCTGGGGACAATTCAGAGCACCTAAGTTAGATTCTTAAATAAGACACTGTAGGGAAAAATAATATATACATATAATACTGGAATCTACAATGATTACTATTAAAATATGAAATTGTATCAGTTGTTCTAGCCTTCTAAATATATGAAATGGGCAAGAAATTATGTCATCACAAAACCTGGCAGATTATTTGCTTCCAGACCATCACAGTGCTGTTCAACAATACCTTTGCATGGTAAGGAAGGTGAAAGCCTTGGGTAAAATGTCAGGCTTTCTTTTCAGTGCTGCTTGTACTTTTTCTTTTATGATATCCAAATGGCTAACTCTCAGTGGTGGGACTTGTGACTTAAAACATGTATTTGTAAAGCATGTTGTGCCCCTTGGATTGAAGTCGTAAGTGCAAAAGCAAATACCTGTTTTTTGAGTGGACAGTTCAAGGTAGCATCAAAGTCCCAAAACAGGCAACAACTTTCAGCTGCACTTTTAGCCAGGTGCTGGCAGCAGGGTTCTGTCTAAACAGTTTGTGCCTGTACACTATACAGTTAAGAATTAGTAACTACAAAAAACAAAAATATTTTTGCCCTCTTCAGAGACTTGGTCTGCTGGATGGTGGTCTCTGTAATCATTTCAGCAATTGATTTCTCTCTTGTGCAGATAGGATCTCCTTGTCTGTTCCTTATTGACTTCTCTGACCAGTACTCTTTCCTTCTGCTGTATGTTCATTTGAATGTTTCAGTGCATATTACTTGCATCCCTCTGACTGTGTACATGTTCCCATTGTGATGGTTTGGGATAATTGCCCAGTTTTCCTAGAAGGCTCTTGGGCTTGTAAGTGTCACAGCAGGAAAGATGCTGTACAAAAAGCAATCCAGATTCTACACTGTTTGGATGGCCAGTCCACGTTGTTCCTCACTTGATTATATGAATGATTTTTGATGATGTAATGTAAATGGACTCAAGTTTCAATTTTTGAAAGCTTATTGAACTAGAACAGATCTTTAGAAAAAAATAGCATCTGTACTTTCTCTACAGTTTAGGAGATGCGTCCATGGCTTATTTAAAATTAATGTCATGGTCTGCTTTTTGAAACCGATGGTACCTTTTGCTATTTGTTAAATTACCCTGCCCAAAATGCTAATGCTTCAGTAGCAGCTTAATTTGTACTGCCGTGACAGAAACAGATGTTCATATTTAGGTACCCACTTTTATAGGCATATATGTTTAACATATGCAAAGCCTATGTGCTCCTGTGTTCTGTATTTATATTCAACAGCAGTTGAGTGTCCACTACCACAAAGATACACTTGAATCTCCCTGAAAATGTGCCCCAGGGACAATGCTTAATGTAGTGCTGCCATTAATATACCAGCATTAGTAATTTTAGAGCATGAGTCATTTAGTTGTGACTTAAGTACTTCATATTCCCTCCCGCACATATTGTCCTCATTTGTTTTTTTAGCTGCTTCTGGTATTTTATAGGGATTTTTGTATATTTTGTTACCTTTTCTCTTTGATAATTTCTATGCATTTATTTGATTATGGTTCCAGACACCATGGCTACTGTAGTTACTATGGTTTACATACACTTGCAGGCTGTACAGTTATTGATCCTTCTGTGGAGGCAATCCCTAAAGCCCTGTTCCTGAAAGGTAGAGAAGCAGGTTGATTGCTTTTCCAAGCAAACACTGTCTGAACAAGTTCCTCTGTGAATTTTGATTTGCTACAACTGTTTTTGGAATGCTTGTGTTACAAAGATAACCATTCTTTTGAAGTTAAAGTACTTGTACTTCAATCTCTCCATAATTTATTAACTAGATATTGATTTGAATATCAAGATACATTGACCACAGACAGTTTTTTTATCGCTATTTAAGCTCAGTGAAATACAATGCTTGTAATAGGAGTTGCCACCAGAGAACCAGATGAGAGAGAGAAATAAGGCATGGATTTTAGGAAGTTCCTTAGGCTTAGGGTGTAAGCTGTTTTTTTTTTTTTTTTTTTTTACAGTAGAAACAATACCATTTTTATTTTGCTTTAAAAACAAACAAGCAAAAAAAGCTTTTCTGGGGCAGATAAAACCTGTGGTTTGTGTTACCACAGAGATAATGCTGATATAAACACCACAGGAGAAGAGGAAATACAAGAGGAAATTGCACCATAGCATCAGGCTGCTGTTTGCCCTAATTCTTTCTTCAGATTTTCAATTTGTCACCTGTGTAGGTGGGAAACTTTTACTTTTCAGAAAATTTAGCAAGATGCTGCCTTTGAATTGGTGATACAGATGAGCTGGAAGTGTGGTGGAATAGTGTTTAGTTGAAAATTGTAGGTGGAAAGAACTAAAATATTCTTTGCTAGCAACAAGGCCTTTCTAAACAGGCTCTCAGAAAAGAACTGTAGCTGACTGCTGAATTTAGAAGGCAGAGAGGAAAGATGCAAGAAGTACCTCACTGAAGGGCTGAATCTTCAATATAGTATGTAGGAATAACATTAAATATGTGGACTGACAGTGATAGAAGTGTGTGTGTATCTTCTACAAAAGAAGATAGGAAAACAGATTCCATTTTATTGCTAAACATAGTTTGCTTTTTTCAAGTTATGCTTCTTTCATGTTAATTAGACCAAAAACTTATCAGGGGAAGAGGTTGTGATTCATCTGGTATGCATACCACTTAGGGCTGTGAGTCTTAGTCTAGACTTGGGAATGGAAGAAAGATATGTGTCTTGGTGTGTATGTTATTTTTATTTTAAAGCTAACAAAGTTCAATAATTCATTTACCTGTCAGCCTGACTTTTCCTCCAATGAGTGCTGACATGCTGTTTCTTCATTATTTTGATTCTTTTGGATGTAGTGTTTTCTACCTAGAACGTCTCTTAGGGTACAGTTCTGTCTCTTCTTGTCTTCTCAGTTATGGTATTGTTTTCAAATTTTTTCATTCACTTTTCTCCTCTTTTCATGTCTGAGGTGGAACTTCTTGTGTGACTTTTCTCCACTGTTGTTACCTCTGTTATCACTGGCTTTCTCTTTTTATTTACCTTTGCTTTTTGTCTTTATCTTTTTCCATTCCTCCTTTCTCAACACTATAGTCATGTCTGTCTGCCCATTATTCATCTGTTGTCACTCTTTATCTTCCCATATGTTGTTTCTGGACTAAATCCCCCAAAGTTACTCTGGTGCCACAAGAGTGAGAGTTGCAATGCCTAATTTCTGTGTCTGTTGTGGCACTGCAAACCAGAGCCTTTTTTAAGCATTGCAGTGGAGATAAACTTCCCAGGAGGGACCCAGAATCTCACATATTTTGAGCTGCCTGAAGCAAGTTAGCAGGAAAGGACTGAACAAGAAAGGGATACGAATTTTGACACAGCTGTGAATTAGGTGCTTTACTTGCTGCTTACCTGAAGTGATTTCTGTCCAACTGGTGCCTAAAACATATCTTTCAGAAGCAAAGCAGAGTCACGATTTGCTTTTAAACAGCATGAGTATTTCCCTTATATCATGGCCTTTTTACAGCACATGCTACCTGACCTAGCTGCAGTGCCCTCTCCTCACCCTAAGATATTAAAACTTGCAGCTCTTTGCCTCACAGGAATAAGGCTCTAATTGCCAACTGCTATGAGATGAGGGTGCTTCTTGCTCCCTTTTTTCACTTATGTGTAAAATAATTCAAGAGTCACTGGGCCAGAGATGTTGGCATAAACCAATAATGTAGTGAAGGATTCTGATTCCTGTTCCAGGAACTGATTAGATAGTATATGGACAAAATATAGGATCATTGGTTTAGATCGGAAAAGAGAGCTGTTTCTGACATGTGGAGGCAGGAGAGACCATGTGGCACGCTGCATTTACATATATGATTCTTTCCCTTCCCCCACTCACCATTCCTTATATCAGAATCTCTGAAGTTTCAAAATATAACCCATAATTTAAATGTTATGTTTGCATACAGGCTGTGATTCTCACAGAATCATTCCTGTACTGAAATCTGGATCCAAATGTGATGAACTGAGCTCACATAAAAGAGCTTTGGGTTTTTTTTCTCCTTTTTCCTAGACAAGAAACACAGTCAGCTGTTCACAGTCTCTTCATCCATTTGATTACAGAGTCAGGTATGTCATTCTTCACCAACAACAAAGTGTGCAATGGGCATTGGTATTCAGCAACCAGCTGTGCCACCAGAGAAGGTTCAGCAGAGGGCATCCAAATTACTATGAGTTGGAATCTTGGTTTCTTTTATGTAGAATAGGGTAGGTCATATTGATACCAGACACACACATGTACAGTTCCCCACAGGACTAGACAAAGAGCCAAAGATTTAAATTATTTACAAAATCAGCAATTCCTTTTTCGTGCCTTAAAGATTTGAGGGGATATGGGAATGCACTAGCCAACTGTGTGACAGTTAATTCCTAGTTATTCCTCCTACATCTCTAAGATGGGTCCTGTTCAAATCCTCAAAGCAAACTCCCATCCCTTATGCCATAAGGGTCAGGGATGACAAACATGCTTACATAGTCACGCTTGTAGAAGTCCACTACAAGACTGCTTATTTCTTTTAAGCTTCATAAAAATTCAGTACTTAATATGATGAAGTGTATCTTCTGTATAGCTGTATTTCCTTTTAAGAATTATTCTGATTAAAAATATTTTTAATCTTACGGAATGGCACTGTAAATCATTTAAAAATATTTATGATTTTAAAATGAGCAGTTTCCTATTTGTTGACTGCAGAGTTACATGGCTGTTTTTAACTGAAATTTAAAAACATAACAGTGTGTGTCCAGCTTGAACCACTGAACTCTTTGATGTGCTAGAGTCTGTAGGTTTTTTCTTTTCTTTTTTTTCCCCCCCTTTTTTTTTTTTAATGGTGAGTTAAAATGTAACCTCTTTGAGGGGGATCCAAAATATAACTAGTATGTTAAGAGGTACAGCATTATTCGATGGTCAAAATTCCTAAGGATAAGGTAGTATGTATGTAAGTAACCATTCCATTAAATGACTTGGGTTGCAATGTGATATCCTCTGGAAAGTCTAGATCAAACAGTTTTAGTTAGCAGTTGTCAATTAGTCAGCCTTACAGAGAAACTTAAATCTCTYTCCTCTCTCATCAGCTTTTTCCTCTAACATTAGCATTAGTGTTTAACGGTCCTCACAGTTCTCATTAAATGATATGTTCATTGTAACCTTATCTGCTAGTGTATGATCCTAGAAATGAAAGTAGAACCAGAAGATGGTAGCTAAAAAAAAGAGAAAGCAAAGACTCAGGAGAAGCCCAAATTCTGTGAATATGTAGCAGATCATTTAATTAAGTCTAAATAAGAAATTTGTTCTTTATGAAATCAAGTGGTAATGAAAAATATCAAGAGTAAAAGGTAGCTACTTTTTTGAGCAGTCTATATTTAAATAAGGAAAAGTAGGTCAGTTAATAGACATAGCTTAAAGTTGAGCAATTTTGAAATGGTAGAACTGCCCCCAACACACTACTTTTGAGTCCTTGTATTGATCTCTCTTGGGAGAGAACGAATTAAAGCATTTATAGCATATGTAAATCTGCTAAGCCAGTTTGTAGGACTTGTGGATCCTTATTTTTAACAATGTTATAATTATTATCAGAGATCCCCCCCAAAAAAAGAAAAGAAAGAAGAAGAATTAAGAAGAAGAATGCTAAAGATCCTAACTAAAATTTGTAGAAGGAGGGGAAAGGCTAGAGGAAAGTGATAATAAATTGCTAAACTGCTATATAATAAGAATAAAAATGGATTAGGTTTGGAAGGAAAATAAGACAGTGCCAAGCTGGACTGCAAATGTCAAACCCATGGGAATATGCTAGGCAAAGCAGAAGCTTAGACATAGAAGACTACAGAATGCAAATGGGGCATATTTTCGAGAAGCAGCATGAAGAACTGTAGCCAGAGCAGTGTGTCCTGTGTTTGGACAGAGCTTCTAGGTTCACAGAAAGCAAAAGCATTTTGCAAGTGTAAACACATACCATATATCCCTAAAACCAAATTATCCATATCCAAAGAAATACATATCCAGTGAAGGAGACAGTACCTACAATACACATGAAGGAGAATTATTTGTAGGAATTGTCCAAAGATCAGCTAGGAGTATTAACTTGAACATGACATAAGCCTCATTACTTAGAGGTTGGGTACTGCTACAGAACTTGGCATGGTAACTGAAGATTCTGTGACAGGTTATTAAGAAAACCCATGTACTGAATGTAAATAAATTAAGTTAAAATCACACTATAGACAAATTGTTTATACTTTAAAGGCATCAAAGCTGTATATAAAAAAAAAAAAATTTAAAGTCTTGAAAAGATAATTTTGCATTGTTTCCTGAAATGGAGTAGTTACAGAAAGCAAGGAAGCTGGGCACTAGATTTTATGGGCATCAGTAATCCCTTACTGCACAGTTTCAGAAACTGGTTGTATCCCAAAGCGCAGAAACCCATAGAAATAGAAGTTGTAAATATAGCAAAGGAAAAGTTATTTTGTGGCAAAAAGAGAACTCTATTTTGATATTACTAAACTTTTATCTTATTTGACGCAACAAAGAAAAGATAAAACACTGACTAGAGGAGACTGATTAATATGCAATATATGAAGATATTGTAGCACTAAGGCCAAAACTTAGTGTTACGTATGCTGGAGTCATTGGATATTGTTTTTGGAATTTAATTAATGAAATTAAAAATACATTATTAGAGAATTAAGATGTTAAATGTGTATTCATAGGTATCAAACTTATATTAGCTAGTCTTGCATACCAGCCACAGTATTAGCATATAATAAGCTATGATTTGGGGCTTATTGTTATTTTAAATATTTTATGTGAAGTTATTTATTTCTGACACGCTATTTAGAGTTCACGATATCCACTATCTAATAGTGTTGTGGAAAATGGTGATACAATTGTTTACAAAAGACTTTAAAAATCAGACAAAATCAGATTCCTGTTTGATCTTACTGAACAACAGGGCAGCACAATTTAAAGTAGGACCTTCATCAGTTGAATTTTGGATAAGTGAAAAGTGCTAACTAAATGGGCACTGATTTTTAGAAATAGGACTATTTTAGAATATTTGCCATAAAAAAAGTAAAGCTCATGTTCTTACAAGACATTACTTAAAGCCTGCAAATGGTAGAAGAATGTATAAGGGAGGAGAAATAAGTTAGGGTGTCTCATAAAGTTCCTGCTCCTTCTATTGAAGGGGTAGTAAAACAAAAGCTGGCCCATAAAAAGAGTAGAGGTATCTACTGCTTCTTCTACAAAAAAGAGGAAAAAAAGTTGGATTCTGAGCCTCTGAGTTCTCAGAACTAGTGAAGGAAGAGTCAATGAATGATATGGCATTAATTAAAATGACTAAGTGGGACTAAGGACAAATCCTAGAAAAATCTTCTGACCTACAAGATGAAGGAGACCAGCTCCAAAGGATTCTTTGAAGTTCCTGAGATATTCGTACTTCTCATTTCTTTTCCTTTTGAAGAAAAATAACTAGTTCTTTAAAAGGATTTGGCTTAAATGTTCTTTGGGAACATTCTTTCTCCTTTCTCTGACCAATAGTTATTTGAATTGGTGTTTAGGGCCTGACTGATAGATCTACAGATGCCTTTCCCTTTTTCTGTCCTCACGTTTGGTAAGTCAAATTTTCTTTTTAATAAGGACATAATTTGTTTTATAAACTCCAATTTGGAATTTGAAATAACTATCACCTATCAACACCAATTATCATCAAGAATGAGAGACCTAAAGAACACTAATTGACTGGAAGATATGTACCTACCTACCTTGTCCATCAGAACAGGCCTAGATGATACCTTTCATTAGGACTGTAAGATGTGGCAGCAATCTTAGGGGAAAAATGGAAAAGGCAATAGATAGAAGAAATGTGGAAAAAAACCTTATAAACTGTGCAAAAGATCTTTCCCAGAGGCAGTATCACAAAATCATTTGCCAAGTAAAAATAAAAATTGCTGAAAAGAAATTACAAGTAATCAACAAAAGAAAGAGATTGTTTTCAGGATTTGAAAGAAAAAGGCAAATTATGGGACTGAGTGATATGAAATCATTCCTTATGATAGGATTTATAGCATAAAAAGATTTTTCTCACTAATAGCAGTAAGAATGAATGAAAGGGATGAGAATGAATCAGCACTACTCAGAGTGTTATTATCTCATTCTATTCCCACCAGACAGAACAAGCCCAAAGAATTTTTTAAAAAGGGCAATATTGACAGGATTTGAAACAAATGAAGAAGTAGCAGAGTTCTGTGAAACTGGGTGCTTTGYGGTCATTGTTTTTGTGGTCATAAGAAAGACCAGTTAGCAGTAAAATGTGCTTTTGTTTATGATTTTTTAAAAGGAGTTCAATAATTGAGAGAGAAATTGAAGATACAAAACTATTTCAGGAGATGTGGAATGTGGGGTGATTTTATATTTATGCATTTTTGCACAAATCCGTAGTAGAAAAGGTATAACAAAGCTGAGAGAACATCAGAATTTAAAGCAATACCAAGGATAACTACTATTTTAGTCAAAGAAATATATCACATCTAGGTTTGATTCTTGTCATGAAAATGCATTTTTAAATGAAGGGAAAAATCTGAAAAATTGTTAAAATTGTAAAAAAATATATCTTTTAAAATGCTTTTGAAATTTTTGCAGAGATGACTGAGTTTTTCACATATTGAAGGGGTTTTTTTATAGACACATGCATATATCTATCAGTTGCCATTTATACATGGAAAAATGTGTTTGCTGAAATTTAAGATAGAAAATTTTGAAGAAAATTCTTGTGGGACTGGATAACTTATGCTCTATCTGTTGAATCAGAAGAGTTGGACTGAAAAATTTTGTTTGCTACTTAAAAGGCAAAAAGAGTGGGGAAAATTTCTGAACCTTTAAAATGTATTTCTGACATTTCATAATTAATCTTCTGGGAAAGAGAATTAATTTCTCATCTCATATGCTGTTACAAGGAAAGTTAGAAATGCTCTACCAAGTCTCTCTTTTTCTACCACTTCTATTACAAGTTACTCTTGGTAGCACAAAAATTAGTCTAAAATCCTGTCACTTATGCTATTTACTATTATGTAGTCTGGGAATACCTTTGAAAAGAGTAGTTTCCCATGGGCAGCTGTGGAACTGAAGGCGTACTTCCTGCTGCTCTAGTCCAGGCTTCTGTTGAGTTGAGAAGGCAATGTCTCCTTTGTTGTTGGCAGACTAGCTCACTAAGGAAGAAGATTTTTCCTCTGAAGACCTGAATTTTGTGTCCCTCATTCCAAATGTAAGCAAATGTTCATGATATGGTGAAGATAGAAGTTTTGTTGAAACCACATGCAAAGCAAAGTTTGTAGAGATGGTGGAACACCTAAAAGCATTTTGCATTTTAGCCCAAACTACTTAGTAACAAAAAAAAAATACAGAAGTAGAATTGACTATAGATATGGCAAAATGTTAATTTTATGAAATAAGAACATTTTGCAGAAAGAATCACAAAAAATTTTGTCTTGGAAGGAGCCTCTGGAAACCAGTAAGTCCAACCTCTTTCTCAGAGCAGATCCACTTCAAAGTTAGATCAGATTGCTTAGGGCTTTGTATAGTCAGGTTTTGAATATCTCCAAGGATGGGCATTCCACAGCCGCCCTTGGGCAACCTGTTTCAGTGCTTAACCACTCCCATAGGGAAGAATTTTTTCCTTATGTTTAGTCTGAATTTCTCTTGCTGTAACTTGTGACTGTTGCCATGTGTTCTTCCACTGTGAACCTCTGAGAAACATCAAACTCCATCTTTTCTGCAACTCTCCTTTAGGTAGTGGAAGACTGCAGTTAGATCCCACCCCAAGCTTTCTCTTCTCCAGGCTACACAGTTCCAATTCCCTTAGTTTCTCCTCATATGCACTGTGCTCCAGCCCTCTATTGTAGTGGCCCTCCTCTGGACTTTCTCAGCTATTTGGATCTCTATCTTGTACTTAGAGGCCTGAAACTGGACACAACATTTCAGATGCAGCCTCACCATATTCTAGTAAAGAGAAATAATTATTTCTCTCAACCTTGCTAGTATAGCTTGGCACATGGTCTTCATTGTCAAAACTACAGGCTGATAATTGGGTTCAACTTGTTGTTCATCAGGATCCTCAGATCCTTTTCAAATCATTTTGCTTTGAGTCTAGCAGTTTGAATTTCTGTTTCATTGCAAATTTAGAATGAAGCACTTTGAGGAACTTCATTTTAACAAGGTCAATTAAAATCACTGCAATTTCCAGCATGGACTGTTTTAAATCAGTTCACAAGACACTTAAAAATAAGTGACTTCTCGTAAAAGTGATGTTGTAAAATCAAAGAATATTCAGACATGTACTGATAAGGGATAGAAGCATGCTTTGAGAGATATTCAGGGTCTGCTGTATGAATATTGCAGGTGTTATCTTTACCAGTGATTTGTATTTCTGGCAGTATGGATCAGATAAAAGGTGTTTCTTCCATAACATAGTCTGTGTTAGGCAACTTCTGCAAATACCTACTGTTTTTTTATGCAAACAAGCATCTATAACATTAGAACCTTTGGTGTCAGCCCCAGAAGTAGAATGAAGAGAGCGTGTTTCCTGCTCTGGCTTTGCACACCCATACTGATACCCCAAGGATACCTGTTGTGTGACTTCAGGCGAGTTTATAAATCCCCTCTGCACCTGCAAAAGGCACTATCTGAGCCATTCTGCAAATGACCCTGTGTAAGATTCAATGATATTGCTGAAAGGAGAGGTGGTGGCAGCTGACTAAAGCATATTCCTTCACCTGGCCTGTGGGTGGGACAGCACAATTCTGAATATTCTTTCTTAGGCATTCCCAGATTACTCTTCAGTTCTGTCCATGATCAAGGGCTTGTTTTCATGCAATATGGATGCAGAACAAATTTGGACTTGGCATGGGTAGAAGCTTCCATTTGGAAAACAGTGTAGATTTAGCATTGAACTATTTACATCATCAAGCAGAAATTTGGCAGYTGTATAACTGGAGACAGACAGATAAGCTATTCGTTCTGCTTTCTGAAAGATGGATTGTCTTGCTGCCCCATGGAAAAACGAGATTGCACTTTGGATTCGTCTCACCTAACTACAAATCAGCTAACCAGCTACAAATCAGAAAGATTAATAGCTAAGATATAGACTGCCCTCCATAATTAATGGAGAAAGAGATACTTTCATGCCATCTTAAGATCAGGAGCTGCAGTCCATCACTTTCTGCTGATATCTGCCTCTCACCATTGATATTAACAAGTGCCTATATAGCTAACTTAGGCTGTGTACTTAATTTTCAGATGACTAAAGTTAGGTGAGCTGAAACCTGCCCCGAGCTAATGTCTGCTCTATGAAAAACCTTACAGTGAACTGGAGAAAATGGCCACATTGAAATTCCTTGGTCAAACATGAGGAAAGTTTGGTTCCTGGTGTAGTGATAAAAGACCTGTCTGGAATGTCTTCAAGAGGTTCAAGTAGAAGCTGGAAAAGTGGCTAATGTGGGAACTGGAACTCCAGTGTTTTCCCCAGAACAGGCATTCTGACTTCCCACTAACTCCATGCAGCAGTTCATTAAAATGGGCAAACTTCAGCCTCTTGCCCATATAATAATGTCACTATAATAAGTAAGACTGTGTGAGTTCCCAACTCTTCATCTGTATTTCAGCTCTCTGCAAGAGTAAGCTTGTTTAAAAACAGGTTATGCAGTTTGCTTCCCAAATGCAGAATAATCTACATACATGTCACTCTCAGAGCTTCACTCTCCTCTTATTTTCTGAATAATTATTTTTTTCCATATAGTTGTTGGAAATAACTAGAACATTCTTTGAGGGCTCTCTCTCTCTGTTTCTCTTCCTGGATATTTCACATCTCAASCTCTTGATGCATCATTTAAAATATACACTAACTGCTTTTGAGTAAGCTCCTGGGTTTAAAATTAAATTACAGTAAATAACAAATAATTGGTTTTCAGCACTCAAATAGCAATTTCACACTATGGCTTATCCCTGTGACATGTCTCCCTAAGGGTCTTGAGTACCTCAGAATATTTATCCCATCAAGTTCATGCAAACTATTTAAAACTACTCCATTTGTAGCTATTATTAAGTGTTGTGACATGCTATGATTTTTCTCTGCAATTTTTTCTTTTAATATTTCCCATAGGAACTAAACAGTCAGAAGTCCCTTCGAGCTTAAGAAAGGGTAGATTTTAATGAACTGCCCAGAAAATGGCTGTTTGTGCTCCAGGGGAGTTAATAGGTTTTAACAGCAACCCACAGTGGCCTGAAACAATGAGGTGTTTGAGTCTAAATGGATTTTACAGTATTGTATGTGAATGTGATTTTAAACTTATACGAAAACTTTCCCATATTATTTTCATGCATATTTGACTATTAAATCTTTTGTTTCATTACACTATTTCTGACAATGCTGAAATACTTACTGAAGCCGTAGGTACTGTTGATTCCTTCTAGCACAGTAATAAAAAAAAATGGAGCAATGGAGATGCATACAGTTCTTGATTTTAGTTGCAGGGCCTTTCTAAACACTACCATGGTAAATGGGGGAGTATCATAATTCCTTTTTTTTAAGAGATTGCTTCATCCAGATATAAATAGATATCTATTCAGGATATATTTGTTTTCTGGGAAGGTAAATGCAAGGAGCTTCTCCCCCTACTTCCACCAGCATATGTTTCCTGCAAACCCCACTCCATCCTAACCTGAAACTTACCTTGTTTTGGAAGTATTTATTTATTTACTTAAGTGTAATATCACCATTCTTTCAGATTAATTTGGAAAGCAAAGTCTGAATACTTTCAAAGTACTGAGATTTTCAGAGGGTAGCATTTCTTCCATGCTTTTCTTTTTTTCCTGAGACATTGCCTAGCACACGGATACATGTGTAGAACATCTTCTAAACAGCTAACAAACAAACAATTACTAGTACAACTTCTGTGTCATTTACTTCTATTTTCGGATCAATTTATATTACCCTTGAATTTGCTTATCTGAAAACTTACTTTACATGCTCTTTTTTCTTTTTCTCTTACCTACATTAGCCAATAATAAATAGCTTCTTTGTTCAGCATAGCTCTCTGTGATGCGTTTTACAGCTCTTCATTTTTCTATAGAATAGTTCTTTACAAAGCTTAGAGTGATGCGGTTTGTCAGCTTTGGCTGCAGGATTATTTTGCATGGGCTAAGCATCACAGTGTCAAAGAGAATTTTTTTTATTTTTTATTTTAAAAAGAAGTCATTGTCCTGGTATTTCTCTTGCCTGTATTTCATCCCCTTCTAAGTTGTCATTACTCTTAGTAAACAAAGGATGGTTCACTGTGGTAAACGCTATCTGTGAATGGTCTTGCATTCTGACAGCTCTGAAGATGAAAGGTCCCTATGGCACTTACTGTAGCTGTGCTTAATTGAGTTCTGCGACTGTTTTCCTTTACCACTCAGTGGGAATGTGACTGTGTAACTTGTCTCCAGTCTGTATCACCAGAGAGTTCTGGCTTCCTTCCAGCATCTTCAACATTTGTATAATGTTCCATCGCAGGAGTTCTTTTATCTACAGCTCAGGCACTTTCTTCTTTCTACCCTACAAGATTATCTCCTACCACTGGCGACAGACCTCGAATCTCTTCTCCTCAGATTAAAGTCTGTAAAAGGATTTGTTTTGAAATGTTGCTGCCTGTTTCATTGTAATAACTCTCATGTCCTTTAGAAGTAGGAAAAATCAGTTGGGAACCAGATTGCAAAATGTGTGTTGGTAAAGACAGTGGCAATCTCTGTTTGTTGGGAATACAATTTTTTATATTTTATTCATATTTTGATTGCTAAAACACTTGCTAATGCTGTAGACAAAACAGGTTTACAAAAAATGTAAACTATGTCCAGTGACCTGGGAATATCCTGGGTTTTCAGTTTTTTTCAGGCATTTTTTCAAACATACATGTGGATAGGGTGTCACTAACAAAACTGGACATTGATACGCTGGTCATGCCTTTCAGGAGTTCATTCCAGATATCACTATGCTACACATTTTAGCCTAGTCTGCATGCATATGAGAAATTTAAAATTCAGTAACTAGATTAATTTGTTAAATCTTGTAGTATTTGTTTAGGAGAGATGTGCTTTTTTCATACTGTTAGCTAAGAAGTTGATTTTCTGAGCTGACACTAAATAGTGGCAGAAGTTGGCTGGTTATTTTCTTTTTAAAATTTAAATTTTATTTCTTAAGTTCAGACCAATTTTTTACATGCTTAAATCTGTGTTCTAAATCATCTTAATTCTTCAAGCACTAAAAAGGAAAGATTTTTTAGATTTTTAGGGAGATTTCCACTTTGAGATAACTAATTCAACTTTGAATTATCATTAAGAATTGGGAATAGTATAGAAGAATAAAATTGTAATCGTGAAAAAAATTAAAAAATGAATCCAAACAACTGCCAGCCTTATGTAAGGAGAAGGATTGGGCATTCAGAGCGTAAAAATTATAATCCAGTTTTAATATCTATTATCCATTTTTTCCCCGGAAGAGTGTTATTCCTTCAAGAAGCTACTGAGAGTAGTTTCATCAAGGGAATTTTGCATGGCTGCTATGTGGGTAAATAAATGCACAGAAAAACTACTATCTTTACACTTGTCTCTATGGGTATATTTCAGTTTTTATTTCAGTGGGACTTTTCTTATGCTTAGGGACCTAACTGAATCAGGATCCCAGTTTATTTGTTGATGACTGGAAATGGCTGGAAACAAAAATATTTCCATAAATTATTACTGCTATTCCTATGCAAAAATAGTATTTTAACCATTACATTTATGGTTCATTAATTTGAATAAATATGAGTTTCATTAGCTCAGACAAGCTAGCTGATTTTCATGTTCTTTGAAATACAAGGTATTTCACGTTCTGCTGAAGCTGCTTTCCAGTGAACTGGCTAAAAGCCTGAAGAAGAGGCTTCATTTTGACACAAGTAACTGAAAGCATGATTATATGTCTGTTTTATCCAGTGATAAAATGGATCATATTTTATGATGTTGCAAAAAATGACTTCCAGCTGAGACAAGCTGTGTGCAACTACTGACTCAGTCTGGTGGAAGCCTTTGTATAAGAGGACATGGAAAGCTTCCTGGTTAAGCACTACGAAACTCCTGGGTTGTATCTACATTATACAGGTATAACTGGGCATAGACACAGAGTCACTCTTGTATGTGGTGTAAGCTCCGCTGCTGCTAAAGAACTCCATCCCTGCATTCAACTACTGGCCAAGAGATGGTGCAACATAGAGCTCACTGATCAGAATTATAAAGGTTTACTTTACAGTAATATCACCTTTTCTTATTCCCTTAGAGACCTATAAGAGTTCATTATCTCTTCTTGACTCATAATTCATAAAAGGTTTTCATAAGAACAG
Organism: Apteryx rowi; assembly: GCF_003343035.1. NCBI lineage: Eukaryota > Metazoa > Chordata > Aves > Apterygiformes > Apterygidae > Apteryx > Apteryx rowi. Next base: position 1,926,836 of record NW_020447242.1, read on the forward strand.
ACCTACAAGGAAGCTTTTAGTTCCTTCTTGAGTTTGATTATATTATCGTTTGAGATCAATGATGAGATCTTGCTTTGAACTCTTGCAGTAAATAGACCTAAAAAAAATCTCACTGTAATTAGGTTTTCCCTTACCCATAACATTAACTGCAGGATTAGGGATCAATCTGGCAATTTATTGAGTACTTATGCAAGTTGCTGAGCACTCTGAGCTCCCACAGATGTCAGCTGGATTTGAATACTGATGGCTGAATTAAGTGCCACGAGAATATTAAGGGTAGGGTTTATAACTCAGTCCTTTCCTTTTTTTTTGATAGTGGTTACTGCCACTTATCATAGTGAGTATTCCTTTCTTTAACCTGAAATTGCCACTGAATTCCAAACATATGGATAAATTCAGATCTTGCATTATTTTAATAAAGAGAACCTATTTTATGACAAGCCCCATAAACCATCCATACAACTCCTTTCAGATAAAAGAACAAAGGAATTGGATAATCTCTTCCTTAATTTTGGAGTAAAAAAGCCGTCTCTCTCTCAAAATTGAGCGAAAAGACACTTGAGCAACTTGTGTCTTGAACCTCAGGAAGAAAATTTATTTTTGTTTAGTGTCAGTTAGAAAGGAAATAAATGTTACTGGTAAATTTCCAAATATACTTGAAAATAAATTATATGAGGTTATATACACATATTTATTTGGTTTTAAGGAGAAGCAACAATTCAGCAATATTGTAGTGATTTTTTTTTTTTTGAAAAAAGTTTTGATTTTAAATTTTCAATCAGTTTAGCCAAGGCATGCTACTTATATTCACAAGAAGTATGTAAAATTTGAAACAGAAGTTGATAACAACTGTAGGTAAACATATAATGTGGTGTTTGGCATGTTTACTTTTAAAGTGGTGACTACAGCTAGAATGTATGTGGGATTGTTTGGTTGTTCAGCCCAAAAAGGAAGGGCAGGAAAGAAGCAAAAGGAGGAAACATTTGACAGTCTGTTCAATAGGTTTATTTTATTAAAGTTTAAAATATGAGTCTTCTGGAGTATTTTATGAGCTCCAGTGACAAGTAATCTCTGGCAGAGGTGAATTAGCAGTAACTGTAAAGGCTAAACAACAACAGAGAAAAGAAATCTTCTCAAACTTTAATTTGATTACAGAATTTTAACAAGGCGCTCCTAAGAGCCCTAGAGAGCCATCCCTCCCTTCATCCACTCCCCTCACATCACTGGTTGACAACACTTTCTTACATCTTATTCATGAATTATGGGCTGAAATATATTGGTCTGTGACTCTTCAGTGGATGTAAATTAGCATAGTGCCATGGAGGTTCACTGAGCTACACTGTGCTCCAAGTCATTTAGGATCTGGCCTTTTGTCTGCTTGCCTGCTTTGTAACGAGACTTAGGTGAATAATGCCAAAAACCCACAAACGAACCCCTAAACAAAACAAAAGAAACCCACAAAAATCATCCTTTAAACCCAAAACTTTATGTGCATTTGTACCCCACAAATTTATGTGCATTTTAAAATAAATTCTATTTCTCTTTTGTATTTTCTATCAGTATATGCTTTAAGACTTACTAAGAAAAAGATTGAGAAAAGCAAGTATCAGTCATATGCATGAATAGTTATAGAAACTACATTTGAACTTGCCCTCACACATATTTATCTGGAAAGTGCTTATGTACCGAACAGCAGAAGTTAGTCCATGACCAGTTAGAGCTCAACAGCAAAGCTTGATCAATATTAATATGTGATTAATTCACAGAACAAGTAAATAAAAAGAGTAAATAAAAATAATGAACATGTTTGAGGAAATTTTGTTGACCTTGTAACCATTTTTCCTGATTATAAGGAGTTGTTATATGAGCTGATTAAATTCTTTACTCTAATTTTTACAATAATTGCTAAAATGTAATACACATGTGCTGATTTAGTGTCCATAAAAGAACTTGTGGAAAGGCATGCAAAGATATTGAGTGAGTTCAGTGGGCATGGAATTTTGTCTATAATCAGTTCTGAAGAAACAAGATGAGTGTTACATGAAGTGCAATGAGAAATATGAAGATGTTGAAGTACGTGGACAAACACTACTATTTTATAAATATCAGTCTTACTAACACATGGAGTGGAACACACCATTTTATGCAGGAAGTTTCCAAAGAAAACAGGAGCAGTGGTCTTCTAAAGCAATGCTAAGGCCCCAGGAGTAGAGGTCATCAACACTTGTGCTTACAAATCCTGACTTGCACAGCAGATGTAAAAGTTAATTCTACAGATTGGAAATTTTTCAGTTAACTATGCTGTTTGCAAATAATAATCAGTTATAACCCTTTTGACTTGCAGCTCGAAATTTGACCTTTACTTTTCTCAGTGATTGAAGACCCCTAAGTCATTAATTAAAATAAAAAGACTTCTTCTATGAGTTAAAGGAAAACTTCATCAAATCCATCTAATTGAATTCATCAGATAATTTTCGAGCATACTGGGTGTTTTAACAGCTAATTGAAAAACATCTGTGGACACAGACTTGGCAAAAAGATTGTTGTTTCCTTCTGTGCAATGATTTGAAGGTTGACAGAATACTTGTGACACTTGAAAGTTACCCCTACATTAATTGTTTCTGCAACAGGTTCCTCTGACATACAGTAAGTTAATATTTTCACTGTCAATGCATATATCGATTTATAAGTACACTTTTCAGCAGAGCTAATAATCTTATTAGCTTTTGCACAAGATAATCAGCACTGCAGCGGGAAATTCATGAATTTTATGAGATTGTTGGATTTCTAACTGTCATGGGAGCTGCAGACTGCATGCACTTGGTAATGCACGCATCACCACATAATGACTAATGAGGCAAGTAAAGAAATCGAAAATTTTTTCATTCCCTCAACATGCAGCTGGCATGTGATGCCAGATGTAAAATCATTGATGTACTTGCCAAGTTCCCAGGATCATGTCATGATTTATTCAAACATAGACAATCAGGATTAGGTCAATCTTTTGAAAACAGTCAGATTCAAGGAGACTGGTTAATAGATAAGTAGGAGCATTGCTTGTAAATAAAATATTGAATATATATTAAAAATGAGATTATTATTTACAACTTGCCTTTTTTAGATCACAGTTGTTCTCCTCTGAAGAAATAGCTAATGACTACAGTTCTTAATCCGCAAACTCCATCAGAATCACTATGTAATGAGACACGCAAATTCATAAGAACTATAATTGAAAGAACTGTGGCATTCTGAGAAAATAATACAAACGCCTCTCCCAATGTGCAGTTTTATATAAAACTATTGTCTGAATATTTGAGAGTCTTTCCTGTGTTCTGCATATAATGCAATGAAACTGACTGATAAATAATATCTGAGGGAGAGAATGAGGTCAGCACATCAAACTATAAAGGTATCATTGGATAATTAAAGTGCATCTGGTCATGATATGACTTTCCAGTGCGTTGATATGCAGAAGGAACCATTTAGAATGATTGGGTCTGATTGTAAAGTTCAGGTTTGTTGTTAGTGCATTAAACTTCTCAGAAGATGTATACATTTTCCATCAAGTGTATTTTTAAAGATATGTTCCTCACAACAGTGCTTTCTTTATGGTTGTTGCTTCTGGAGATGCAATACTTACATAATGACATTTTTGTGCCCTGGAGTCATGCATGTTTTTAAACCAAACATACAGGTATTTGGCTTGCTGAAGTAAGAGTAGAAGAATTTACTATGTTTTACTTTCTTATTTTTTTAGGTGAGAGAATCTTTTGACAAATTGCCTGGCAGATCACTAACTGGAAAAGACATCTAAGTTGCCACCGGCAATTAGAGCAAACAGGGTTTTTCTGGAAGCTTCTTCCTTTTCCTCCTGCTCTTCTGCAGCAAGAAACCATTGGGTTCCCTCAAAGGTATTTTTTGTTGGATGATTACAAAGAAGTGTTTAAAATTAACCACCTTTGGACCAGTAAACATTACCAGTAATAATGCTGATCCAAAATACCAGAGAACTGCATTTGAGACTTGTGCTGTAAGCATGATAGTAAATAATATTTCTTTGTAATATCGATAAAAGTAAAACTTTGGGGTCTCTCGTAGTTTTGGGTGGAATGAAGCTGCTTTAGCAACTTGAGCTGCTTGCTGTGTTTGAGGAGACCCCTCAGTTGTTTGTTCTTGATAGGCCACAACCACTGCTATTAACTCCTCTTTCTGAAACAAGACACTGTCAAATAAAATTTGTTCATTAGCTTTCTCATATACTTAAATAATTTTTTGTTATTTTTGTTAATTTCATATATCTGAATCCATTCACAGTGTCACAGCTGAATCCCCAAATGCAGGAGATTGGCTCTATTTCCAGATTTCAGCTCATTTATTTAAATTACATGTATGGAGAGTATAACTGATGTTGGGATTCTTTTATGAAAGCTAGAATGCAAGTTTACAAGGAGTTATCATCTTGAAATGTTAATTAAATAGACAGAAGATGGTGAGAAACAGGAAACACCACTAATACTGTTTTTAGCCCATTTTCCTTAAGGAACAAAGCCTATGCAATATGCTCTCTTTTTCTCCCATAGTAACCTTTGAATTTGTTGGCCATTTTCAAATAGATTTAAAAGATCAGTAGAGGCTTAAAAGATAGCTAAGTGTCTACAGATTCAGTGAAAGTAGGCAGCTTTACAGAGGGAAAGAGGTTTCATTGTCCTCCCCACTGCTACACAGACTTAACACTTACTAGACATCAGAGAAGCTCAATCTCAAGACACAAATACACTAGAAACCAGGTTTTCCTAGCTCTACTGCTTATTAAGTTATTTGTTTCAGACAAGAAAGTGAGTTCTAGGGACAGCTGTGACTTGTTTAGAAATCCTGACTTCCAGTGGAACCTTTTCTCAACAGTTGTGTTCAGGTATCATTTTCTGTGCTTGCTAAATAATTTTTGCCCCTTTTCTTTCACTTCAACATCATCTATGTAAAAGTCCTGCTAAAATCTCATTCTTGAGGAGACGAATAGACAGAAATTCTTAAAATCTCAGAAGAACTTTAGTTTATATAGGTTTTTAGAAATATGAACAGTTTTATCAATTGTTCTATACCATAATTCAGTGAATAAGACTAATAATATCTTGGACGATTATGGAAAGGAGGAAGATTTTTTTCCTATCCCTAATGCATGATGGAAGTTCTCCATTTGAGATTTTGTTAATTTGGGAAGAGAAACAGATACATCATTACAGAAGAATGCTACAAGATATAGAAGAATGCTGCCAAGATAGATGTGTCAACATTTGTTTGTATTAAGGGCTGGCTGTCCATTTCAACTGTGTCTATATTGTACCCGTTACTTTTATTTCACAAAGTTGTTTTGGTTTTGATAAGCTTTGGTCAATTCTTGCCTTTTGTAAGCATGGCATTGTTTACAGCTGAACTAGGCTATCCATCTGTAACGTGGATTTTATTCTTCATTTTTTATTCACATTTATTTTTCTTTCCTTTGTCTTAATTTTTATAAGCCAAAAAGAATCATCACCTGGTTTAGCTGGCCAATCATGCAGCAGAAACAACCAAGAGCAAAAAAGGTGAAATGGTGTTTGTGAACATCCTATAGGTGTGTGTTTATGCTTTCATTACTACTTAATGAGGACTATATTGTCAAGACTGATTGGTTTTTGAGTGTACTGCAACCAGACAAAGACTTGCTAATTACTTGCAATAATTGCTTAACCAATTTTCTCTGTGAACTTGGAGTCCTTTCATGAACTCGCAGTATAGTTTGTGCTTCTTGCAAAAGTCAGGAGTCATGCTCCTTCATCTTTAATAAAAATATCTGTTACATTAATGAGGAATTTTCCTTGACTAGGTATGATCGTCTGGAGCATTTTATAGTATGAAATATGTTTGTGTATAGCTGGTGTAAACTAGAGAAGCACTTTGTGTGAACTCTTGCTACTGTTATAAAAATGTTTAATTAACCTTTTCAGTTAATGTCAATGTTTTTATTACATTCTTCAGCTCCCCCTGGTGCCTAGTGAAAATTCTTGATTTCCTTTACTAAAGAGATTGTGTGTGAAGAATGATGAATAAAGTAGCTGAACTATAGGGTTTTCCTCCCACCTGGTGGTAGACAAGCAGGCCCCATTTTTTAGCCTTTTGTATAAATAGTACAGTCTGCAATGGGCTGGAGTTGTTTTCTGTTTTTTTTTTTTTTTTTTTTAATTTAACTATTTGACCTGTCCCTCATCTAAAAGCTGATTCCCCCATGCTTTTGGGTTTGTTCCTCTGTCTGCTGAAGGCTGTTCCAATAACAAAATGCAGATTAGTAGAGTGCTAAATCAGTAAGAATTAGAAAAGCTATATTTTAAAAGACCTCATCCAAAGTAGTGGGAAGACTGCCAGTGACTTCAGCTTTGCAATGAACCATTCCTTTCTCTCCTTTCACAAAGCACAATACATTTTCTGCCAACCTTGTGTTTGGGTTTATTCACATGTTTGTGGATTACTAGGGTAATAGCTTTCATTTTTTAAGAGGAAAAATAGGTATTTTCTGGCTACATATAGGACCTGACTTAAATGTGGAAGCTTTAATTTATTTAAAAAGATTGTAAGTTGATTTGCAGCTCTGTTGCTTTGCAGTACTGTCTCTTGCCCTAGTGTAGATAGAAGTTCAAGTGTTCTTTTACCTTTGCTGGCCTATATGATGGTTTTGATATCTGCATTGCTAAATAGTGAAGGTTTTGATTCTTAGCAGCCAAATAGAAGTCCTAGGAGTCTGTACCAGAATTGCAGAGTCTTGTAATTTTCACTGAATAAAGTCCTAAGGGATCAATTTTGATTTCTTAGAAGAACGCTATCAGAGGCTTCAGGCCTGAAATTTAACATATATTTTAGTCTGTACACTCTAGTAGGAAATTTTATCCACTAATTCCAGCATTCTGTAGTATATTTTTTGTTTGTTTTTAAACATGATAGTGAGTATTACAAGCTGCTATTTCAAGATCAGCTTCATAGTGTCCATAAGTCATTACTATTTAGTGGCTTTATGAACTGCTTATTCGTTAGTGTTCCTGTTGTATCAGTGTTAAAAGTTAAAAACTGATCACAAACATAATTGATAGATTTCACTGAAATCTTTTCAGAATTGATTAACTGAAGAAGGGGTTCTAATTTAACTTTAGATGAATCTTGGATGGCCGCTTTTGTTCCCCTATAGTCATAGCCCGTGCTTTCACTTGCCTTTGTGCCTTTTCTCTGGATAAAGACATGCAATCTCTAATGCAGTCAGTCTGACATGTTTTGTAAAGCACAAATAACACTAAAATAAAGGAAAAGGAAGAACTTACTCTATATTCTACCCAAAAGCCACATGCTGTAAAGCATCATCTGTGACCATAAATCATGTTCAGTTTTGTATATACATGTATTTGCAGAAAGTGATGTTTGTTTATAGCTTAAAAACTGGCTTTGGAAGAGTTGATATAACACCTGTCCTGCTAATCACATGTAAAGAGAACCTACACATAAGCATATACAGCTTTTAAATGTGAGCATTTCAAAACTCAGGAATTTACACATACCTTTATTTTTTATGTAAAAGAAAATTTTTAAATCTATATACTAGGCATTTCTAGAAGAATCTCAGAACGAGAACAGAAAACCAAATAATATATATATAGTTTTCTATTAAATAGACACATTTACCACAAAGTTTCTGTTTTCTGTACTCAATTCATTGGGAAATGGAGACCGATGTTTTTACATGTCTCCTGCTAAAAAGTACATCTTATTAGTTTTCCTTTGGGGTGTAATTCATATATGCATAGAGTGCACAAAACAGTTATTGTCTAACTGTTAATTGTATCTGTAGGTACACAAACAATTTGCAAGTACTGAGAAGCAGAATTAAGCTTGATAATTGTTCATAATGGCTGAAAATATTTTTAAAACACCACAACATTTTCACATATTCATTGAAGTTGATAAGAGCCTCAAACAATTATATTAATTATATGTCTACTTCATAGATTTCTGAACATTTATGCCTTTTGGTAATATGCCTAATATAAACTTTCAGCATTATTTCATAGACAGGGAGCATACACACTTGCTCTGGAAATTTCTCRTCTGAGGACTCTCCTCTGAGGAGATTCTTTTCATAGCTTCAGATAGTATCAACAAGGGAATCAAGGAAGATAAAATTTGAGAGATAGACTTTTACCTCTGATTTCTATGAGATGTGTGCATGACTACAAGACAAATATATTCTGCGTTCTTCCAGCTGAGATAGATAGAAAAAATGAGCAACAGTCTTTCTGGGTTTTGCTTATTTAAATGCTAAGAAATAGACTCAAACCCCCCAAAGCATCCAGAAAAGGGTAGGTGATTTGCATAGTTCAAAGGATAATGCCATGATCTTACCTAGAAGATATGGTGATGATGTTTTCATAAGAACTCTTAATATTCAAAGTAATTCACTTTTGCATCTATCATTTTAAAAAAATTGTCTCCTTTTGTAGTGTATTTTTGAGCTCAGTATGCAGAAACAGCAATTATAAATATGTATCTGAATTTGATCAGCAGATTTGTTTGCAAAGTGTTTGTGCAGCTTCCAGCCCAATTTTTATTCTGAAGAGGTTTGGGACAAATTCAGAGAAAGATTGAACCCTAAAGTTTCTTACTTTCCTGAAACATCCAGGCATTTTTGACTTTGTTCCCTGAGCCAAATTTGTGATCTTGGATATCTGATTACCTATCACACAACATAATGAATTACAAGCTTATTGTGTATAGCAGCTATTCGGACTCACCCCTTCTCCCCACAGCTAATGTCAGTAATTTAAAAGAAGGTAGTCAAAGAACCTCTTAATTAGATGATGCTTTTTAATTTCATGGAAGATCGGCATTAAGGAACCAAATACCTTGCCACCCAAGAAAAAACAAGCAAAAAAGTGATACAGAGTACACAAAATGGCATCTGTTAATTGTCTAATGAAAGACTAACTTACATGAGCTCGGGAATACCTTGCTTTGTTTGATCAAGTCACTTATGAGTTCTATATCAAGCTGAGGCTATCTGAAGAGCCTATTTTCCCTCATGTAATATACCATTGAAACAGAAATCAGAATTCATAATGTGATCAAGAACTTGCTTGATGCATTTTGTGAGAAAAATCTGCATTGTTTCACAAACACATCTTTAACTGTTCAATATTTATATTACTTGTTAATTAAATTCCATTTTTGAAATGGCTAATAAAATTTATTTATATTATAATGAATGCAGTGTTTGGCATTTTAGACTCCTGCCTTTAATCAATATCTTTAATAGTTACAAGCCCTAGTAAGAAGAATAGTACGATAAACACATTGTTGGTGCTGTAGGGTACGTTTTAAATGTCTAAATAGTAATCAATACTGAGAAATTAGGTATTGACTAAAATAGTTTCATAATAAGTAATTATTGGTTTGCTCTTTTGGAAATTAGACATTTTCACTATGGGAATAAAGAGTAAATATACGATCATGAAATTAAACTGTGACCTTTTGATACAGCTTTCCTCTTTCTATGAAATTAGTAGGTTTAAATATGATTGCACAGCTGTATTATGCTCTAAGCATCAATTTTTAATTATTATAAGGTCAAGATTGGAACTAATGTGATTAGCACAATACTTCAGCACACTTCTGTTTTTGATACAGGACCTTCAGCTGTTTCAAGTTATATTCTCCATACTGCTGACCTTCTCAATAAACTGTTTTTTAACTAACACTAATTTTTTGTTAGTGTTTCACAAAGTATTCAATATTTGTTTAAATATGCTTTCATTAACATCTTTAGTAAAGTCCCATTGACTTCAGAAAGAACAGATTTGGTCAGCAAGGAATGTTGTTGAAAATTACTTTTGAAAATCGCTATTACCATTTTGGGTCTTCTGGCCACTGATTTCATTCACACTGCACCATCAATGCCCCTTCACAGCATTATAACCTTCCAGTAGATATGTCTGCATGGAAGTTGCTACTTTTTTAGTTTTCTTAATGAAAGTGAACACTTTTTGATCAAAAAAAAATTTTTTTGAATTAAACTATAGATCTTTTACACAAAACATGAGGCTGAGCAATATGGAAGGTTACTTTGGGTATTATCTGTATTTCCTATTATTAGTTTGTTACTGGTAAGATTTTGTCATAACATGACAAGAAATTACATGCACATTGCAAGAAAAGGAATGCAATTGCTTGTTATAGCCAGCATGTACCAACACATAAGAAATCATTTTTGACTGCATTCTTTAATGGTATGTGTCTATCAAGTGGTATATCACCAGCTCATTTGACAAGGAGATATTGACCCTAGTGTGTGACAACCAGCTCTTTTTAACTTTGTCTGAAACTCGTGTGATAGGAAAATCCAGTGGCAGTATCTTTAAGAAAAAGTTCAAATATGTTTTTAATAGAAACACATTTTTTCCAGCCCTCCAAAATAACTGAAATAAATATGACTTAAATATTATGATAAAAGGTAAGCTAAAAATAAGAATGATTTTTGTTTTTAAGCTTTATTTTTCTTATTGTTCTGGCACCCTGCATAACTCTGAAGTTGTACTGTGTTCTTTTATCACCCACTTATAGCCCTGAATGTAATCTATATAGCACATTTGGTGCTATGATTTGGGGACCTTGGTGGAGACACAGGACTTGTCCCTTGCATAGCACAGCTGGAAAAGGTGGGAATAGTCAAGGAAAAAGAGGTGTCTATAGTAGAGAGAATTCTGTATTTGCAGCAGCAGCTTTTCCATTTGTTAAGAAGAATCAAGGGAATGTGCTAATTTCCTTAAACTCTAAGGACATAGAATAAGTGTTGGGCAAAATAATTTATTGCTTATACTGGTTTAAAATATGAAGAAGTTTTATAGTGGCACCATTGTATGGATTGAGGCCACCTTCCTTAATTCAGTATTATTCCACTAGCCATCCCAGTCCCTGATCAGAATGCTCTAGTGCGGGATGCATCCATCTTTGAAAATATGCATTCTCTATTATGTAATAATGAAATTAATGTTAGTTTATTGTCACCTATCTGGTTGCAGTACTCATGACATTTTGGGGGGATAAAATCCAATACTTAAAACTCATAACTTCTCATTTACTTCATTTTTTGTATGGAAAGGCCTCCTACCAAACATGAACAGATCATAGAAGATAATGCATGCTGCGTATATTGAATTCATAAGTAAAGTAAAAATACTTGAAATCATGATTCTGACTTGAATGTCATATCTTACCTTCAGAAGAAGACAACCTTACTGATTCAGCTAAATCTCAGCTACCCATCTAATGGATTGCACCAGCATTTTTTCCTCACTTTGAATGTACACTTCTAACTTCATTTTAAACAAATACAAGCAAATATATCAGCCTGGTCTGCTGTAATCACAGACAAAATGTTAATGGACAGCTTAGATACACTTCTGTGAAACATTGCTGATATTGGAATCAATGGAGTTATGCTTATTTAACGAAGACCTAGTTCCCATTATTTACAGGGTAAAATTTACAGGAGGTTGTCTCAGCTTTTTAGTGTCTATGTAGATCAAATGAATTCAGTGTATACACAGCATGCACCAAAACAAGCCCAAGCCATTCTTCTTCCTCTCCACTCTCTACTCCGACCCAAATGAGACCTGAAAACAAATCATTGTCAATTAGGTTATCAGACTATTTTGTTAGTCAGGCTTTTTGGAAGGCTATGCATTTATTTCCATAATTTCTGCCTAGTGCTTTTCTGAAGTGGTCTGTAGCATAGAAAGTAAAATATTTTATATGGGCCTTTTCTTTTCATACTTGTATACTGTGTCTACAGTGGCACTTTTCTTACTATTGTATCACCCTAGCACAGTTAAAACTGGTACAACAATTTCATGCTTTAAAAAGTGCTCTATGCTGGAGTGGTGTCCATTAGCAAGTTCAGTGTTTCATTTATGTTTCTGTGCTATTTTGAGCTGAACACAGACAGAAGAGCAGCTTCAGCATAATTCAATACAAAGACTAATTTACCGATAGAGAGTATACTTGGAACTGCCTGCTGGATGTTATGCTATGGAAGCAGCATTGGGGTGTATGTACCAAGAAGTTTTGTTCTCTAGTTTACTTTGTTCATTGCAAGCAGAGGAAATATAAGATATTCTAACTGAAAAGTCAGCCTGAGGGACAACTACAGCCATCTGCGCTCTATCTACCAACCTTTAAATGTGTGCCTTTATGTAATCTATTTGCATAATCTAACTAGTCTATTATTCTAGATATTTGTAGAATTAATGTTTTACTTTATTTTCTGTCAAATCAGAATTTCATTTTATTTTTTAAGAATGAAAGGCATATGGAAATATATATTTTTTTGCATTGATAAGATTATTTATTATTTAATTCAGTGGGATGTGAATCGTTTTACCAATATAGTCCTGCATCATCACCCTACCTGACAAAAAAGAAAGAACGTTTCTCTGCAGCTGGCCAAGTCAGGCAGCATGTGAGGCTGTGGCTTTATCCCTTATTTTTGAAAAGTCTTCTGGCATATGTAAATTTGAAGAAATATTGCTATATGTTGTCTCTTATTTAGCTAGAGCATTACTGTAGTGCTAAAGAAATGAGAGTTGCATATGCTGGGCTACAGGCAAGCTGATGGGGACAGGTTCAGCCATGATTTTACCACTTCCGGACTTCTTCAAATTATTGTTCTTTCTATTGCAGTGTTTAATCATCACGTTTTAAGACCAGAAGAGCTTTGACAGACATAGTGGTGGCTGAATGTGACTAGTCATGTGCTTTTCTTCTCCAGCTCCCAGCAGTGGAGCAGGGGGATGTTTTGGGGTGGCCCCACCCTGTTGTGCTGTACCCTTAAGCGAGTCATTAGCATACGTTCCATACGTTAACGAGAGGAATGGTGTTACCATGTCATCGACTGAGAGGCCGACTTTACATTTGAGCCCAGAACTCATTTTCAGTTGTTTCTGTGTGGCCTGTTAGAATGATGTGAAGGATAACAGAAGTAGTAGCACTGGTTATTAAAGACACATTTCTGTAAAAACTTAATTTTTGAATAAGTTACAAATCTAAACAAAAATTCAGTCAATAACAAAAATTATTCTGTATGCAAATTCAAGTTATGCTAATGATAATTGCAGTATCCTTGCTAGCTCAGTTAAGGTGGTGAACTTGCATATTCTGTATGCTTTAAAACTGAGTTTTAAAACTTAAACTTCTTGGTCTTTTTTTCTGAAAGGATATTATTCTAACAAGCAGAGAACAGAATCACCTTCTAGGCTCCTCATGGATATGAATAGGGATATTTTTATTTCTAACAAAATTCAGCCCATTCAAACTGTTTCTGAATGTTACTGTCGCGTGAAGGGAGGACAAGGGGTAATCAACTTTGCCTGCCAGAGCCCTCCTAAAAGGGCTTTCACTGAGTCAGGTTCACAAAGCTGAACAATAATTTGGTAATCAACGTTTGCCTGCCAGAGCCCTCCTCAAAAGGGCTTTCACTGAGTCAGGTTCGCAAAATTGATCAAAATAGACAATTTATTGAAGCGACAGATCAACAGGTTCAGGATTGACGGTGACAAATGCACTTATTGCAACAAATTCTACTTTTTCTGAGCTCAAACTGATAATTAAGCGCTTTCAACAATGGCATTTTTCCCGGGGTAACGTCCAACGTTGTCGGAGGCGCAAACCTTACCAAAAAGGCGTCCCTGTTTTGGGGAGGAGAGAGGTCCAGGCCCGTCGACCCGTCTGTAGGTTGGTGTTCTCGTCCTCGAAATGGAGGATCGTTTATGCACTGAATTTATACTCTTGGCAAGGTGGGGCTGAGTCAAACACTGTGGGATGTTTGGTCCTTGTCGAGCTCAGCAGAGGGTGTCAATGGCTGCTGGCCTTTTTTTTCTTTTGCCCCTATCAACAACAGCAGGCTGCAAGACTCCCGCCTCGCCCCAGGTGTCGTTTTGTGTAGAGCAGTGTCAAGTGGTGAGACCTCCGCCTCGCCCTGGGCGTTGTCTCACCCCTCACCGGCATGGGCATCAGGCCCAAATCACCCTTTGTACTCACTGCTCACCTCACGGCAGGGAGGATCACAGATAATCACAGACCGTTATCCCACACTGAACTAGAAAAATCTGATTAAAGTATTGCAGCTATTGCTTTAACTGTCTTTATCATAAACAAGTCCCAAACCCACATTCAAGAAACAGAGTAATGTGTGTGAAGGAGATATGATTCCCGAATGTTTAATGTCCAGAGAATCCTAGCCAGATACTGCCTGAGACACCATTATTTTTTTTTCTGCTGTCTGAATGTGATTATAGCTGACGTAGGCAAATCTCATGGCATAGAATCAAAGTCACTCTTCCCATTCAGGTCTGAAATCCTTTTTCTGAAAGTGAAGAAAGAGATTAAATTTTATTGTTTCATTAAAAGTGACTTTCTGGTGGTTACAGAGGAATCTGGTAGAAAGACACATGACCTTAGAAACTAGCCTGTTTTTTTGTTATCCACTATAAGGCAAACTGTTTTCTGTATGTTTTCCAGTATTCTGATTTTATCAGAAAAGGTTGCATTGAAAATAAATATTAACCTGTCATGGTTATCAAGCTGATCTTGTCTATGGAGATGAAACCCTCTTTATGTCACTTGATTTGTGTGAGCCCAAGTGCTTTACATGGAAAATTGTGTTCTGTTAGTGGTAATTTTGACTTGCAGAATTGCTGAGTCCTATGCATTTGATGACTGATCTGCTCTATATGTTGTTACTGAAGAAAGTAGTGTTGCATACTCGTCTGAATTTTCCAGGTTAATCTAGAAGCTACGTATCAATCACCTGACTTGCAGACTGTTATACTGTCAGAGCAAAGGATTTAGAGTAAGGATTTTTGTTTTTGTTTTTTTCTGATTTTGCCACTGGGCCATTAAATGACTTTCAGCTACCCACAATACTGCATTGTACCATCCTGTAAAAATGAGATGCTTTCCAGCTTCACAGAAATACCTATGTAGCTTGAAAGGTATTTGACCTTCTTTTCTGTAAAGGTAGTGTCTGGCTTGCTTTTTCTCCCATACTTGTCTCCAATCCAGGATTCAGGAAATACATGTTCAGTGAAAGACTTCAGGCAAAGAAAGAAAGAAAGAAAATACTTGCAAGTTTCAGTGGCTCCTGCTATTCAGTTCAGATTGTTTAGTTACAGGAACCTGAGCCTTATCTTTACTTTGAGGATTTGGAGAGAGCCAGAAACTCAGAACAGTATTTTAGCAAAATCACCTACAGGAAAAATGGGTTACAAAAGCAATCCTCCAAGAGGCAGGGCTCCTTTGCTTCCAAATTGACGCTCAAAAAAGAAAGTTATATGAATCTCCCCCTGCTCTATTTGTGTTTTGAAAACTGTAGCAGAATTTTTGTGTTAGTTACTATGGCTTCATCTTCTAATACTTAATGTGGTGTTGCTCAGTTCAGACTGTACTACAGTAAGGAGTCTCCATGCCATGCTCGGTGATAACACAATCTTTTTTTTGGTGGACATTAAGATTAGATTTAACAGATTACTTAGAGTTCCTAATTTCCCATTGATATCGGTAGGAACCTATGTAGGGGTTATCTGCTGGATCTAGGCCCAACAGCTTTTATTAATTTTGGCTATTTTTAAGTGCTTTTATTTTGCACTGTTTAAGAAAAACCCTTGCATCAAAGAAATTTAGAAAGAAGGTAGAGACACTAAGCTTTTTTGAGGTCTTCGTAAGGGCAAAGAGCCAAAGGGTTATTAAAAATGGAATTCAAATAAACTGTTTTCTGCTTTTTTAATATAATAAAAATTTTATCTGCTTGCTGATGAAATCATCTGCTGTTTTCCCCTGACGTATATTGCTTGTTCCAGAGGGTTATGACTGAACAAGGTTCTGCCAGGTGTCTGCAACGTTGGCCAAGCTCCTCTTCCACAGCAAATATTTTTAAAGCAAAGTATACTAGTAGTAATAACCAGAAAATATGGAAAGTATAACAATGAGAGCAATAGCAAAGAAGAAAAATGTTAACTTAGCACACAACACATTCCAGACTTGAAACCATGTCTTGTATGAAATTAATGGAAACTTGGATATGACATATGGTATCTTCTCCCTTTTATATAGTAGCAGGTATTTTGAAATTTGTAATGTTGGAGTGCATCCTGTACATACTAATAGTATTGTACTGAACTGTCGTAGGCGTATTTGGTTCTGAGTGTTACAAACTAATTATAATAAATTGAGCTGTAGGGTAGGTGTTTTTAGAAGCTGCTTTACTTCTGAAATGTTGTAGCTCAAAATTTGCAGTGGATCTCTTTATTAAACAAATGCTGAGTGATATAGACAGTAGATTTATCCCTAGGGTCATGGAGGAAGGGACTGACTTCTACATTCCCTAGTCAAATCTAACAGTTATGTCTGAGAAATGGCATAGTGTCATTTATGGTAAGAACTGCTGCACCAGACCAGATTTCTGTCATAACTCTGACTGTGAGTGCACCTAAATACTTCAGAGAAAGGTGAAAGAGATCCCACTATAGAACATTAGAGAATGACCTGATCACAAGATAAGATTCTTTCTAACTTAAGTTGGTGCTATTTTTTTTTTTTCTGCTCTGTGGTCGATAGCTGAAAGTATACTAGGCTGTGTATAGAAAAATACCAATACTCAGTCCAAATGGAAAAGAGAAACAAAGAAATAATGGAGGAGGTATTCTTTCCCAGGCCTATGTTACAGCTCATCTTTTTTCCAAATCTGCATGCCAGAGGCAGCTGGTCAGGCTAACTGAGCATCAGATAACAGGATCTCATGCACAATGTTCTGGTGAGTGTGAAGGGCTGTGATGTGCTGCAGGTTGGGGTGCTTCGTAGGAATATGCTACACTCAAAGGAGTTCAGCTACAAATGATACTTGCCAGCAGCAGCTGTGAATGATCACTTGCCGGAGAGTGCCATCGTTTGATCCTCCTTCTGGAACCTTGTGTGTTTCACCACAAAAGAAGTCGGGACTTCTCAGTGTAGGAGGTGATGCTAGCTGAGTATCCCTTTAGCTCTGCCTATCTGCTCTACTAGTGTACTGTCCTATCACTTCACTTACTCTAAGCTCCTGTATCTAAGCCTTTCTGAAGCTAAATATAGCTTCCCCACTCTGAGTGAAAATTTGTCACAACAGATGTAAAATATATATGAAAAGGGTGAGTTTGTATTTAGTAGGGTATAATCAAGGTACTTGCCTAAGAAGTTCTCAGTGGAGCTTTCCTGTACTGGGAGAACTTGATTTTGGTAATTTGCAACTAGCTTGTGTCACTTGTACGCTGCCAGCCAACTGTAAAGGAACTTAACTTGCTATAGAACATCTGGTTGTGATTCTTAATAACAAGAGTAAAAAAGTAGAAATTTTGAATAGATTCTTTGATCTCCAAACATTGTCAAAGTAAAGTGAATTTCTGTATTACAAGCAAGAACAGCTGGGACTCTCCCCTTTCCTGGCAGCTCCCGTTATTTTTTTTGTTCTAAAAAGTATCTGTGTCCTAAGTTGAGTAATTTACATCATATGTTTAGAAGAAAGAAGGATTAATGAAACAAGGAAAAGTGCAGTGGTATGGGAGAACATTTTACATGTTTTCTTCTTGTGAAAAATGAGCTCTTTGGGGAAAATGTTCCTAATAATAACTTTTCCTCTTGCACAGAAAAATCCTGTTTTAATTTCTCTGATTCTCAGTAGGATATTGTGTATGTACCCAGTGCTCCAGTGTGCGTTCTCTTTGGGCTAGTAGTCTATATGGTGGCCATGTAATGCTTCTGCTGACCTGGAGGCCTGTATATTCATGGGCAGAGGGGCCTTAAAAACCTGGGTCATTATTCTTTGACCTATCGAGTGGTATATGTTTACACTTGCAGAACTGTTTACCTCAGTGGAATTTTTCATGTAAATGTTAGTTAATAGGAATGAAAATTGCCCTATTGGAATTTCTGAAATACTTAGCTGAATCAAGGAAGGATTTCTTTACATCTCTCATTTTTGTTTACAATATAATTATTCAATTTGAAGTAATTTTTTCACTTAAAATTTTACAGCTTATGCATTGTCAAACATGAACTGATTGAGGAGACTTATGAGAAAACTGTTGCCTTGAAATCTAGCTTTTCCATCCCTTACTTGGTTATTTGAACGTGTGTATTTTTCCATTTATGAGAGTATAGTCTTTCTGGTATGCAAGAGAATGTAAAAACAAAATTTCAGTGTTAGAATTGTTGCCATAGTATTCTTTGATAGCTCTAAGCATTTGCGCTTTGTTGCAGCCTAATTTAAAGATGTGTTTAATGTAGGTTGGCTATTCCAATCATATATTGGATAGTGTTTGAAAAAGCTTTGCAAACACAAATGGGCTTTCTTGCAGTTGTCTAAGAAAAAAGTGTGGTAGTTTTCTGTGAATAATAAATAAAAAGACTATACAACATAGAGAGAAATATAAAGAAAAGAGCTGGGTTTTTTTTAGAAAAACCTGCCACTCAGTTCTGATTGTTTTAAAACCAAATTACAGAGCTCAGCAATTGTATTATCCAATTAGATATGACTGTGGCCATCTTGGGATACTGAAGATAGAAAAAGCACTACTGGTTGTGCTGTATGGTCTTTAGTGAGGCATTTTTCCCCAATTTTTTAAATTTACTATTTACTCATCTTTCTTCCCTCCCAAGTCACTTTAGTTAATGGTAAAAGTGATCTTCTTTCAGGTCAGTATCTTTCAGTTGCTTTCTGCAATAATTAGTCTGCCTTTAGTACCTAAAATGATGCTTGTTTGCTAATTCCAAAGGTGTCTGAAGGAGGCAAGAATGGCCTTCCGAGCTGTTAGACTTTGAAATGAAATAGTAAATCAACTGCTGATAAGACTTATATATCATATTAAACACAGGGAATCCACCAGAAAATCATTGCACTAAAAAGCGACAATTTTGATTGATTAAAATGATGTGGGCTGGATAGTGTTAAATCATAGTGAGTGATGTGACATTACAATTTTACATATCATATTTCTGTCAAGACAATGAAGGTAAAAGGCATTGTCATCAGACGATAACGGACAATAAGAGGAATCCTGATGTTAAATTTATTACTTGGTTTAGATTTAGAAAGAAGTAATTCTTGTCTTGTGCCACTTATCAAATGACTGTAAATTTAGTGATGATGTAAAATTCGAAGGCAGAGCCACTTACAGTTTTGACAAAGTGCCAGCTATAAAGTATTTACTATTCTCAGTAGTTCTGCCTTGCACACTTAAATATTTATCAGAAACAAGAACTCTTCTGATAAATGTTTCTGATCTTTGCTCTAAATTTTTTTTAACATTTAGATTTTTCATCAGAAGCTGATCTCCCATATTTCATGATAGTAACAATCTTTTGCTCTTTTTTAATTTAAAAGGACAAAAATACATTATTTTTCATAAAGCCCATTCTCAGCATATTTATTTGTTTTAATATGAAGTACATAATATTTACAAGACTGTATTCCCTTCATTTAAATGAGCATTTATAGAGATAATTAGTGTCATGCATGCTAAGGACAGTAATAACTCACATGCGCTTGTCGAAAAGGCAGTCACACAGCCTTGTCACTACTCATGTACTCCTATTTCCTCCCTCTGATAGGTTAAACCTTTTCTTATGAGATTATTGCTATTTACTACTTATATTTGTGGCAGAAAGACCAATAGAAGACCCATATTTATCTTCTGGGAAACCTTTATGTGTGGCTCTTATAAGGATATTCTATACCGAACTGCCTGCCCCAAGGAGTTTGCAAAGATAGCACGCAGTAGATGGTAAGTGCTGGTTGTATGTGCCTGATGGGCTCCCTTGAGGCCTCACATGCTTTTAATACTATTACAACAGAGTTAGCTAAGTGAGGCAAGGTGGAAACAAGCCAGATATCAAATATCACCTCAGACCACCGGTCAATGGTGGAAATGCATAAAAAGAAGAAAGGGCAAAAGCTCCGCATGTGTCACTGAAAGTATATGCCATCACACCTGTCTTCTCAAGACCTGTATACGGCCTGCCCTATCAAGAATAATTTTGCTGATTCAATTATGCTAAGCCTCAAAATGGTGTGGGTATGAAAGCAGTGGCCTAATTTGGGCTTTATTTTGGTCATGATTCCCCCCTTCCCTCTTCAAGATTTCATTACTGGTTTAGCACAGGATGTAAGTGACAGACCATTGCCTTTTATACCAAATGACTATAAGGGTATTTAGCTGAAGAGAATTAATTTTTTCACATTCATGGTCAGGGAATGTGAGACTGACTTGCATTAAATTTCCCATGCCATTTGGCCTGTGCAGCAAAAATAAAAAAGTTTCCATGGCCTGGATGAATTTCTGATGAATAGATAAGGCTGGATGCATAGCAGAGATCTGTGACCCTCTGCAGCTTGCAGGCAGCCACTCCACGGCTTCTTTGACATCGAAGGTTGCAGACTGTTGTGAATGAAAGAGCCCTTACAAATCACGTCTGCTCAACACAGAAGAGCTGGGTAGCAGTCATCTTAAAAAGGAGGAGAGTTTGCAAATTGGGGCAGATTATTAAGGCATTTTTAAGGTACCTCAGCAGTCTAAATGGAAGAACTGCAATAAGTCTATGGAAAATACCAGAAAGTTATATCTTCTCTTACAGTCTTTTCTTTTCTTACACATCCAAATGGACACAGATAGGCATATGCTTCATTAAAAGGGGAAACAAGGGTACTTCATAATTAAAACTAATGAGTTTTATAAAGTATGGAGAGCCAGGGAAATGTTCCTATTTCCTGTAAGAGCCATAAAATTTTGAAATGGCAGCCATACAAGACTTCCAGATATTTTTATTTTTGAAAATAGTTTTAGAAGGTAACTTTTTTTGTAGGATGAGAAAAGTGGGAGTTTGGAAAACTGTCTTGTTTCCTACAAGTTTTCTTTCCCTCCTATACAATCCAATCACTCTTAAAGGCTGTTTGTAACAAAATTCTAGGTTGTTACAGGTTTATCTAAGGAGGACTATAATGGAGGTCTATGTGATTCTGTGGCAAGATTTTAATTTTTTTTAAGGATTCTGTGGATCTGACCATGTTTTGTGTACCAGCCCCAGACATGATAGTACATTCTGGATTTAGATGAGACAGACATCCCAGAATCACTGTGAATGAAGAAATTCCTGAAGTTAAAAAAAAAAAAAAAAAAGTCTTTCCTATAAGGGACTGTAATGAAGCTATTTCTCTTACCCCTGACCATTTTATGCAAAATCACATTGAAAAAAAATCCATTGCTTTTGCTAAAGTCAGTATCAGTTCTTCCAAAGCTTTCAGCAGGGAAGAAGTTAGGTCCTTTGCTCATAAATTTACTCAGTTTTCATTCTTGATTAGTTACCAGAAGGAAATTCTCTTTGGTCCATTCATGGATCAAATTAATTGATTCATGGATCCAATTCATTCATGGATCCATTCATTGCTGTTATGCAAGTTACCTTTCTGCAGTTTTGGGTGTGCTGTTCATGCCAGTTTACGATTCTTCCGTTTTTTAGAAATCCATATCCAGAGATACTGACATTCTGTCCTCCCACCTTCCAAGGACCATCAGCTCCTTTTAAAATCAAGCCGACAGTATCTAGCAACTATGTTTCTTAATGCAAACGTAGACCACCAAAAAGCATTGTTTCAGACTTAGCTACTTCCCTTTCTTGACACTAGATGTCACTGTAGGACTGAGAGACAATGTAAGACGCGTGGACTAACATTGCTGCATTTTCCTATGGATCCAGTTACCTCCTTTTCATAGCAGGGAGGAGGTGAGCAGGAAACAGAGTAACAGGATCTTTCACTGTCTGAAAGTAACATGAAAGTATAATATATTTTTCTGTCTTTAAACATAATGGAACTGATGGATTCAAGGATAGGATAAATACAATGAAAAAATTGTCATATACCAAGAATATTTTGAATGACATTGTAAGACATATTTTTAGCTCCCAGTGCCTTTTACAAAACTAGCTCAGCTAAAATCAAAATTACAAAATTATGAGATATTATTTTGTTCATTTACTATTCAGTTCAAAATGAAATACAAGATTGGGGGCTTTGCTAATTTATAAACTTCATCTACAGTTTTTCACCAGAAGTAAACCAAGCTGATATCAACTTGTCACCTTTTATTTTGTTTTTTATTGTTCTTTTCATATTCCATTTTCAATTTCCAAGTCCTACTTTATCTTTCCTATCCATACCTAAAAGGATAATTTTCTATCAATAAAACTCACTTTCACTCTTCATGGACATTTTCAGTTCTTTTTACTCATCACTCTTTCCGACTTTTCTTTCTAACTTTTTTTCCCCCATGTTCTGTTTCTGACTGGATGCAACATGACCTTTAGACTTTGTTTTTTTCAGCCTGGTTCTCATTTCTGTCATGTTCCTCTTCACTCTCATGTTAAACATTTTACCCTCCCCACCTTTTGCCATGGTTCATCCAACTACAATCTCCCTTCTTCTTCCTCCCCCCCTCAGTTTTTCTTTCCTGTCTTAATCCTGTTTTGTGTTCCATCTGAATGTCATCTTTTCTCATTATTTTTTCTCACCTGTTTTGTCCCTCTATTCCTCTATCTTGGACAGCTGGATTCTTCCCACCTTACCGCACATCTCTTTGAAAAAGTATATGTGTACCTTTGGACACATCCATCAGTTCAGGGACAAGGGGAAAAGGACCTACAATAACAGGCCACTGCATTTATGGCTTCTGCTTCTATCCTATATATACAGAGCAATTAGCAGGAATTAGAACCTGTCCAACACTTCATGCCACTGTGGTCAGACTGACTTGTCTTTGGCCATGATTGGGTATTGCAAAGTTACTGGCTTGTGGTTTCCAATACAGCTGGCAGAACTATGTCTCACAACCTGGACTGTGAATTTAGTCCTCTTTGCTTAATGGCTTGCTTTGTAAGTGTCTTCCGTTTTCTCTCAAAGACTTTATTATTCCTTGTTGTTAACTATGGAGCCTATACATGTACATACACCAAATACACACCAGATGTCTTCATTCAATTAAATGGTTGAAATTGAATAATCAGTAGGCATCAGAGTGAACATATGAAACACATGGTTGATAAGGGCAGGTGCACCCCATTATGAGTGGAAAAATGCTTCTACAAAATGTTTCATACTACTCTTAGAGCTGATTTCTCAGTCCTAAGCCTCATTTAAGACATAAAGTATCTTCAAAAGACCTAAGCCTGGAATCTGAAATTTACCACTCTTAATGGATACTAACAGCATGTGAGTAAATAAAAACTTTGGCTTTACAGCCTCTTACATACGTTCTAATGATCTCTTCCCTTGCTAACACCTTTCTATGCCACAAGTTCTAACTAGCTTTCTTTTAAGCTGATTAATCATTATTATAATTACTTGTTTAAACTAATAAATATTATTTCTAATCTCAGCCTTGCATGGATTTTACTGTTTCTTATGAGCTCTGATGGAGAAAGTTCAAGCCTGAAAGCTTGCCTGTTATTTCCAAACATATCAGTAGGCCAGCTGTGCTTATCTTCTCTTTAGACCATCACTGCTGCAATACCACTAATGTTTGCTTATTTATAACTTCACATAGAACAGTTTGGATATATTCTTTTCTGACTACAGGGTCTTTACTAAGTTGTTCCCTTTAGCTATTTGTTGTTTATTAATTGCGATGACTGATTAGCCCCTAACATAAGGCATTGTTTTTGCTCACCCACCAAACAACTGATTGGATGATGAAGGATAATTCACACAAATAATTCAGCTGTTCCTCTAACAAGTGAGTTGCAATGCATACGATACAGCTCCATTGTCATCTCATTTGAAGACTTTATGGATAAACATTTCCTTCTGTGCCTTTCTGTCCTGTCCCTCAATGCAAACCATTGCAGCTCTTTGACTTCTTGTTGTTCATGTAAATATTTCTAGATCCGAGGAGAATTTTTTTTTTGCCATTGGCTAAGTGTATCAGAAGAGCTTTGTTAGAATACTGGACTAGACAGCAGCTCAAATCAGCTATTTCGGAGTGAGAACTCTGCAGTATGTAATAAATTGCACTCTCAAGTCTAAATAGAGTTAGTGTTAAGCTTGTGTCCTGAAACCTGAGGCTTTATCTCCTTCCAGCAGTCTTTTACTTAATGTAAAAATGTTTACTATGTTAGCTCTTGATATTTTTGTAAACCATTAAATATATTTTTTCTGAATCCCAGTAACCTCTTGTCTGCCACTATTCAAATAGCTCTAGCTTCCAGGTGGGTTGCGTTTGAAGTTGTGTGGTACAGCTGTGACATGCAGTCTAGTGGCTAACTGCCTTCCAGGGCACTTCAGCAGTGATCCCGCATTGAATGCTGCTGCATTGTGAATGGTATACAAGCTGAACTGAAGGTAAAATGAAAGTAAGATTTAGTTTTTTAAATGTTTCTGATCCATTAGTTCAGTGGTGTAGGCTGAAGACCCCCAAAGGCAGAACTGCCAGTGAAGTAAAACTATCTTAATTAATATATTGCAGGTACACCAACTGTAAATTTGGATTACACTGGAAACATACTTTTCTGTGTACTAGACTCATAAAATGCTAATGGGATTGTGGAAGGGTTGGCGTATTCCCACTCACTGCTCCCTCTCTTTGCTCAGCAGGCTGCTAGCCACCAGTAATTAAGGGGAATAAAATCTACTTCTCTGGCATTGTTTTGAGAATGCTTGTGTTGCTAAAACAGCATGGTTTGGTTCAATGAGACTTGGCAGAAAAATAAGATCAAGCAACTCCGTGGCTTACCCTTGGTTCAGGACGCAGCAGTGTTCTTACAGGGGAGGTATATGGTAAATTCTGAAAACAAGTTAAAGGAACATGTCATGACTCCTTTAGTTGCAAAACAGCTTCTTTCTCACTTTCTTGCTCTCTCCCCCTCTCCCTTCCTCCCTTTCTTTTTCTCTCGCTCTTTTTCTTTTCTCTCTCTTTTTCTCTCTCTCTTTTTTTTCCCCTCCCCCCTGCAGCTGGTAATAGTTTATGGAGCATGTTGCTGTGTTAATACCTTGTTAAGGCTGTTGCAGCTGCTGGGTCTTTGAGAGGTCAGTGTCAGGACTGTTTTACTGTGAACCCTTGATGTGCAGGGTAAAGCTGGGGACAGGTAGAGCTCCCACCCTCTCACGCCACAGGGAGTCTTACTGCTCCAGGCACCCCCTCCCATAATGCAGTGCTGCTGGCAGTATAGGSCATAAAAAATAATATGTTTCTGGTCAAAAGTGATTAGGGCTACTTAAAGAAGCATTTATACTAATGGACTAGACATAACATCACTGGCATTACTTGATATTTCTAAATTCAGTTTGGTAGGGCTGCAGGTGTTAAAGAGCTGTTGAATATTGCTGTCTGTACAATTCTGACAGGTAGCAAAAATCATTCTGCAGCTTATAAAGTAAAAATAAAAGAATAAGATTAAAAATATAAAATGGTAATATTGTTGTACTTGTGGCATTACATCACTGGTGTCTGAGTTTGCCAGGTTTCTAGAATACAGCAGATAGTAGGGATAAGTCAAAGACGGGATTTGAAAAGGCAATATTAAGAACTTATTTCTCAGTTTAAGAAAATATTTTCCATTTTGTAATAGAAGTTGTCCAAATATATATATTTTTATATATGTATTTATATATATATGCATAAAAAACTCAGACTGTGAGAAAGAAAAACAAATTTAAAGGCCAAATGCAAAAAAAATCCACTTTGCATTCCTAGCATTTCCAGCACAGACTGGGGGGGAGGTGGGGAAAGGTGACCCGTAACACAGTATTTATCCTTCCTTCTTTTTCTGGTTAACTTTAACATGCAGGTTAAGCAGTCAATATTTGCACTCAGTTGGCTGTGAGGTTAATCACAGGCCAGGCATATTTATGTTTTTGTAATACCAGCTTTATTCACTGGCTGTGCCTACATTTTTTAAGATCTCTTTGCTTTATAATATATAATTAAAGAAAATTATTTCTCATTAATTATTTTTTAGCAACAAATACGTGAGACTCAGTGTAACATTTATATCATGTTCAATGTGTGTATGTGTATTCTGAAAGATAAGAGTGCAATCATCATTCAAAATTAGGGAATAAAATCTCTGAAAGTCTACTGTTGTTTTTGTCATATGAATCAATATTTCACTGTAAGAAAACTGGTAAAAATAAAATGATGATAAAATGAGATCGATGTATTTTCTTGATTGTTTTATACTTCCCTTTGTTTTTCAGAGTTTTTTTGTTATAGGTGATCTCTTTTTCTCCTTATTGGTCTTTCATTACTCTAAAGAGTAAATATGAACAGGTTGCATTTCTTTACCACCTTTCACTCAAGGCCCTTGAAACACGTTAGGTACCTTAATGTCTAAAATGTCTTAGTATCCAGGTGGTAGATATTATCTCTGTTTTACATACGAGGAAACAGAGACTCACAGAGGTTAAGTAAGCTCTTTTTGATCAGTGTCAGAAATGGAGCTGGGAATATAACTTAGATATATGAATATATTTTACAAGCTTGTATTTCCCTTTCATTTTTCTAACTGCATGTGTGTTTATTGAACCTATTTTATTTCATAATGCAATGTGTCCCAGCTACGCATATCATCTATGCATGAGAAAAGAAAGGTATACTGTAATTGCCTTTAATATGAACATATCGTAACCCGTCACTTTCTGCTAAATACACATGACATGTAAGTTAAATATAGCAACAAAAGTACAACCCTGACTTAGACCGTAGCAGGAAAAGGCAAATTCTGAAAGAGAAGCCTGGCCGTGTCCCCTGATCTGCAGCAGACATCGGTTTGAATGCTATGGAATCAAAATGTATTCTGCTTCTAGGGATGGGCAAACAAAATACTGAAATCTGCTGAACAGCAGGAATACCAGCAATACTAGGGAATCTCAATTAGAAAGCATTTGGCTATGGGATATCTGAAAGTGCATATGGCAAAACAAGATTACAGGAGGCTTTCAGGTCTCATGAATCTTGTAGGAAATTAACAGGAGAAAATCCTCATTGCTGTGGTATCAGGAAACCAAAAAATCCAGTACACTGAAGTTCATCCTATGATATTCCATTTAGAGAGAGGAGGTAGGGGGTGGGGGAGGAAACAGGCAGCAAAAGCCGTCTAGTTTTTCTCTTTGTTGGTTGAATTGTTAGCACAGAAAGAAAGGGAGAGACACACATATGCCTCAGTAGTACGTATTTGACAGGCTGCAATAAAAATTGATGATTTTGTTCTTCTTCAAGAGTCCATTGAAGCTGTGGTATTTCAGCTGAACCAAGGTTTCTGTATTTTTAGGCATTTTGTACCTTTATTTATTTTTTTTAAAGAATTTCAGAAGCACAAAGCAAAACTGCAACTAAGACTTGCATTGCATTTGCAATGGATCAAATACCTACTGCAGATTAAGTGCAACTACTTTGCATTTAGAAACCTCTCTGATTATTTACTCATGCCTTTATATGACTGATATGTGCAAAATACCTGTACAGGCACATACCCGTATAATCATATTTTTGCAAAACATCTTCTGTCTCTCCCTCCTAACATTGCTTTAAAATCAGGGCTTTCTGCTATTGTTAGTTCAAAAAGGCAGGATTTCTCTTGCTCTGCTTTAAGAAGTGTGTATGAGAATGGTGACAAAAAGTACTTCCTCGTACTGTTAGTTTCATTCTAGTGGTCTTTTGCCTCTTCCCTAGCAATATCCCACAGGCCTCCTCTGTCCATTCCTCTTCCACTGTTTCTTCCATTGCCTGCATGCGACTTCATCTGGAGCTGTTTAAAGCAGAATTTGCTCCCTCCCTTGTCTATTATCTTTATATCAGTGATGATACTGTCTGTGATGAGTGGGAGTAACTTAAACTTAAGAAGTTTAAAAAAAAAAAAAARRGTCAWAGCACTCCCCCCCCCCCCMCTGGAAATTTAGACTCAAAAAAGTAAGGAGCAAAGTGATGTTCATAATCCCCTCCCTTATTTGTTTTTTTCAGAAGAAAAATATCTTTCTGGCTGCTGCTRTTTTATAATGTGGAAGGAGGTGATGAAGAGAAAAACTGATTAAGGCCTTAATAGACAAAACTGAGTGTCACTGTTGCCTAAAGTACTCATCTTTCCAAACATTTTCATTCAATCAGCAGTGAAGATAGACCTATAAGTAACCTCAGTAATAACATCTGTTAAGTATGGATATCAAAGCATATTAACTGAAAGAGTTGCAAATGCTAAAATAGCTGAATTCTACTGGAGATATGCCAACAAATGATAATGTGGCAGTCAAGTCTTTTCAAGAATTCATATTCTTAAGGCATGAAACTATCTTTGGCTTTTATACCAAGTCTGATGGCTAAGATGCTGTATCTCCCAATACAAGATTGCATCAAATAGATTGTGTGTATAGCAAGAGATAAAATAAATCACTTTCTGTGCCTTCTCATGATCTTGTTTTCTTTCCTAATCTAGCTATTAAATAATTTTATATCTCAAAAATGTGTATTTTTATTTTAACTCATTCAGTTAAAATAGGTGATTGCTTATACAGTTTGAGCACTGTATTTTGGTTACAGACTGGAATGAAGCAAGCAACATGACACATTTGCTAGTCAGCAGCAGAGGAAATGGTTGCTGCTTTAATTCCTTTAGCATTATGAAAATTTTAACAGAAAAATTTTAGTTTTTGGGAGGAATTACTTCTTCTGAAACTAGTATAGTGGTACTGAGAAAGTTATGAAGGTCTTAGATGTTAGAAAAGCTGTGGAAAATTATTCTGAGCACAAAGGAAGCATGAAGGCTGGGCTACTTCATAGCACATAAAACTGGGAGTCATATGCTTGACTTCTGACTCACTCTTTTGTAGCTTTAGAAAAGTCATTAAAACATGTGACAATAAGTCAATGAAAATGGATTTTTCTAGGGAAGAGAATGTGTACTGATTAGAGCTAACCAGACACTGGAATTCCTATTCTCTGGCAAATTAAAAAAAAAAAAAGTATAATTCTTAAATGCAACAAAAATGACATTTTGAAATTTTCCATGTAATGAAAATTCTGACATTTTGCTTAGAGAAGGTCAGAGTGACACTTCTTGTGAAATATTTGAAGCATTTCTGAGGCTTCTTGGGCCATTTCCAATAGCCTGCCAGGTAGAAACCTGGGTATTTTGGGTAACTGTGGAACACAATGTTCCTGGGCTGCTTGAGGGGCAAGGAGCTTGGAAATGTGGTCTCTACAGCAGTCTGGCTGCTGGGTTGCCATGAAACCAGATGGACAGGCTGGCAAGAAACCAGACGGATTCTTCTGGGTTTTACTGGAATTTAGCAACAACCAACGAGTTCTCACCTAACATTTTAATATATTAGTATTTTAGAAAATTACCAAGAAACTCCAGCTGCTAATGTTTGTAAAGTGCTTTGAGGTCTTTGAGTGAACAATACTGTAAAACAGCTAAAGATCCTTATTCTTCCTCATTTCCTGATCATGTTAAACTTTATCCAGTGTGGTACTGTTTTTTAAGGCAAATAGAAAAGTATGGGCTTTATAATTTTTTTTTCTTTTAAACTTTAAGAGGATTTTACATTGGGTCTGTCATTCTGTGGCCAAATTTACTCCTCTTGGACCTTCCATTATTTGGATGTTACCTTATCCTTTAGTTTCTTCTTTTTGCCGGCTATGGCACACAGTGTATTTGAGGTAATTCCAGAGGTTTAAGAGCCTCTCCTTCCATCTGCTTTTGTGAAACTGTGCACTCTGAACCAGTACTGCCATCTGGGTAGGAATATGATCATCTGATGGAATGGAATGATTTTATGTAAACTTCAATGAATACAATATATGAATGGGAGATAGAGATGTCAATGAATATCTAGCCCCATGATTTGATCTGAGAAATCTTTCCCTGGCTACTGCAATTAAATCACTTCTCATTCAGGTTTTTGGGTACTATGTCAAGCTCTTTCAGCAAGATGTAGTTACAATTACAGTCCTGGAAATCAGGAAATTGAAGCTACAATAGCACAAGAACTGTAAACAGGATCTATTCGTGGTGGCCTTATATATGCAGCCTCTCCTCATAAGCGATGTGGGAATTGCCAGGTGTTACATCCTGTCCCGGACACTGATTTGATGTCAAATCCCTGATGCTGTCATACTGTAGAATTCAGTTCAGATATAGGCCATGATTCCCTGCCTTTTTGTAGCTATAGTAAATCTCATTGGAGAAAACTTGCAGAATATTTATGTTTTATTCTCAGCACCTGTCCCACAGAGCTTGTCTGGCTTTCATGCCCACCTTTTTTGTACTGCATTCTTGCCCTTCCTTCCTCCCTGGTAAGGAACCATGGATACAGGGCATACTTGATCTCCAAGGTACTCAGTCCTTCTCTTCATATCACAGTGATGCACCTAATCTTTCTCAGAACCAAGTTACATTTAAGTCCATGACTGAAGGTGAAATGCATGGAAATAAATGCTGATCCTGGTCCAGCCCTTTGATTTCAGTGTAACTGATTCAGACTAATATATAGCAGCTAGACTCCACCTGGCGGGTCAGATATCTTTGTGAATAAAATGAATACTTACTTCCATTGTCCAACTTTCAGGATTATTCTGCATGAAATTAATGCTAACCAAAGGTCTTCTGAATTATTTGAGTAAAAAACATTATAATATATATAAACTCCAAAGCAGAGCTCAATAAAAATCAAACCTTCAGTTTTCTGCTGAAGAATCATGTATATATGATCTATATACATTCTAACACTGTTCCTGTTTCATTGTGTTACTGAAACTTTTTGCATTTGTTTCTTTTTAATTTATACAACATATGGTACAATGTATACATGCATGCTTATTGATGGCGAGAGAAACTGGCAATAGTCTATCTTGGCAGGTAATAGTCTCTGCTGGCCAAGGAGTCCAAAGTGACCAAAAGGATTTTATTTAGTGGGGTTTTTTTGATACTAAGGATATGTAGCTCTGCAGATATCTGCAATAATCTTGGCAAATCAGATTATCACTTTTCTGGTTTAGTAGAGTATGTTTTAGGAAGTTCTTAATCAAAGCAGTGCAGAAATTTTAAGGAGTTGCAAAATCTTATGTTCTAAAATGTTTTGCTTTCTTCTAATTACAGTAAAATGTTCACTATCAATCATATTTAAATTAACTGAAGAATTTTGGTGCTGTCCAGAACAAGAATTGAAAATAAGTCATGGAGAAGCAGTAAGATAAAGATAACAAAAATAAGAGTGGAAAATGAGGGATGGAGGAGAGAAAATACCAAAGGGGCAGAAACAAAAAAGAAAAAAAGACAAAAAAGTTATGTCAAAATAGCAGTTTTTCCTTGCCTTGTATATTTTCGCARTGAAATTAATAGCACTTACTCACAGAATTTAGAGAAAACTCAGGTTGTTAGCAATAGCCAGAGTAGTTTTGCATGCATTTGCACATCAGTGTCTACTTCAGAGAGATGTAAGAATTCTCCTGGAAGACAAGATATAGAAAATATGTTTTCTCCCACCCCAACTAAAAATGCACCAGTCTATTCTTCAGCAAAAATAAAACAATCAATCAAATGAAAAAATCCCAGTGCCTTTTTCATAGGAGCCTCATTGATTAGTGCTAGGTATCTCTGAAGCAAGCAGCACTGCACAAATGTTGTCTCATCATGCCTGTGGGCTAGCTATTCAAGTAGAATGAGGTAAAACAAGAAAACAAAACAATTTACAGTGTAGGAATTGATTTCTGGAACTGCACGCATGCATTCCCTTATGCTTCCTGGGGAAATGGTGAGGAGTTTCCTTTGGTAACTCCAAAGCCTATGTATAGGCTGCTTTGATAGCACTGCTGAGCTCAGTGAATTGGGATTCACAGAAACCTCAGTTCTTTTTTCATTCCCTTGAGCTATAGAAACCCTTTTGGATAGTTCTGCTGGAGCACATTTGCTCTGTGATATCTGCTGATGCTATGTAGAGCTACTAGGGAAATTACAGCTGGTGACTGGAAAAGATTTGAAGGAGAATGTGTCTGTTATCCAGATATAAAAATTCTTCTTCTCCCATTCTTGCACTGACAGCTAAGAGGAGGTGCCTTTCTGACCAGGAACTGCAGCAGCTGTCCCTAGCCCCTGGAAAGCATGACAGTCTGAGCCTAGTATGGGTATGTGGGCTGCCTGATGAGTGACTTCAGAGCTAGCTGGCTCTGAGATGAGAATTTGCTCAGAGAGTCCTGGAAGCTGGAGTCTGTTTCTCACTTAGAAATCCCGGTTAACTTTTCATGAACACTTTTAGTCAAGCAAAACTGTTATACTCCAGAGCATTTGTATAAAAATGTAAAAGTCCAAATTACTTAGTAATTTCATTATCAACTACCTGCCTGGGGGTGGGGTGGTGGAAAAGGGGGAGGAAGAAGCAGCTCTTACTTCTTGAGATTGTCATAATTCAAGGGCAGTACAGAATGAATTTATCAGTTCATATTTTAAATATATAAAGGGAGGTAAATTCTGCAGGTTTCAGATTAATGGCATTGAGTGTGTGATACAATAGGTGATAAACTATGAAGGCATGTGCTTTGTGGTGGGATGGTTACTCAAAAATGTGCAGTCTTGGAATCCATTATAAGAATTCACCAAAAACATGAAAAAAAGGAATGGGCAGATCAACAGCAAACCCACTCCTGATTTTCTCTCCTCTATTCTGCTTGTAATCAAGTCTTAAAGGGATTGGGAGACAAAAACATGGAGCAAGGGCACCTCAATATTTTATTCTGCTCCTTCCAAATGGTTCTTGAATATAATGATTGTCTCTTACTCTCTCTGAAGAATTCACAGTGTAGGGGAGATTTTACTGAATGCATTTGAATTTAGTCTGATCTTCTGGTGAAGGAGTTCCATATTTAAAGACTGGCTGTCAGAATGTTCTGCTCTAGGAGTAACCAGGAAATGTAGTCTGGAACAGTTGCCATGTGTTGTGGCTTCTAATATTCAGTTACTATTACAAAAACTTTTCTTCCTGGCAGAAAATTACATGACAATTGTTCACTTGGTATAGAACATACTAAATGCCCAGCAAAGAAGTGTCAATATAGATGTAGTAAAGAATATTAGAGCTATTATTAAACAATGGTTCTTATTCTGATGGCAAAAGTAAACATGACTATCTTCAGTGCTGAAGATCTCTAGTGATCCAAGGGCTACAGGACTCTATCTGTTCCATGTGCTAACATAGAATGGGTCAGATTTAGCAGGAGTAGGAATGAAAAATGTGGGGGAGGGGAAGGAAAGAGCATGAATACTGAGGGCAATCATTCAAACTATTTTAACAATAATCCAAATTGGGCAGTCGGTAGCCAAGAGAAAAGACTTCCTCATACAGAGGAGCTGATTTCTCACAGAGAAAAGATTACAGGCTTCCTTGGAAGGCTGGAATTAGATAATTCAGTATCAGACAAAATATCTGAAGTTCTTTTCAATGCTAGAGAGAATTCTGCAGGAAAGGCATAAAACTAAAAATGGAAGAAATTTGCCTTCTGTTTCCAAGATAAGAATGTTCCTGAAAAGCTTATTTTTTATATTTATTAGCAGAGAGTTCACAGATGGCTTCCCTAGCAGTTCACTTTGCAGACACACATTGCTGACTTCCACGAGTTAATAGAAAGAAAACCCCTTTTTCTGCATACCTGGTTTATAGTGGTTAGATTTATTAAAGTCTGATGCACATAATCCCCATACATAAACCAGTCAGGGGATATTTTGTGTCAGCTTAACTGCCTCACATGATTTTTTTTCTCTTTTTTTCAACCAAGGGCTAGTCGTTTTGGCTTAAAGATCACTAAACTTTGTGTTCTAGTTCTTGCCATCAATTCATTCCAGAACTGGTAAAATACAGGAGGGTGGCATGTATTTTTCTTTCTAATTCTTCAGTGACTGTTCTCTTCAACTTACACCCTAAACCAGAAGCTATGATCGTATCATTTTAAAAAATTTTCCTCATTACAGTGGGAATAGTGAATACAGGTGTAGATGATTTCATTTTATTATGCTTTCCTGTTTGTCTGAAATGAACAGATGCATCAACACTATATTTTATGACCAGCTCTTCATCTAGAAAAAATCAGTGTAGCTCTGGTGACTTCACATGATTCCAGTGATATGAATGGTCCTTCACCAAACAAACAGAAACCAGACTTGTTGCCCATGAATACTGAAAGAAAAGAATAGCTGTAGAAGATAACGTGCTGATGAGGAGACAGGAAGGGATAAGGAGACAAAGGAAAGGCTAGTAAGATTGCATGCTTGCCTTAGAGGCTGTCAGACACATCTGCAAAACAGTTTTTTGAGTATTATGAATTTTACTTCAATTTGAGCTGTTGTTCTAGACAAAAGTTTTGTTAATGGAGGAAAGAAAAAAAGTGTGATATATCAGAAACAGATAAGGATCCATACAAAAGAAGGCATAGAAGGACCGAAGCATAATTAAGTTGGACTGACTGGGGTGGTCATGGTAGAATAACAGGAATCAAAGGATGCAGAAGCTGAGAAGCATTAGTGTGGTGACTGGGAGGCACCTTAGTATTAAATGATAGACTTTGGATGAAAACTTAGAGTAGCAGCCTGATCACAAAAAGCACTAGATTTTTTGGTGTTTCACACTACCAAAATATAAATGGAAACCTTGGTCTTCTGCATTACTAAATCTAAATTTTGATTTCAGTAAGATACAGCTTTTTCTTTAATCATTTTACAGATTTCAGGGCTAGTAGGGACTACTCTTACCTCCTGTATATCACAGGGTATTACTTTTCACCAGATGACTCTTCTTGTCCTCATTTAGTCTTTTAAAAAGAAGTTTCCTTTTTTTTTTAACCATCATAGTCTCCTGATTATTGTTATTATGTTCCATCCTCCAATTCCAAATGTATTTTCGTGATCTCTGAAGCTCATGGGACAGTTATGTAAAAAAAATGACCTTTACCTATACATAGTTTATATAATTTTTTTTGATTCCTAAACAATATTTTGAAAGCAATTGTTTATATCTCTGGTGACTTTGAAAGCTTTTTTTTCTTAAAGCCCATAAATGATAAGATAGAGAACTGTTCATCCATCCATGAACCATAAAAAAGGCAATTGGTACAGTGCTTAGACCAAAAATCCTTCTTTTATTCTGATATCAGTTCTCAAAGTTCTTTCTAAATTTTCCGAAAGTCTGTTTGGAAGACAAAGTTTGCAATGTGTTCGCTGCACCAAACTATTTTATTTCAAAATAGGAAAGGCTAGTTGTTTAAGTTTAGGACTCCAAGTTAAATGACTGAGCACTCTGGCTGCCAGATGTCTGCTGACTATTGTTTCAGTAGAGTTCAGCTACAAAAACATAGTCTTAACTAGGCAGGTGCAAAGATATTGAGATCTATGTACATGTTTTTCATACTTAATTTGAATCTGCATGTTTGTGAGTTAGGTTGCAGCTAACTCACATTTGTCATAGATGAGACAAACATAAAGGCTCTACAGATTTACTGGAGTGTTACACTTGCACCCAAAGGAATCCCATCACACTTCATTCTTTAGAACCTTAGCACTTTTGCTGAAAACATAGGCAACCAAGCTTTTAGCTCGGGAGGTCCTGGAAGAGTGATATTTCAGTGTAAATTGTTGCTGTCATTTTTCATATTCCTTCCATACAGCAGGAAATATTTCTATGTTGCATTTACAAAAGCTTCCATCCTTCATAATTTTATTTGGAGAATGTTCTTTGTGTGTGTATGTTTGTTTTTGTATGCATGTGTATCCATGAAAAATCTGTCCAAATAGTTGTCTGATGCCTTTTTCACATTAGTGTCCTTTAGTGGGATTATCTCTTGAGGATTTGAAGTAATACTCATTCAACCAAAGCTGTGGCAGAGATGGCATAACTACCATCAGGTCAGCTCTGTCTTTTTAGATTTGAAAGACAAACACTTAGAGTTCATTGCATGCTTACAAAATACTAACAAGGCCTTGTGCTTAGATCCAAACTCAGTTTGGATGTCTCTAAGACCTCTTTTAGTGCCCAGTTTCTGCTTTCTGGCTTCTCTCTGTGTCTGGCTGGCTTTATACATGTAATTTCTGTAGTATAAATATTATTTTATATTTAGCTTTCAAATATTCTCTGTCGTGGTGTTTCTTGAAAAATCAGCCCTCTGATCTAATCTTTTCTTTCTTTTTTCTTTTAAAGAAGGTTTTTTTCCCCTTCAATGTGCAGATGTTGTTTTTCTTATTGTATGTTGGGTGATAGTGGCATTTTCAACTCTAAAGTCCACAAGTGTGGGACTTTTGTGGTATGTTTACATTTCATAGAGAAGAGACTTACATGTAATTGAAGTATTGCAATATTGATTTCCCCTCTGTCTTCAGGTATTCTTCCTTTTTAAAACTAGTTAACTCTGATGCTAAGTCAATTTATAGGCACAAAATCTGACAGCAGAGGCTTTAATATATTAATATATATAGGAGGTATTTTATATCTATCTATATAGACAGAAAGATCATATTTTACTAATGCTATTGATAGTACTGTGAAGCTGTTTGAGTCCTTTTTATGTTTGTAAGCATGAGATGGTAGAATTCCAACATCATCAACAGTAGTTCTTACAGGATTCATAGGATAATTCAGGTTCCTAGGATAATTCAGGTTAGAAGGGATCTCAGGAGTTATCTAGTCCAACCTCCTGCTCAAAACAACTGTAAGATCAAAGTCGTTGGTGGCTTTATCCAGTGAGGTCTTGAAAACCTCCACGGATGAAGACCGCACAACCTCTTTGAAACAAATCTTCCCCTGCTTGTGTGGTGAGAGTAAAGTGTTTCTTTATATCCAGGAACCTCTATAGTTTCAATCTGTGTCCATTGCCTCTCATCCTCCCACCATGCACCATTCCATCTTCTTGAAAACCTCCTTGTAGGTACTGGAAAGCTGCTATTAGCCTCCCTTGCCTCAACAAGCTGTCACTTTTCTCCAGGCTGAACAAGGCCAGTTCCTTCAGCCCCTCCTCATAGCACATGTGCTCCAACCACTATCTTGGTGGCCCTCCACTGAACTTGCTCTGGTTTAATCAATGTCTTTCTTTTATAGCAGGGCCCAAAACTGGATGCAGTATGCTGGATGTGATCCAACAAATGCTGAGTAGAGGGGGGATCTATTGACTACGCTCCTGTGAATACTGCCCAGCATACAATAAGCTTGCTTTGCTGCTGGGGCATGCTGCTGACTCATATTCAGCTTGCTGTCTACCAAGATCCCCGGATCCTTTCAGCAGAGCTCCTTGCCAGCCAATCAGTCCCCAGCCTGTAATGTTTCAAGGAGTTCTTCATTTCCAGGTGCAGGACTTTCATTTGTCCTTGCTGAATTTCATAGGGTTCCTGCTGGCCCATAACTCCAGCCTGTCTGATCTTCTCTGCATGTCAGCCCTGCCCTCAAGCTTATTGACTGGTCCCACCAATTTGGTGTCCTCTGCAGGCTTGATGAGGTTGGGGTCCGTTGCCTCCTCCAGGTCATTGATAAAGGTGTTAAACAGGGCAGGTCCCAGGAGACACTTCACTTGTAACTAGCATCCAGGTAGAATATGACTCATTAATAACTGCCCCCTGGGCCCGATCATACAACCATCTAGCTGTCCACCTATCTAGACCATAACATCCTAACCTGGAATGCAAGAGTAATGTGGGAGACACTGTCAAAAGACTTGCTAAAACCAAGGTAAATAAAATCCACTACTCTCCCCCTCGTCCACAGATCCCGTCATTTTATCACAGAAGGCAATCAGCTTAGTCTGGCATGATTTACCCTTGGTAATACCACGCTGATTGTTTCCAGTCACCTTATTCTCCTTTACATGCCTAGAAATCTGTTCCAAGAGGATTCGCTCCATGATTTTTCCCAGGGACTGAGTGAAGCTGACAGACCTGTAGTTCCCTAGTTTGTACTTTTCGCCTTTTTTGAAGATGGGTGCAACATTTGTCATCAGGGACCTCCCCTGATCTCCAGCATCTTTCAAAGGTGATAGAGAGCGGCCTTGCAAGGACATCAGCTAGTTCTCTCAACACCTCTCTTGGTTGTATCCCATGTGGTCCAATGGACTTGCAGGGGTTGAGTTCTCCATAATAATCCCTGATTCAATCTTCATCACTGCTCATAGTTCTTCTCCTTGAACCCTGCCTCTAAGCACAGAGGCCTGGGAGACCTTGTTGGTGAAGAGTGAGGCAAGGAAGGCATTGAGTACCTCAGTCCTATCTGTGCTTGCTCTCATAAATCATTCACTCCCTTGTTCAGCCCTTTACTACTAATGGAGCAGTGGAAGCTCTTCTTGTTGCCTTTAACATTTCTTGCAAGTCTCCAGCTGAGCTTTGGTTTTCCTAACTCCACCCCTACATGCCCAGGCAATGTTTCTAAATTCCTTCTTTGGTGCCTGTCCCTACTTCCACTTCCTGTATACTGACCTATGGCTCTGGAGCTCTGTCATGAGTTCCTTGCTTAGCCAAGGTAGTCTCCTTATATGTCTATTTGTTTTCCAGAGTATTGAGATGGACCATTCTCGCACTTGGAGGATGCAATCCTTAAAGTCCTACCAGCTTCCCTGAGCTCTTCTTCATTCTTATTTCCAGGACCATCACATCCAATAATACTGCTGACATTTCTTTCTGCAGGCCCACAACTGTATTTTCAGTATGCCTTATGGAAATACTGCCTTTTTCCCCAATGACATTCTTCTATCACTTGTTATACAAATGTCAAGTTTTAAAATGTAATCATCACTTTACATCATTTGAACCTTAATATTCCCCAGCTTAGAAGGCATTGAAGCTATGTGCAAATAAAACGTGTGTTTGTGCTGCCTAATTCCTATTAGAATTACGGCACTGTTCCATAGTATCTCTGCTGGATGAACCAGAACTGGCACATCCGTTGATTTCTACCAGCTGTTTTCTGCCAATTCCAGTTCCTGACAGGTAGCAAGCTGTGTAGTTGGCAGCAAAGAATCTCAAACAGTTCAAATATGCTCCAGGGAGGGCAATTGCTTACCCTAAGCCCATCAAAGAATCACTCTTACTCTTTGCAAGATACATACATACATTCACCACATCTGTCTCATAGTATTTGTACTCAGAACTGACAAAGGAGTGAAATAAACATGTGCCGTTTCAATACAGAGCAAGAACAAGGTGCTTGTAAAGGACAAATGTAGACATTTCGGTGAATAATTTCATAATGAAACTTCTTTTGTATATTCTGTGAAATGTTTCTGTAGCTGATCTATTTTAGCTATAAAAGACCAAACAATCCATTTAAATACCAAGACAGCCCATTCAAGTACTTTAAAACTGTGCATTTTCACCTGCTGGTTTGACAGTCTTAGAAGATAGTAGAAGCAGGCTTAATCTAGGGATCTGCTGCATTCTTCAGTTCCTCCTCCCAAACACCGAACTAACCAGATATTAGTTTCTGTGAGTTAGTGCAGGCCAGATGATAAGCGGTAAATTGTTAAGCCAAAATGACTCAGTTGCATGTGAGTCTCCGTCCTTGTGCGTGTTGGTTCAGGTAAAAGCAAGATGTTAAATGGGAGATATTTTGTGCCCTTTGATTCTTCAATAGTAAATAGTAGATGAAGGATGAATAGTACTTTACGCAGTGAGTTTTATTAGGTAGAGCAGAAATCTCTTCTGGTGGAAATATTAATATGTCTCTGCTGAAGGGCTTGTGCTTGGTAGCAGTCTTACAGTTCTCAAAACCTGCCCAGGAAATGCACCTTTAAGATCCTGAATCAGTTGACAGTAATTAGTCTAAATTCCTCTTTCTTCTTCAGCCCAAAATTACAGTACAAGATCAGGCATCTTAAGTAGACATATACAGGTGCCTTCTATCCAATTGGGCAATGCTGGATCTAGTAGATCAGTATCTAGTATTACCTAGAAGATGGACATTAAGGAAGCTGCCTGTTGGCTTCATTTAGAACTCTTCACGTTCCAAGGCCCAGCACTCGTAAGTAGTGCGGATTTTTTTTTTTTTTTTTTTTTTGCTTGAAGGCTAAGCAGAGAGTACAGGTGCTCACTTTGTAACTGATTTGGAGTGACAGGGGTTTAGTGTAGCCCTGCAGTTACTGACCTGAAGCATTCATGATTCTGTGCCTTGAGCAAGAAACAATAAATTATTCTACTACCTTTCACTGTCATTTTAAATCTGTAAAGGAACTGTGCAGTATAAAAACTTGAAGACTGTGATTCTATTGTTAACGTACGATTTCTTTAAATGAGCTGTCAAAGATTAAAACAAGCTGTTGCCCAGTGCAAGTGTTGTTATTATTTTTTCAATAAGAAACCAATAAAACATTTTATAACGGGATTCTAAAGTGTATTTGTTAATTGCAGTGATCATATAGTCTTTCAAATGCTAATGGTCTGACTCAAATTTCACTTTGTTTAGTTGTGTTAGAAGTTATGATTAAAGAATAGTATAGCTTTATAGCTGTTTTACTGCCATCTGTGTGCACCAGGCAGTAACTATGTACAGATGGTTGTGATTCAGAGACAGGTTGCCACATGCAAAAAAAGTATGTTTCAGTTATTTTAATAAGATTTATTGCAGCAGTCACAGTTAAATGCTTGAACCTTAATGATAATTGCTACTAATCCTTCAAGAAAAATTATCAGAGTTTAGTAAACCTCAAGGAACAGATTTTGCTGTAAACTTCAGAAACATCTCACCAGGTATGGTTTATATTTTTGTTTTGTATTTCTCTCCCCCCCCCCCCCCTTCTTTGTTGATCATCTATTCCTATATTTTTGGTCTTGCAGCATTTGGTGTGAAAAGACAAGAGATCATTTTCTCATTTTCAGTTTTTCTTCCCTTGTATAGATGCATATTTATATTGATACACTGGGAGACTGTTAAAGTAATTTAAATACGTTGAAACAAATCTGGAATTAGAACTAGAAGATATCTCACAAAACTCTCAATTCCTTTGTATTAATGATTGGGACATCTTTAAACCCCAGCCATGGCCCTTTTGCTTCCATTTCCAGGACAGAAGTGGTGATTTAGATTCTGTGTCTGGACTAGAATCTCACATTTGTAGTTGACTTCCATACTCAGTAGTCATTTTCAAAATACCATAGTCCAGGCCAAGATTTAGAAGACATCTTTTGTAGTATCCTAAGGATTTGCAAACTGATAGTCGTCGTGAACTGACAAGCTGAAGAAAGGCCTGTGGGTGGCCTCACAAGAGTATAGTAGGATAAGCCTTTGCATCCTTGAGGTTTCTTCAGTCTAAGCACTTCAGTGTTTCAAGTGCTCCAGTTCTCTCTCCTGTTTTATGGCTTAGGTTATTCTCTGCCTTTTATTGGAGGAGATTTTCAACTAAATGCATGTATGTGTTAGTATGTACAAATTATGGATGAGTGTGTGTATGTGTGTGTATGTATATGTGTAGGTATATGTCTATATATCCTCTGTGTATATGGTCGTATGTGTATATACACACACACACTGTCCTAAGAATGACTTAAATAGCCATTTGTTTTTGGAAAATATTCATGAGTTTTTTCTTCAAGGTGATTTCTTAATTGGTTTTAATTTAAATTAGGACCTTTTTTTGTGGTTGGGACAAGGTTAAGAAGACTGACATACAACAGATAAAAGCACAAGAAAGCCAAAAAAATCATACAACACAGGGGTCCAGGAAAGTTCTACCTATTTATTTTATGTCCCTTTCATAGTTCAGTTTTCACTTGTGATGTTACAAAAATTAAGAATTATAAAGGATACATGTTTAATAGAAAAAGTAGCATAGATGCTACTCATCTTTAGGATTTCAGGAACAAATGTGATTGTTGTGACTTGAATTTTATGCTAGCTGTTAGTGTTAGAGTTCCTTCTGTAAACTCTTATCACCAGCTATACCATGAATTGCTGTAAGCAGTCACACAGAAATCACAGCCAGAAGAAACTTATGAACCTATTATTTACTAGAAGTTACTATATCCTTAGTATTAAGTGGTGCAGTATCAGTGCC
Source organism: Apteryx rowi (assembly GCF_003343035.1). Taxonomy (NCBI): domain Eukaryota; kingdom Metazoa; phylum Chordata; class Aves; order Apterygiformes; family Apterygidae; genus Apteryx; species Apteryx rowi. Next base: position 1,968,976 of record NW_020447242.1, read on the forward strand.
AGTTTGTTTTACAGGGTAGTGGTTTTGTTAATGTCTAAATTCTGATGTAATGAAAGTGACAGAGTAGTACATGAAAGAAGGATGTTTTCCCTCTCCTACTTGTATGTGACCTCTTTTCTTTTTGTGAGACTTTCCATGCTTTCTGGACGAAATTCAGGACTAGAAATAAGAAAGGGCAACAATAAATGACCTTTTCTCTCATCTTTCTGTATCTTGTGAAACACAGTTTTACAGTGCCCCAAGGTGAGGAAGGTTGTCACTTCTTGTCTATGTGCATTATTGTTCTCTGCCACCATGAAGCTTCATTTAAGTGGAAGGGTGCTAAATCCTACTTTCACTCAAGGCTGTACTGAAATAGACTGAGAGGCTACTTCAGACTGTGGGTAGCTGATTTCCTTATGATGGTTAAAAAACAGTTATTGAAAAGGAAATTATTAACAGTGCACTATAAGCGTGCAAAATTAAATGCTTACAGGTACTTTCTCAGGCCAAAACATAATTATTTTAAAATTCTCAGTTGCATTAAGAGAGGAAAACATTTTAGGCTTCTCTGTCAGATCGAAAAGAATGAAAAAAAGTCTTAATAATGGTTACTGAACCCACTTCTTAATAATGGTTACTGAAATCACTTAGCGAATGGATTCCCAGACACTTTAATACTATAGACCATTTTTTATTAGACAGATTATCCTCTAGATCAAAAGTTAATGCAGGTTTTCTCCGGTACCTGTGACTGCTTAAATTAAAGAACAGTATTAAGAAAGTGTTTAAGTTTCTCTTTGAACAGTCTTTGGAAGACAAAAAGAAAAAGAAAGGCTCAGTCCTAAAGGCATACCTGAAGAAGTTGGTGATTGAAGTAGCTTGAGGTTAAATGGTGGCATAGTGCAGATCAGCCCTAGAGCTGCCATATGTTTTGCCAGCTGCCAACATCTTCCAGAGGCTACTCCTGTAGCTATTGGAAGGTTTTGCTTTTCAGGCTAGCGAGGTATGGAGGAGCATGGAGTGGAACAAGGGAAGAGTACTGACCCTCCAGGGATTACCATGTGTCCAGAAATTTGATAGTTTCTCTGGTTGCTTTGAACCATTGAGTGATGCAAGATAGCTGGAAGAGTGCCAAAGAAATGGCCGTGAGCTGAGTTAGGAGTAAATGGTAAAACTTTTATGTGTTCTTTGGCAAATTCTGCATCTCCACTGCACAACACACTGCAAATCAGCAAATCTGGTGGTAAGAATCAGTGAAACAGGCTAAGTTTTCCACCAGAATTAGCTATTCATTTAGGAGGTATCAGATTCTTTATTAGGAAGATGTGGAAACACTGACTGTCCAACCGGCAATTAAGCTTAAAGTCATATTCTAGCTAGAAACATTTAAGTGGTTTTAAAATTAGTACAGTGGAGCTCCAGGGAAGAACTCCAGCCATTTCTGTCCTAGCCTTACCTGCTGTGTGTCTGTCTCTATGTACAATAGTCTATAAATATGTGTGAGCATCTGTTACTGTATTCCTTCCCATCTTCCCTCCACAAGCCAAGATTTCCATAGTCTGCTGCCATGGTACTTGTATATGACATTTTGAATGCATGAAGTGCAAAAGCATGACATTTTGAATTAGAAATTAATTTAACAAACGTGTCTGTGGAAAAACGTTTGGATCCTCAAAATTTGTCAAATGATATTTTGAAAAGTTAAAAAGAAATTGCACAAAATGAACTGAGGAAAGTTTCATGCAAAAGTTCGAAAACAAAAAAGGTTTACCACTTGAGAGACATCATGACCCCAACAGATAGGACATTAATCTGATGAATGACATTAGGCAAATCTCTGCATAGTGCTGCTGGTTCAGTTCTGTTCTTTCTTTCCTATTTAAACTCTTTTTAGGCAGAGATACTTACAGTAGATAATATTCCATTTCCTATTGCTTTGGTGTTGCAGTCTCAGTTACAAACTTGATTACAGTATTCCCTGCATACCAATGCAGGATAAATAATAATAATTTACCATTTTTGAGTTGCTGTAGCAAGTTAAAAATAAGTTAGTTGAGGGTGGGCAAAGTTGTCAAATTATGTAAGTATGTAGATGGAAAATGATTTGCAAATTCAACTAGCTTGAAAGGGAAATTGATGCAAATAAGTACATATATTTAGTTTTACCACATGTCACAGTAGCTCAAGAGTAATGACCTTGATTATTAGATTGGCCTATTCTAGTGTGAATAAAACCTAAGGCATCCCTGTTTGCTATTTTAAATATTAATTTTGCATTCTTTTTGAAAGTGAAATTTTAGAAGGGACTAAGCTCATATGAACAAGTTCAAAGCTCAACATTGGGTGCCAGTCCTGTTTTTAGATCCACAAAGATGGAGACTAATATTATGCTAAGGCCTAATTAAGATCATAGAGCTTCTTGTAAAGTTTGCTACAGGTATCTGCTTTCAGGATAGGGGCCAAATAGTGATAGAAGATAAAGAAAACAGAGAAATAAATTACAGGTTAGGCGGTACTGGGTACTAGTCCAATGTTTACATCTTGAAAGCACACAATAGCATGGTATTTCTGCCATTTCCTGTGACTATTAACATGCTCCACTCCAAGAAGCTCTCTTACATCTCCGGGATGGCAGAAAGTGTACAGTATTTGCCTCTTCACTATTGATAACATAGGGAAACAATTCTCTGAGAGTAAGAAAGCGTCTATGCCTCTGTTTCTCTTAAAAGGCAGAGATCAGGAAAAATCAATTCTGTTGTATGTCTACTCTTTGATCCTTTTTGCTTTCTGTAACTTGGGATTTCACAATGTGTTTTAGAATAAAGAGTTGCTAGAGATCATTAGGGTGACTTCACATTGGGCAGCTTCTTCAGTGGAGGTCTTGCAGGCTTCTGCATATTCCTCTGCGTTGCTGTGAATTGTTCTGTCACACCATGATACATGTGTAACATCAGCATCCCTTACTACTGCACAATGTACAGTGAAGTAATATATTCATGTTTATTAATTTAAAATCCTGCTTGTTATGAGCATTAATATCACTTAGCCACAGTCATTTTCCACTTCATTTGGTATCCTACTAATTTKAACTGCATGAGACTATTTGCTAGTCTGGCAGCTAAGCCTTATATCTTCTTTGTGTTTCTTTTTGTTGAATTCCTCTTTTTGTTAAAAATAGTGTTGGAAGCATATATGTTTTTAATATCTGACTCTTCTGAGATCTCCAAATCGTAGCCCACACATTTGCTTTGTCTCTACACACAAGCTCTAGGTACTTCACAAACTGTACACCTCTGCAGGACCTCTTGCTGTTCCTTTTTGTTTTCGTTTGACATCTAATTTTCCTCCTTGTCTTTCTGCTCCTAGCTTCAAGCCAGCCATGAGATCCAGGGTATCCCTTGTTCCTTTGTGTGCCTACTTTCACTACCTTTCTTTAATATTCTTTGTTTTTTGTGCTGAGTCTCTTAACTATTACTATTTGTTGTTGGCAAACCACACTTTAAGTGAGATCTGAGAAGAGTCTGGGAGTCTTCTAAAGCCTGTGATGCAAATACCAATAATGGAGCTGTCAGTGGGAAACAAAAGAAAGGCCAAAAAAACCTATACAGAGACAGAAGATTGGCTTGATTATAGGGAAAGCAAGGGATTTCAGTATGTGAAGTGTTGAGAAAATACATATGCCAATCCAAATTGTAGAATGTGCAGAGAAATTTGCTAATTTTTCTTATTTTTTTTAGTGATTAAGTTCTTTCCATCTCTGTTCTTTTTTTTCCCAACCTATTCTTTATGTCATCAAGAAGAAAGTTTGTACTTGTACCACAATTAAGCACTTTAAGCATTTTATATACCAGTATTTCAAAATATTTGACAACTGAGTGGTTTTAGTTTCACCAACAATCTTGCTAGTGAAGGAAGTGTACTTTTAAAAAAAAAATAGAGTATCAGAGGCATGTTGCCAAACAGTAAGTCTATGACAAAGCTGGAATTACAAGTAATCTGTAGCTCTGACCTACTAATTCTTATGAATTAAAAAAAAGTTTTGATTCCTTTCTGCCAAGTTTATTAGAGGTAGACATCGTGATTTCTGTTTTAAGGAAAAAAACCCACCACCCTTAAACAGGCTTATACAAAGGTTTAGAAGCAAGCTCATTAATTGTTAAAAGTGGAGCAGTCTGCTCTGCATGTTCAGGATATACAGGCATTCCAGAGAGGTACAAATTGATACAATCTCTCTGTGTAACGGCTATCTGGAGGGTCCTACTGTTTCACATTTTCATTCTTCTATACTTGATCTCTGAACAATGATATCAGTTTTTCTGGATGCAGCTATTGTCTTTATGTCCAGGATTTGCAAAGCTGCTTCTGTACCCCAGACTGGTTTCCCTCTGGCCAGTCCTACTTATCTGGTTCTCCTTCTTCCTTTCTTGTATATTCGCAAGCAGAGCCAAGATTAAATTTAATGTAATAAAACTGAGTATTTACATAGATAAAGATTATCAAGGCCTATTTCATTGCTGAAGATGGCATCAACAATTTGCTATTGTTGTTTTTGCAGTCTTACAGCAGGTGAAATTTTTTTTTCCTTGGTGAATCTGTTTCTAAATATACTTACCACTGCCACCCTGATCAAAACATTATTTGGGTTCAGTCATTTTCTCCACAGAATACTCCATTGCCCTTACCTCTGTTTTGTATGCTGTTCTCTTCCACTTCATCCCAAGTGTGTTTGTTTACTGACCTTCCCATATCCTGCTGTCTTCCTGTCCTTTTTCTGGCTTTGCACTGTATTTTTTTAAGGTTTCTGCACAACTGCGTCTGGATCTACGTATCAGACCTCATTGCTTAGCCTGTGTTCCTAGGTTCCCTTACTTTTTCTAGATCTTGGTGTCCTTGGAGGTTTCTTCAGGGCCCCCCACAATGTATTGGCTAATTCTATATGTCAAAACCTCCTTTCTCAGTTCTCCTAGTTTCTTCAACAGACACACATCCCTTCCAATCCAACTGCTATCAGTCAAAAGTTTTCTTTGCCACACTACAGCATAAGATAGGAAATGAGAAAAGGATCTGGGTAAGAAAATCAAATAACATGTAGTTGAACTAACAGGAAACATGAATGATTCCAATAAATTATGCAGGTTTGCTATTGTAAGGTTTTCTTCTCTTGCCCTGTTCTACCTTGCTGTTTTAATTTGGTGACATATAAGATTAGATCATAAAGTCCTCCTGGCAGGGCTAGCATCTTTTATTTATTTATTTATTTATTTATTTATTTTTAATGCACCTAGCACATCATGTAAATAATCACATTGTAAAAGCATATACAAAACTTTAAAAAATCCAAAAGAATCTTGAATAATATAAAGCATTACATAAAATAAATGTAAGTAATGTTTCTTTTGGCTCCTAATCTTGAACTGGGTATAAAATTTCATCTGTTAAAATCTGTTTTCTTTACCTTTAAAGCTATCAGTAAATATCTCTGTGTTGTAACAGCTTGCATTGTTTTTGGACTCTTCAAAAATCTTTTTGTAATAGAGAGAATTTAGCAGAGTTTTTTCATGATACAAATCAGATTTAACAAATTTTGATTTCAGAAAAAAGCCACTGAAATATTAGTAAGTAAAAATTACTTTTTCCTAGTTTATCCATATCATTTATTCTTAAAAAGGCTATTATCGTGGGCATAGGAACAACAAATTGGTAGGAACCAGACTGGGGAGCAGAAGGGACCACATATTTTCTCCTTGCATATTTCCACTCTTTTTTTGTAGATCATGTTGGATTCCATTAGCATAGCTAGCAATGGTGATATGCAAAAGATAATCAAGAATTTAGGTTTGATCTGAGATACTGTCAACCCATGGACACGTGGTGATGAGGAACACTTTGTTAACTTGCAAACTGGTGGATTGAGCCATTCTGTATTTGCATTGTTGGGAGCCACCGTGGCACCACGGCAGTGAGAACATCTGGCACCTTTCAGAAGGCCTTTGTTTCAGTTTTGGACAGATATGCATCCTCGATGTTTTTGTCCTTAGGGTATGATTAAGGGGGGGGGGAGAAACTGGGAGAAAAATTGCAAAGACTATTAAATACAAAGACTCAAAGTGAGTTGCAGAATTCCTTAGGTGACATGTGACTGGAGTTTGGGACAGTATTTTAGCAGGTATCACTGTATGCCTGCCCTAATCTTACAGTCTTTAGGCATTAGCTGTTGGCTGTTTTTATTGATTCCTCCATCGGGTCAGAAATCAGCACAATTCTAACTATTAGCTATCGTCAGAGATGAATATAGGCTAAAGAGATCTTTGATCTGACCTAGAATGGCAATCTAATTAGAGAGAATGTTTCAGTGAAAGGTGAATAAAAATAGTAACATTATTGGTTAAGTGACAGCTTATATCAATATTACTATTGGAGAAGGAGAGATATTATTCAACCTGTTTTGGTTTAGAGTTTAATCTACCAAACATATAGATGTTCAAGTACCTGACACTAAAGATAGTGCTGTGGTGAGAGGTGGCTCTGAAGTGGCTCCACCTTCTAGAGATGACAACAGAACATGTCTTCATAGGATCTCTTCACAGAAATCCAAATGTAATACCATATGGAAGGCAGGGGTGGGCATTTCTGTGTGTATTGTGTTTGTATATGTATGTTTCAGAAAATACTGCCAACACACCAGAGGAAGAAAGGAGAGATGTGAGGAACAGGGAAATATGAAGCAGACATCCATGATTTTGTGAGGGTGAATCTTTTTGGGGGGAAGGGAGAGGAGGAAGAGATTACATTGTGCTATCCTAAATCAATGCTGTATTTCATTCTGCCTGGATAGTATTTCCTTTTTTTCACAGACTCTGCACTGCTTGGTAAAGTTTCCCAGGTTTCAGTTAGGTGCATTTATTCATTTTATGAGGAGCAAGGACTTAAGCTTTCATTGTTGCTAGCAACATCTAGCTGAAAGATACATAATGTATTTAGCCCCAAATCTACTAGAACTCTGAGCTGCTGCTTTTTTGCTCCACAAAACTCAAATAAAAGTTTTACCCAACTCCTCAATGACCATTCAAAATTATGTATTTCAAAGCAAACTGTGGTACCTGAAAGACTCAGATTTTAAAGGAATGTGGGTAGAGTTTAAAATTAACAGGGAAAATGTGTGCAACATCCGTGGTTGTGTTTCACTGTGTGTGTTCTGTAAAACTCAGATTACCATTTTTCTAAAGTTGCTGTAATAAAATGATCTTCAATTTCAATGTAAAGCCACGGCTCAGCTAATACATCCCAAGATTATTGGTTTAGTGACAAGTTATATTCCTTTTAGGAATTATCAATATTATTAGAGAAGGGGAGATATTATTCAATCAGCTTTGGTTTACAGTTTAATCTGCTAAACATATAGATGTTCAAGTACCTGAAAATGGAAATGGAAAGATACTAAAAGGCAGCCTTTTGGCTGCCCAAATGGATGTGAAAAGACTTAGGTACTAAGATTTTAGTACAAATACCTATATTCAGTGTAGCTCCAATTCTGGATTGGCATTGAATTGCCAAGGAATGGAAATCGTAAACATTTTAAGTCATATGCAGTGCCTTTGTATATCTGTAGTTAACATGTGCTGCAAATAACAGGGTTGGTATTTAATATCTGACTTTATTACAAACTTTTGGGAAAAAGTTTGAGTGCAGATTACAGCCTTAAATTTTAATTTTTAGCATTTTTTTCTGTATGCCTGCACAGTAACTTGCAGCCGTACTCTAAAGTTTAGGTTTATGAAGTAATTCATACTTACAGAGTAACCCAAAAGGCCTAAGTACTCTTAATAAGCTTTGGGTATTGGTATGCATTATATTACACAAAGAATCCAAATCTTTTGGCTGTTACAACTGAAACACACATTCTGCTTAGACTATTTTTATTTAAAAGGTTTATGGGGCTTTCATTTTCTTTCCCTCCTCCCATTCCTTTTCTCATTTATACTCTGTGCTTGAGGCTTCTTAAGGCAAGCTAAGAGAATAATCTGCTCAGTTCTAATTAATTTCAATGGGAACTGTGTGGCTAAATCCCCTAGTTTGAAAATATCGACCAGTTCTCAACCTGCACAGACATTTCTGTGTAGTTAAAGAGACTTAATTTGTCTTTGCCCTAACCTTACACCCTATCTGTACTTGTGTAACTGACTCCGTAAGGCAAAGAGCAATAAAAAACAGGCCCAAAGGGGACTGAAGAGATTAAGAGTTTTGTGGGTAGAGTAGATGTTTTTGCAGTTTATGCATTTTATCTACTTGTGATTGTACTGCTTGATTTCTTTTCTCGATTGTACTTCCAGTCTAGAAATTATTAGCAGGAAATAAACACCTTGTTTTTTGACATGTTTTTACAAGGAAGAAAGGTCAGAGTAGATTGTAATTCAGTTAGATATTTTTAAAACAAACAAAAGAGAGACAGTGTGATCCAGTTATTATAGAGGAATGCCAGTATGTTTTGTAAAATATTTCAGTTACATTTTGTGGTCATATTTGCTTTGCTTTTTAAATTTTTTTTCCTTCTTTTATTTTGTGGAAAAAATTATGTTTTTCTTCCACAGCAGCCTGTTCAAAAAACCTTGGTGCCTATTAGAACCATGAGCAACACAATACAAGTGAGCCTAACAGTGACTTCTTGTTGTTTGGCTTTGCTTTAGTTCTGTCAATTAATCTGACATCATAACAGGAATCGTAATCTCTTAGAAGTGTCTGTGYGATCTTTTAGTAGCTACCATGCTTTGAAAGTATAAATTGCAAACTGGTTGCTGTTGAATAGATATGAAATGTGGATTTATGGAGGCCTATGAAGGTTCTCTCTACTCTTATCCTTTCCCTGCCCCCCCCCCAGTCTCCCTCACCCCGTTAACAAGACTTGAGTATATGTTGTGCTCTGAGTCATGCGATGTGACACCATGTGACTCAGACGAGCTGCTGCTGGGCCGTTCCTTCCTGCTACTGGGCCATATTGTAGGCACATAAGCCCTGCTGCCTGCCAAACTGTAGCTTTTAAAATCCTTGCCTACCTTGCCTTTGTTTCAAGTCTAAAAAGAAAATGGTGTGGTTCTGATCCTTGCTTCAACCACATGCAGTCCAAGGGAGAAAGGCCATCAGTCACAGCAAGTAAATTCCCCAAATATCTCACAGTCTTTTGAAGACTCTTTGTCTGAGTGGCAGTTGTAGGGAGCGTATTCCTTCTGCTTGGTAGACTTCTTTGCTGTGTCATTTCTGGTATAAAGCACTGTTGCATCTCGAAACTACCTCTCTGAGAAGAGGCTTACAGCTTGGAGCTAAGATTGTAATTTTCTCATCTGATGAATGGATTCAGTTTTTTCCTTTTATGGGGAAAAATTTCAAAAGTGTCTGAGCAATGTAGAAGCCTAAGTCCCACTGAATGTCACTTGGAATAAAATTACCAAAAGCTCTTTTATTCTTAGAGCTTTTGCTTGTCAGAGACACAATCTGCCATGGCTGTCACAAATCATCTCTTCTAAACCTATTTTCACTTCTAATTTCCTAATAGAAAAAATGAGTAACTTTAAAGTATTAGAGCAATGGAATATAACCCATTTTATTTAAAACAGGGGTAAGGTGGGTAGGAAATAATATGTTTTTCTAGGTTGATCACACACAACTATTCAGCTCCAATACATTAAAAAATATTCTTTTGGACCATTTGACCTTTTTGTTATGCAGATATTCTTGCAAGAGTATAGCAGCAAATTAAATTTGCCTTGACACTCCTGCTCCATTCTGGTCAAATGACACAAAATCCATACTGTGCCTGTTAATGTCAGACTAACACATACTTGTTGCTGCAGGTTTTACTGTTATTGCTATTCCCTCAGCTCTCCTTTGCACCCCAAGGTACGTGCCTAAAAATATGTACACTTTATGACTCATAAGATATATTTGGCCTACACACAGATACAAGTAAACAAGCAGAAAAGAAAATGGTGGTTGAAATGGCCTGCAGCACTGTGTTCATAAGAACAGCCTGCTAATGACCTGTGTCCGCACCTCTGTAACCTCTTGAGGTGCTGAATACTTTCAGTTCTTCCTTAGGAACACAGGTCAGTCAATGCTGTAAACGTGTGTCTGTCAGACCGCTCACAGGTGCTGGAGTCTCTGCGTGCCTCCCCCGCTCCCCGCTGCAGAGCTCTTTCAGGAGCTGCCTTCGCTTTCAGTCAGCAGTAGCCATAGTTCAAATATTTTCAGAATAATCTTCCCAGCTTTACAGTGAAAAAATAAACTGCATGTTTATTGATTACATAATATAATGAATTTCTGTTTATCAGCTCAGTCTCCTAATATAAACAAATGCTTTAAATCTGTTGTTTATTGTTCCATTTTCTTAATGTTATCTCCAATTTCTGTAGATTTGGGCAAAAGTCAGTTTGTTTTGAAGCTGCATTGAAAGAGATGTCTGGTCTCAATGTTTTCAAAAAGTGATATTAAACATAGGAAACATTTTAGAAGGGATTAGAAGAGAATTCCTAGTAATCTAGGATGTATTCCTAGGATTCTAAGAAGTATTGTGCAATCTGAATTCTTACCGGCGCAGCTGAGAGCTTTCAAACAAGAATACTACAGTATTTCCTTAAAAATTCAATAGTTATTTTCTGTGAAATAAATAATTTTACATTGGTAGAGGAAAGTAATTTGTGACATAATGATCTAGCGTGGATGACTGTGTGTTCACCATGGTAGGGAGATAATAGAACTGCTTTTCAGTATGGCTGAAGTGGTGGATCATGTATGCTTGCATGCACTAAATTGCTAAATGCGTGCATTCAAATAAGATAAAGCTAATGGACATAAGATTACTTAAGCATCTGATTCACATTATGTGCAAGTCTGATTTCTGCACACAAACATGCTGAGTTTTTGATATTATATTTTTAATGCAGGAACCAAGTGTACTGGTGTCTCTAACACCAGTCCTTATATACAGTCCCTAAAATTTCCATGGTATGTGGGCATAATGTTTTTTTTTAGTTAGCATCAAGTCTGTCAGGCCAAGAGTTTCCTTTAAATTTCTACGGAAAAAGATTCCTGGAATTGGTTTATAAACAAATAATTGAGGAGCTTTTATTAAGTATGTATAAATACACTCTGAATATTAAGAGTAGATCTTAACATGGCTTTGTTTACAGCAGACAGATTGGGTAAACACACTCATATTGCCGTAAGGGAGAAGTGGAGAAAGAACTTGGGGGATATAAGGCTCAACAGACCTCAACATTCTTTTGCTGGGCAGGACTGGACAGAAACACCTTGAGTCTGATCTTTATTTCTCACTGATCTGACAGACAGCAGAGATGCAAATGAAATGATTACAACTCCAGATCACATTATAGGCCTGACAAGAGATGTTTTAACATATACAGCAATGAATGTTGCACACCTGGAATAAAAATTTAGTCTTTCATCTACAACAAGGAGAAAATTTTCTAATATTTGTGGATTTGCTCAACACCCCCCCCCCCGCCACACACACACCAAAAACTGAGAGCGCTATGCTAGTGTATGCATGTAGCATCTTCCCATTGATCAGGTTGGTATAAACCCAGTGGAAAAAAGGGTGAGTAATAAAAGGGGAAGTACTAAGCAGTCCCACTGGTGTAGTCTACAAGACATTAAATACAGCATGTGTTTTACAGAGCTCATTTGTGCTTGGTGCTTACTAATATACCATGGCCAGTATGTGGCAAAATTTGCAGATTTTTGATAAAGTATGGGGAAAAATGGAGAAAGCTCAAATTTTCCATTTTCTTCACTGCAATACTTAAGAGTGTACAACAAATGTGGCAGGCTGTCTGAGATTTTATGGTACGGAGAGGTAGGATTAGAAGGCATCAGGTTTAAAAGAGGCAAAAAGAAGTGTTTTTCTCATGTAATTAAGTTGTACAGCTCATTTTCTCATATAATGGAGAAGAAAGTTATAAATGTATTCTAAAATGAGCTAGATACAGCCCTGGAAGTAGCCATTAAACATGAAGATCTGGATATAAAAACTTGAGGAAATCCTGAAACAGCCAATTGGCAGAAGCTCTCCAACAATACCAGAGCATACATACCACCCCATTCCTTTGTCCTCTTTCCCTAAGCATCTGGTCACTGTAGGAGATAGCATACTGGCTAGTTGGACCCACTGTGGCCATTTTTATGCTCTGCTATGTTATATAAAACTGAAAATGGGACATAAGACATACAGCAGGTGAGGCCAGCAGCTGTGGAACAACACAGCCTACTGGTAGAATTCTGTTCTTCTGGGTTCACATTATAGTCCCTTGTAAAAGACTCCTTTTACAGGTACTTTTACAAGTGATCCTGATTTGACCCTTATTAAYAGCTGTTGGTAGCCATTGGTTTGTTCTACATATGCTCTACCTTTAGAAATATTTCAGGCCAGACGGCTGCAAACTTGGACATGGTTTTGTTTTAAACACCTGATAACTGCTTTTCTCCAGGGAGGAACAGAGCAGAATGTATATTCTGCCAATGAGCTCATGGATTTTCTTACAAATCCTAGCAGCCTCTCCTTTGCTGAAAAAAATTGGCTCTCTGCTACTGAAAGCATGCCATGCTTTGACAAAATTTAGTTTGTCTGTACATAGGATAACAAACTGAGCAAAAAACCACAGTGTTTTGCATGTGACAAACTAATTTAAATGATTGTTATGCTAGTATATCAAGTAATATTATTGTGAATTCTGAACTTTCATTTTTGGAAGTAGGTAAATATCCTTATTTATTTTCTTTTTCCTCTTTGTCTCCCTTATTTGCAGGCTCCCTTCTCAGAACGCCTACTTTGAGAAGTGAATTTTTTTTCTGCCTATTTCAGGATAACTGTTGCTGTCTGAGTTTTTTTTTTTTAGATTGTTTTTTCTTCTACTCCTTTATTCTCTATACACTATTTTTCTATTACACTATATAATAACATTGTGAGGAGCCACTTGACAACCTAACTTAATCTGTCTGCAGAATAGCCTCTCTGATAAAGAAACATCTGATGTAGAAACAATAACCACAGTGATTGACAGGGTCAGTTTCAGCTCAGTTGAGGTTTTGTTTCCTAAATAACAGAGTATATTTTATTTTTATGGTATCTATTCAAGTAAGCCTTGTTACCTTGTAGTATAGCAGGACGGGTGACATTTTTGTTTCTTTTGTCCTTCTGAATTTTGACAGTTTTCTTTACAGTATATAATTGTTCTCTGATAAAGTCCTTTGGACCTAAAACAGTGTGTGTCATCATGTAACTACTAGGTATAGTAACTAGTCTTTTCTTGTCATTATTCTTCTACTTGCACTTTCCCATTAGTTTGAAGATGATTATCTTCTCATGCCTATAGTAAAGTGAAGACCTTGCTACGTTTTACTTCCTATAGTTCTGTCATTATGCAGCTTGGCCCAGAAATAAAAATAACTAGAACTAGGCTGCTCTAGATTATTAGTGCATAAGCCTTTCCACCTCTGAGACCCAATTTCACGTACAAGTGACAATTAAAAATAATTTTTCCTCTTGCCCCATTTGTCCACAAAATGAAAGCCACTGCAGCACCCAACACAGTTGTCTGTCTTTGCTCGGTGGAGGCACAGGAGTGAAATAACAGAAGTGCTGCGTGGGTCAGAAATGAAGGGCCTTACCTGAGGTTTGCAGAGAAACTTCACTATGAGTGTCAGATGGTGCACTATGGTCTTTCATGCTGATAAACACAAAATTCACTCTCTAACTGAAAAACAGTGCCATTGGAAGTAGAAGAGTTCACGTTCCATAACATTCATTGTGTGTCTAGAAAGTTTGAAAGCACTTAGTCCTTTTCAGTTTGTTTTTAAAGTGTCCTTGTAGTGTTATGTTATGTTATTACTAATCTGGAAGTCAGTGATCCCTCGGTAATGGGAGAACAAGACAAAACATCTATTGCAAATCCGCTGCTGTACTTGCAGCTGAGGGGTGATTACTGCTCTGCAGCCAGCAAGTAGGTGTATAGGAAACATTTATTTGCAGTTTCATTGTGTTCCTGCTGATTCTTTTATTGTATGAAATAATCAGGCAGCAGGCTGAAATGAACAAAACGGAAGTGTTGTGAAACTTATTGCCATGGGATACTGTAGAGGCAAAAGGGATGACTAGGTTACATTTAGTTAGATTTGTAAGTGATAAGTCCACTCATGGCTACTAAATATGATTGGGATGCAAACCACAGCCAGGCAGACTGTAAATTTCTAACTGCTGGAAGTTGCAGTGGTGTACCAGGATGCATGTCTCCTTGCATGTCCTATTTTATGTACACTTATATACACTAGGCTAGTGCTACTGTATTGCATAGACCTCTGGTCTGACCTATTATGGCAATTCTTTTCTTTTTATGCCTTCTGAGATTTATTTTTTTAATCAAAGTTGTTGTGAACAGTTGTATAAAACAAAGCTTCTGATAGTGCCTAGTAAATGTGGGGTCTGTCTAACAATGAATTTGGCATGAAGAAAGTTCATTCAGAGACGTTAAAAGTTTATGGCTGTAATAAACATAAATACAACAGTGATAGGATCATTTTCTGTTGTTCTTGCTGATTTTTGCTCTCTTAAGGCCCCAAGGTATTTACATAGTTTATCTGCTTTGTTTGTTTTCTGCTTATATCTCTTATCAGTGTCACAAGCCCTGTATGCCTTTAGAAAACAGCAATCTGGTACTAGAGAAGGTTGTGAAACAACTGGGTAGAATGGTTCCAGTCTGAGTATACAAGTTCTTGTTTGATGTTTATTCCCCTTTCACAGAATCACAGAATGGTTGAGGTTGGAAGGGACCTCTGGAGATCATCTAGCCAACCTGCTCAAGCAGGGTCGCCTAGAGCACGTTGCACAGGATCGTGTTCAGGCGGGTTTTGAATATCTCCAGAGAAGGAGACTCCCCAACCTCTCTGGGCAACCTGTTCCAGTGCTCTGTCACCCTCACAGTGAAGAAGTTTTTCCTCATGTTCAGATGGAAATTCCTGTGTTTTAGTTTGTGCCCGTTGCCTCGTGTCCTGTCGCTGTGCACCACTGAAAAGAGTCAGGCTCCATCCTCTTGACACTCTCCTTTCAGATATTTGTAGACATTAATAAGATCCCCTCTCAGTCTTCTCTTCTCCAGGCTAAACAAGGCCCAACTCTCTCAGTCTTTCCCCTTTGTACCTCTTAACATCTGTTTTTGCACTCTAAATAGATTAGAATAAAAATAAAAACAAATAAATAATTTTAAAAATGGCCTTATTAAAGGTATGCTAGATATGTGGTAGGCAGCTTGTCTCTTCTCAGATTTACCTATGCTAATTTTACTTTCTCTCATAATAGTCACTGACTCATGCCAGTTTCCTCAAAAATATCATTGCCGGATTGCCTAAGAGACCTTATTACTTCAGTTTTTAAAATGATACAAAGTAAAATGATGCAATCTCAGAATTGTTCAACCAGTTACATATTTAAGCTCTGGTTTTGAATGACCTACAATGTACGATGTTATCAATTTGTTACACTTTATTTTGCTCTTCATTTGATTATAAGCTTAAATTAGAGTTGAAAGAGTCTATATTAGCCAGTTTAAGAAAGCCAGTTTACTAGTTCCAAAATTGCTGCTTTTATCCAATATAAATTAATTTCCTCTCTTCCTCAATGTAGGTGATTTAAAGTTCTTGAATCACTTGCCAGTTTATGCAATTTTCCATTCTTTTAAAGCAATAGTTACAGTACAAAGGGCTCTTTAAAAGCTAGCAGAAATGTCAGAAATACTAAAACAAACCAGATTCCCTTCTCAAGAAAAGATGTGTCTTCTATCAATGTAGAAGGTTCAGATAGTCTTAAGAACAAGAACGGTCTTAGACAATCCTTATGAAAATTCCTAGGGGTTTTTGAATTGCTTGTTTTAGGCTTTTAGGGCCAGCAAAGATTAGAAGATAGTGATATTTTCCTCTTGCGAGAACCATTATAAATACAGAGTAACTGAGAAGTCAGTCAAGTCATTTTTGGCTTTACCTTAATAAAACTGAAGGGATTATAGATCTTGTTTGAGATTTGTGTGTGGCAATGTGTGCTGTGTAATTACTTTTAAACATTATTATTATATTTACCATTATATTATTGTTGCTTTTATTAGTAATAATATCACAGGTTGGGTGTACTACAAATAGACAAAGATCATATATGAAAGGAATACATCATATAATCTTTTCAGTAGCATTATGAAGGATATGAGGAGGGCAAGGTTTTATTTATCAAGGTCAAGGATGATGATGTTTCAGTAATCGGGACATAAGTTGAAGGGGGGTTTAGCTGTGAAGATGAATAGATAAGACAGTATATTAGTGATGTTATACAGGAAGAATCAGCACACTTAGCTATAGCCTAGAAATGAAGCTTTAGAAAGAGGACCTAGTAAAAAATGATACCGAAATTATCAGTATGAGTATCAGAGAAGTTTGTGGTCGTTTCCACAGTCACTGAGAAGGGAATGAATGATAAGGATAATCCTGACAATCTGAATTCAGGCACAAATGATGTGTTTGGGTTGTTTTTAATAAAGAAACTGGGATTGAGGCCTGGATCTAAAGTTATAGACTTCAAATATTTGAGAAGAAAATAGATTTCTTAGCTCAGAGTTTGCAACAAAGCATAAACAGAATCCAGGAAAACCTGCCATTTTAATTATTCAGAAATGTTAATAATTTAGTATTATAATTTAATATTATTAGTATAGTATATTAGTGTATTTAGTATAATAATTTAGTATTAATAATTTACTATTTGTGTCCATCTTATATTGCTAAATTACTGGACACCTCAGAGGATGGAGCTCTGTTTTGAAGAGTGGGAGCTCTGTTTTGACTATGTTTGCTCTAAGGTGAGAACTGAGCATCCAAAAGGATGTAGATTCCATCTGGACATAAACTTTCTGAACCCCTTTTGAGTTCCTTTGACCTTGACGATATCCTGTGGCAGAGAATGTAGCTATTTAATTGTCTGATTTGAGTACTTCCTTTCACCTGTACTAAATCTGCTTCTCTGAATACTTGCTCGTTCCAAGGTTGAATTACCTTTGTAATTATTTTCTAAACACCTTACCTCTAAACACCCTTAATGATTGTCTAGATCTTTGTCATATCCTCCCCCTCTTGTTTTCTGTTTTTTCAGTAGATTCCTAATCTATTTTGTCTTTCCTCACAGAGAATTGGCCTCTTCATTGGATCATTCATGTGTCCAATAGTATAAGAGAACCTCACCTCATTCTGTTATACTCTTCAGAGCTGGAGTGGCTACATTTGAACCAATATTCAGAATGTGGGCTTTTTCAGGACTTAGTGACATGTTTCCCGTTTGGTTCTCAATTCCATTCTTAATGATTTTTAACATTACATTTACCTTTTTGAGTGTGTAGCATTTTCAGAGATTTCTTTCCTGAGTAGTAATAATTTCTTTAGAGCCAAGTAATATATATATTTGTGAGGATTACCTTTTTCCCATGTGATGAGTCACAGAAATAAGAGAGGGCAAAAAAGATCATGTCATTGAAGGCATTAAAGATATTTATTGTGTGAAGAAGAATAAGGATGGCAGAAAAAGGTCATTAAAGACTAAAAAAAGCTCTTACCAAGGTGTAAGTCAGATTGAGACTATCAAGGGTAGATTCAGGGAAGATTAACTTCATCACACAATGAATGTAAAGACCTCATTAAATTACCTTAGAAGAGAAACTGAGAAAAGAGAGAGAGCATCAGTTGTCAGATGAAGTAAAGAGAATGGGATTCTGTTATTTATTTAAATGAAGAAACTAGAACATATTTGTAAATTGTATCATCCTCATCAAAATACTGTACTGTGTACTGGCTCTCCATTGAATACAGCTGAGTTCATGACTGTGATTTACAAGTCCTTGTATGGACCTAGTCCTCATACCAGTAAGAATGTTTCTCTTCCCAGCCACGGTCTTCCATTACAATGCTGTATTGGAGCAATAAATTTGCCTGGCAGCAGAGGACTTTCATTACTGCTGGAGCCCAGAAACTTCAAAACAGTCATATCCAAACTGGCTGAAACCCAATGATGGGGGGAAAGCAAAAAAAAAAAAAAAAAAAAAAAGAGAGAGAGAGAAAAACCAACCATGCTGTTTCTGCTATATTCAGCCTGCTTTATGCTGAAACATTCTTATAATAACACATTGTACCTATTTCAAAGTTTTTTCACCCTTACAGCCAATAATCTGTTCATTAAAAATAATTCTAAAATGTACCTTGCTAATGGGGAAGATAGATAGACCTGGTTGCCCATGTTACTTTTATGAGCGCTTCAGCTGTAGTGATGAAAAACAATATAAGTATCTAGAAAGGTGGGTACATCATTATAGATCTAGTATATTACGCAGTGGGATTTCATCCTTATGCTTCCATCTCTCCAGAACATAGCTATATCAGAAATGCTAGAATACCATTAGTTAATTAACAAATTTATAAGACTACTTTTACCCCATTTCAGTACTGAAAACATAAGTTGCCTGGTTGACTGGAGATAGGACACTGAATTCTTTCTAATATGGGATAGATACCCTGAAGAAAATCACTATTTATTGCAGCAATTATGATTTTCTGTTGGTCTGTTTTAAAACTGAGCTCAAATACTTCAGTTCTGAAGTTAAGCAATTTGTACTAAGAGGTGCAACCTGTATGTATAGCTACTGTGGATGCTAGATAAGCAGAGTGGCAGGTAGCGTATTATACAGTATCACTGTTAACCTGGATGGTTATATTATTAGTATTATTACTTTCTGAAATTGCAGGCCTTTTTAAAATAAAATGGATTATACTATTACTTGTCCTCTTTTAGCAGATGTATTTAATGTTTTAGTTATGAAATATTTGATGGGAAAGCTCACTGGGGAGATTCTTGGCACTTGAAATCAAGTTCACTTGGAAGGTGGAGAAGGAATTTTAATAATTGCAGCAAAGGTAATTTGATACATTCTTAGCAGTAAGTTTCAGTAAGTGACAGCATACTCACTGCCACAAATCAGACTAAAGGCTCTATTCATGCATGAATCATGTCCTGTTTATCCTCCATTTTTATGTAGTGTAAGTTTAATGGAAATATCTTGTCATGTGTCTTTTGTGTAGCATGTTTCAACATTGCTCTCAGTCCTCCATGACTTGGACATGTAGCAATATCTTTAAAAAAAAAAAAAAAAAAGTCAAGGAGAAACTAAGCATTAGTAAACTAGAGACAAAACTTTAAATGAGGTTGTAAAACTTTTTGCTGAAAAAACTCTGTTATGAATTTATTTTATGATTTTCAAATCCCAGCATTAATTTAGCCCAGGAAATTAGGAGAAAACTTGCATGCAGTTGGTCAACTGCAGGATCTGCATAGGCTGAAAAGGATGGAAAAAGAAGAGGAGAACCTCTTTCCTTAGATTCTTTTCCCTATCTCATTTTTCATCACCTTTCTCCTTTGCTTCCAGTTTTTTTTGATGCCTGTTTTCCTGGCCCTTTTCATTAAGGATGGATTGTATTAATATTTGGGGTGTATTTAACATGATATTTGGAAAAAGCATGAATTAGATGAGGATTTAGGTTGGGCAAACAAACAAGGAGGACCTAGAATTACATAGTTGTCTTTGATTGACGACTTCTAGTCATGTTGCAAAAAATTTTTTTTACTTAGACTATTATGTCCTAATTTTAAGCCTTTTTTGTTTTTCCAGAGAGTTTACCTTTATACTTGTTGAACTTGTAATCTGGGACAGTGTACGGGTTTTCATCTGATCTATGTATAGAATATGTAATAATAATAACGTTTTTATGTCATGAACTCTATGGGACTTCGTGAACCCAAAACAAAGGATCACATTATTTTCTAGGCAGCAGGTCACCTCTGTATGTGGGTTTCTCCCTCCCCATTTCAAAATCAGCTCTTTTATTCTCCATATTGCTTTTCTTTTGTGTTCCTCCCAGACTGGACCCCTTCTGCCCCAGAGGGGTCCTCTACCTGCCATTTGCATCTGGACCATAAATATTTTATATAGGCCACTATGCTTTATGCATATTTTAACTGAACAATACCCATTTTGTAAATTATCTGTCAGTATGATGTGTGCTTGGTTACAGCCATGAAAAACACAGTCAGTATTGCAACAATATCAAAATATCAATCGTCCCTCCAAATTTAGTCAATTTTCCTGCCAGAATTAATGAATTAAAAACAGTTTAAAATTTCCAGACCAAGGTACTGAGGAGATGTGACAAACTGTGTTGGCTTCCAGGAGTCTGCATAAATATTCATGGCTGCTCTGCTGAGTCTTACTGGCAACCAGACCGGGTGGGTGTCATTAGTTCCAGCTCAGGAGGATAAAAGGTAGACATCCAGAACAAACTTGGGTCTATGGGTTGTGATGAGAGGTTTAAAAGCTCAGACTGTGTTTCATATTTGTAGGAATATAAGCAGCACTCCAGGAAGGAGCATACATCCTAAGACAAAAGGAATAACAATTCTTTTGTACCTATCTACCAGTTCATATGTCCATAGAAAGATGTTCCAAGCCCCATAGTTTTTTGCACAATTCTACTTTCAGCTCAGCTCTAGCAGAAATATGTTAAATAGGTTTATGTCATTGACAATAAATGTCCTGCTGGTTTGAGAGGCATCAGATATTATTAAACATTTTAGTCATGTATCAACAAACAGCTTTTCATATAGTCAATGCACTGTGTGAATGTGTGCCCAGTACACTTCTGAAATAAATGGTGGGCATGACAGGATCTGAAGATCTGAGTTGTATCTTTTAGGAGGGAAATAAAAACAGGTCTCTCTATCAGCTTTTTGCTACGCATCCTAGCTTTTGGAGCACTTCTGGTAGGAGAACATATGTTTCCACTGTTTCATTCTGAGAATTATTTGCAAAGTAAAAGGACAACTTGATAAACATCCAGGACTTTACAGAAAACTCTACTCCTATTTCCAAAAATCTACTGGAAGCTATTTATCAGAAGTGAATCCCTGATGAGTAAAATTAGCTACTTATTAGAGACTCCCCCCACCCCCCTCCCATAAACAAACAAACCAAAAACCCTCAGAAAATGAACAAAACAGCAAATCATTGTGCTGGCATTTCAATTCATGTAAATTGTTGTGCCCTCAATTATTTGAATATAATTGTGATTTGTTTTAAAGCACTGTCCAGCACTCCCTTATCCATCTCCCTTGGTTAAAAGAAAAAAAGGATGTGAGAGAGGATATTGATATCAGGGTGAATTCAGCTGCACTGTGAGCTTTTATTGCATTTTTGTGGGATTTTTAATATTTATAAAAGAGCCTTACAAAAGAGGCCTTTTTCCTTTAAAAATAGCTTGCCTGAATTTGGAAGAATTTCACATCACACTGTGACTGTACCAACAGTCTGTTGATAGTGAATTTTTACTGTAGTTATAAACCTCTGAAAAACTTGCCAATTAGCTGAAAAGCATTATCTTTCTCCTGCCTCAGAGCTATGTCCATCTTGTATTGCTGCATTTAAAACAGATAAGATAGCAAAATATTTTTATATGCTGTACTTTTACTACACAATGCATACCTATGTTCTTCTTGGTTCTAAATTTGTGGTGAAAAGTCACTGAGTTGTTATGTGGGTGTTCATAGTGCGTTTTTATGTGCATTGATTAATTTTACATTCCTTATACCATAAATCAAGGTAATAAGGAGAATTTTCAAATGTACCACTGCAAATATATCTTTCACATTGCCTTTGTTCTATTTATAACCTTGTTTTTTTGTACATAAAGTCTTCTTATATACTGTAGAGTAGCTGATGTATAGTAATGGGTGTAGAGCTGTAAAAGTCTCTCTTGGCACTCTTAACATGGTCAGATTATTACTGTGTTTTCCGATTCAGCTAGATGTGTTCAAGGATCTTCTCTGGTCTGAAAGGTCAGCTGCTTTTAGTTGTGCACTGGTAGAATACTAATACTGTCCTTATTCAAATTACCTGCTACAGTACTTATTAAATTGATGGCCTTGTGCTCTAATTTAATACTGTTGTCGTTCAGAGGCAGGTTGCAGCCGCACTCTGCGCTGAATTAGGTGGGGCTGAGGCAAAGTTCAAGCAGAAACCATAGTTTTGGGCTGCATTTTCCCACTGAATTAGCAGTCAGATGCAGTGTATAATTAATTAGCACAAACCAGGGAAAGCTTGTCATTTAATAAGCCTTTTTTATTTCCACATTACACAAACAGTGGGAATTGATCCATTAAGTGCCTAGCTATTAATGCTGTTTAATGTATGTCTGGTTGTTAAATTGAGATGTCTAGTTACATACGTTCAGTATTTAAGAGCTCCTTACAGATTGTTCAGTGTTGGCTGAGATTTTAAGTCATGTTCCACAAATCAATAATGGCTTCATTAATGAATTTGAACATTGCTGGTTCAGATAAATGGATCTGAACTGCAGAGCTAAAGAAATGGTGTCTGGTAACTGCAATAGCCAAGGTAGTATGGTATTTATTTTGTTGTCCTAAATATTAAATATTGTGCTTATATCATGCCACTTCTACTTACAGCTTCTTTCTCCCTATAATCCTTGTTCATAATTTCCTAAGGCATTGTATAACTTTACCTCTTCAGCGTACTACATGGTATTAAACGTGCAGAATAATACATTTCAACAACCACTTCAAGATGTTTGCCAGGAGCACAGAGGATTACCTGCGTTGTCCATAAGAAAAAGTACAAGTGCAGTATTTGAACTGGCTGAATGTGTGCAGTATTTGAACTGTGGCTGAAATGGTGAAAATTCCTTTAAAATTCTTATGAATGTTTATAGATCATTATGATCCCATAAATTAAGCGTACCTACCAGTATCATGTTTGTAAGAAGCTCAATGATAATATAAATAAGTGGTTATTTTGTGCCAAGAAGTCGGAAAATATAAATGATGGATTAATATATTTTTCCTCTCTCACCCCTACTGCCTTTTCTTGGCAACTGTATTTCTAAACTGGAAATAGCTGAGTTTAGCTCACTCTTCTAGACTATAAAGGTGGTAGCATTCCATATATACTATAAGCAAAGTGTTTCTTGAAGAAAGGTATATTGGCAATGTGTCATTAGACTAACTGCCAAATAAAGAAATCTTGTCTGTTTTGTTTCTGGATGTTTATTCCATTTTATGTTGTGTCTCAGTTCAAAGTTGTACATAGCTGTATTCTGCAATCTGCAGTGGCCTTCCTTTAAATCCATTAGAATTCTGTAGAGCAAGACAGATTCAAGTAGGGAAAAATGATATTTTGAAGTACTGGGGTTCTGTAAGCAGAACACAGTGATCTGGCTTATTCAAAATAAATGACTTGAAATGAGACTTAACCAAAGGCTCCTAACAAAGAATACTCTGACATTTTCTGATTCAGACGTCATACTTTCAATAGTAGAGACAAGTACTGTATTCTCTTCACAGTCTCTCTCCTCTGTATCTTGGTTGATTCTGCAGTTTCTTCAACAGATTTTGCAGTCTGTTTTGTCTGATTCTTTTATTAGCATTTCAGATATTCCAATGCTGCTGTAGCAGAGTTAGCCCATTTTGCGTTAAATCTTTAATTTTAATCCAGATGAAAACTTCAAGGTAGATAAAACCCAAAGAGCCAACTTTTTCTCTTGAAAAAAGGAGAATTCTATCATGTATCTGAGTCCCAGCTGATTGGTTTTTAGAAGCCAATGGAAGAATACAGAGTTCAACAGCAGACCTGCAGGCTGATGAATCACCACTATGTCTGCTTCTATGTATGTCAACAGCCGTAGAGATCTATGGAGAGGGAGGAAAGCACAGCACCCAAAGACAGAGCCAAAGAAGTAAGAATGTGTGCCAATACTGGATCAAATGGGGTTGAACGTTACACATTTACACATTTTTGTTTGGAATAACCCAAAGCTTTAATGATTTTTTTTKGGGGGGGGGGTTGTCTTTACGACAATCTATACTAAAAGGCTCAAAGGAGATAAATGAAAGAGAGAGACAAGTCTGTTGCTGCTCTATTGTTTCCATTTGGCTACAAAACAAACAAGACAGCACTGCAGGGTGAAGGCCTATGTGCTGAACTAGAGCCTTCATTTTTTTAACAAAAAGAAAGTATACATATTTCATATGTCCCGGTTTTAAAACTTTTTGCAATATTTGTGATAAAATGCACTGCAGATTTGCATGTTCAAAAACATCCTTGACAGCTATGGAAATTGTGTAGTTTGACAACTACTCATCTTAGCTAAGGCAAACAAACAAGGCCAAGTTGACTGAAATTTAAAATCTTTTCTAATCCTGGGTATGTGATGGCAGCTTGTTTGCACTGCCATCCAAAAGCTACAGTATTGTCAAAAGACTTAACAAAGCTGAGGTAGCTTTGACTGAACTGACCTCAAATATGATGTGAACAGCTGTGTGGAAAGGGATGGAAGATTGTGGAGAGATGCTGTCTATGAACTCTTTTGATCTATAGTTAGCATTATGTGTAAGCACAGTATTTAGTTGCTTGAGAAGATAACTCTTCAGTTATGAAAGGAAGTAAAGACCTAATAAGAGCATTCTGTATTTTTATATTATCTATTAGTTCCAGCAGTGGACTAGGGTCTCCCTGTGGTGGGCACGGTGCAAAGACAGAACAAACAGTGTATGTATATAAAGATTAAAGACTTCTTTATCCAAGTTAGAAAAACCATACTGTCTTTGATTCAAAGAGAGCAGTGGTTCCTCTTATCATCTAGTTTAAGTATGTATTATTTGATAATCACACTAAAGGAATGGAATGGTGAGACCTCATTCATAGGAAAGATGTGTATTACAGGTAAAACTGATCTTTCCTGAAAAACTGCTCAATTTGTAYCAAAGATATCATGTGCTTGACATAGGATGTCTCATCTTTGTGCGCCAGTTAGAGACTTGTTTGTAGAACGTGGTCAAGCAAGTCAAGAGTCTTGAACAGTAATATAAGGTTTATCACAGTGGCTAGCCAATATATTGTTATTTCAGTCTGGGGATCGTAGTTCAATGGTTCCATGGTTAATGACAGCAGATTGTTTTGGAGTATCTGTGTTATATAGCACCTAGCTCAGCGTAAGCCAGGTACCTATTGATGTGCTGCACTGCTATCAGTGTTTACATATGAAGAGCACTTACATTTGCTTTCCTTCAGCAAAAGTTACTGCTTTTG
The DNA here is from genome assembly GCF_003343035.1 of Apteryx rowi. Lineage (NCBI taxonomy): Eukaryota > Metazoa > Chordata > Aves > Apterygiformes > Apterygidae > Apteryx > Apteryx rowi. The sequence goes on from NW_020447242.1 coordinate 1,994,199, forward strand.
TCACTTGATCTTCCCATTACACCCCAGACACAAGTTTCTTTTTAATGATAGTATTAGCATTTATTTGGCTTTTGTCATAAAGAATGACATATTTATATAACATTTCAGTTCAACGACTGAAGCGGAGAGATTAAAAACAGACTATGCTGCATGGTAAAGCAGCTGCTTTTGACATATTCTCCCTCATCCATTTCACAGGTGTGGAGAATTTGCAGGGCTATTGAATATGTCTGGGGTYAGGAAGCAAGGAGTGATACCATGTTCTCAGGTGGACTTTGTGTATCACAGTATACAGCAGGGGGATATGGCCCAAAGAGCCATACACTCAGTTGGTGCTTTGCTGAACCCAGCATGATGGAGGGAGGACAGCAGGTGAAGTTACAGGAAGCCACGCAGCAGCTGAGCAGCTTGGAGGTGCACAGTGGCCCACTCAGTGTAGTTTCTTTAGAGACATCATATTATAACTACGTGTAAAGGCAGAGATTGAGCTTACAGCTCCATAACTATGGGTTTAGTTCACTTTTTAGAGACATTCTGGATAGTGAACACAGTGCAGAGAATAAAGGCACTTTACAAATGGCATGAAGTTTTTTGAAGAAAGATGGGATTTTTCATTAGAATTTAAAGCAAGGGGAAACTTTTTTTCTCACAGAGTCTCATTCATGGTGACCTGCACTTCCAAAATAAATAACTGTTTGAAGAAATGGTTGTAAGAAAGAAAATGAGAAGGCAAACAACATATAATTTCATATTCTTCTGAATTTTTTTGGATTAGTGAACTGTTTTGGTTTTAATTCTTCTGAGTGAGCTGACTATGGTGTGATGTCTAAAGGATAAATTTCTGAAAACGTATTTATTTATTTTAGTTCAGTATGGTGTTCATCAGAACTCTCAGTGATATGAAAAGCCACATTTAATCTGTGCTTGTGCAGCTGGGAGCGTAGAGTGAGTGGCTTGTTGTTTTTCCAAAGTCTTTCTGTGGGTTCAGTTAGGATGCCAGCCTTGCTTAGCATGCTGGCATTAGTTGTTTAATCTTCTAGGTCAGTGGAAGCCAACCTTTAACAGCTGGAGACTTCAGATTGAAATTTTTAAGAGATTTGAGATGCACATATGCCCATGTGAACACTCTCAACAGGTTGCACCGGAGTGCATGAAATCCATTGCAAACCTCAGTGAAAGCACAGAAATGATTCTGGAAGCAAAGACTGTACCTCAAGATTTGGAAATAGAGATCCTCAATTTAGGAAGGATACTTTAATTTCCTACAAATCAGGGTTTCAGCCCTTTCATAACAGCCCTGAGTCTAGCCATGATCTTGTTACCATTAGCGAACTCCACAGAAATATGTATTAGTGGAGCAGAATTCAGATAACTATGGGTATTTTTTGATTATGCAGATATTTAGTACCACTGGGTGAATTACTGTCTTACAAATAACTTATCTTAAGCAGTGTGCTATTTTTCATAAAATTAAACAAGATTAACTTTTCCATTATTTTGACCAGCTTTGCCAATGGTATAATAGTATGGAGTCCATATTTTTGTTTTCTATTCATCAAATTCTGAAATAATTTTGTTTTATCCATTTGTAATATTTAGAAAGTGTTATCCATTTGTAATATTTAGAAAGTGTTTTCTGTGTAGCATTTTTTGATTTCTTTTGTATTCTAATAATGTTACAGTTAAAACCTACTGCAAGCCTGCCAAACCCCAAAGCTATACACTGTCGGAGGACGCCGGAGTGGGAGGCRGGCCCGGAGTAACAACGGAGTCTCAATATGAGTATGGTCGTTCTCCCTTTATTAGAGTTTACACAAAGTATATATATTGACAAGCAATACGCATGCGCTAGCAATAGCTACATGATTGGTTACAGTTTCTGTCCACGCACATAAAGCGGATATATGATTGGTGCAAGGTTGCTGTCCACGCTCCGTTGACATTTATGGAACCTAGTAAACAAGTAAACCTGGTAAACAAGTTTTGTGAATACCTTCTTTTGTAGTGCTCAAGGCCGCTGCAAGGCTCGCTCGTCTTGGCCTACATTCCTTCCCTTACCCTGAGAACGGGATTGCTCATCCCAATCAGATCATGCCCTCTCTCGCTTAACCATTCCTCCACAATACACAGCTGAAGATTATACAAAAAAAAGGAAAAAAATAGGCAAGAACGTAAATCAGAACTAAGTAACACAGTTGTAATAAACACTTTATTCATGACTGGTTCACATGCCTGTTCATATAGCACATAACTTGTACAGGAACAGAGATCCAAATTCAGTGTGTATCACTCAGTATATTAAAGGCAGCTAAATCTGCCTGTATAAATCTCACTGATGTTGCACTCTGTCACAAAGCAAGTATTTTGCATAATTAGCCTGGATACTCAGCCACATTTTGCAGGAGCCAGCCAGTTCACTGCCCTCACTGCAATAGGATGACACCCACCATAACAGGAGCTCCTGGCTGCTTAGCAGTCTTGGTAATTAGGCCTTTTATTTAATTGCCTAAGTATGGATTCAGAAGCCTAATTTTAGGCATGTCTGTATGTCTGTCTTTTTTTATTCTTGGTATTCTTGGCTAGCTATTACTGTGATGTTGATCTGGATAGCCATTCCTTTTCTCTACAATTTATTCTTTTTAAATATTCCATTTTAAAATACCAGCTGTAGTAGAATTCCAATGTAGTGTGCAAAACAGAAGGAAGTAATATGCAATCCAGCCATTAGATTAAATCTGGAAATATTTGAATCATACTGTTATGCTAAATTGTCTAAGAACTCGTTTTGGCCTGAATTTGCAACTTCCTGCTTTCCTGGTTATTTATCCCACTAAGTGTTCCAAGTATTCCTATTCTTTATTGCCATCTTGGAATATTGCTGACAGATAGTCATTCCAGTTTACAGTGAAACTACATATTACACATGTTGGGTCTGTACTTATTCATGTGAAAATTAATTAGCGTTAGGACAGACTGTGTTCTATACATTCCTCTGTATGAGTTTGCTGAATGCTGTCTTTGTGAAGCTGTAGCAGCAAATAATCTCTAGTACTAAGATTGTGCAGAAAAAGATGGGGTTAATAAATTTCCTGCTTCAAGGTGGACACTCACTCACCATGAGGTCAGAAAGAGTATTTCTTTCTCCTTGGGTGTTCCTGTTATCTAATATACTGGCCACTGGCTGGTGCTGGAGGCAAGATTCTGAACTTAATGGTGCAGTGGACTGATTTAGTGTGACAAAGTCTATGGTATCATAAGGAGAGAATATCCAAGCCATTCTGTTTTTAAATAATTGGAAGAAAGCATTTTGTTTGATTAAAGTGGTAAACTTTCCTTCCTAGTACCAAGGATTTCACTTTTAAGCTTGCAGAAAATTTAAGTAGACAAACTTTTTGTTTTCTGTTCCAGCCTTCTTAGGAGATGATCTTAAATTAAGTATCACTGAAGTACATTAGTTGCTGAAGCCTAAATTTCTATATCTAGAAAGGTGGTAGGGTTTTATGTTTCAGACTGTGACTTTGAAACCTTGTGGGGAGAATGAAATAATCAACAGATGTCAGATAGTATGAATATGAGTTCAGTTTGTGATGATGCCTGGAACTGTGAACTATTTAGAGCTTTTTGAATTTATAAAATTAAGCAAGGAATCTTGCTTAATTTTTGCTTTTGGTCTTTAACAGCACTGTTTTACCACCATTCATAACCTTTAGTAGTATTTGTGATGCTACCTATTCAGAGTCGTCAAAGAGTGGAAAACCAAAATTACTCACTAAGTATTTCACAATATCCATAACAATTTATTACATCAAAAACAGTAAATTGGTTGCCTTACAATGTAGATTTCTTTTCTAATAACTAGTGCATTTCTCAGTAAAGACAGTTCTGTACGTTTTCTTTTTTGTGCTGATTACTCTTTTTGTAGGACAGCACAGTATCTTACAGATGTAAGGACTGGGGATTTTTCCCTTTAACTCACATTTAAATGCCTTTGTTCTATGTTTGCCATAGTGTTATAGAAAATATGACATCGACATTTAAAACAAGTCAGAAGAAATTTCTAAATATCTGTAATTGGGGGAGGGGGGTGATGCTGAAAATTCACATAAAGGATTTTTGCATACTTAGAACCTAAAATAAGGAGTAATTAACTGTTCCAAATATCCTCCCACTTATAATAATAGAATGTCTTCAGTCAAATTTGCACAATTTATTTTATTTCACTAATTGATTGGTATATTCATCATTCAGTGATATATTAGGTAGAGCCGGATTCTAAATGACTTTTCTCTGATAAGCCTTTCAATTAATTCTTCTCACACTGTTTTCCTGGTGACATCTGAACTTCTTTCATTATATAAAACACATCTTGAATAAGACATTGCTGAATAATAATCAGGGATCCTAACATGCTCAAAATTAGAACCCCTGACAAAGTCAAATGCATTCTGATTTAGACAATGACCTCGCCTAATGTCATTTTCAGTGTATCATACTGAAGGGGAGTATATAGCTTTCTCCTTTCTCCATATCTGCCCTTAAGTGGGAAATTTTAAAGAAAAAACGAGAAGCAATTATAAATACTGTTATTTATGTGGTCTCACGTATTAAAGCTTGATTAGAACATAGAGTGTCTGTGATTCTTATATTTTTAATCTACATCTCCTTACAATTTCCCCACTTTTTTGTCTTGACTAATCTACTTTATAACAGTATTTCTTTATTTGGGCAAGTAGATAGAGAGATAAGTTATTCTTTAAAATATATGTTAAATGACCTACTGTATTATGTTTGCTTGCAATTTGCATTTTTCTTAATATATCCACCAGACTTCTTTTGCATAGATAGCATTTCAAAAACCAGAGAACACTGATAATATCTGATTTAACTGACTTGCTAATACAAGAAGCAGATCATTTTAAATGGACCTTACATCTTTATAGGAGGTTAGAAATGAAGACATTACTTCAAAATGTGGGTAATTATTGCCTCCTCTTTTATCAGTGCTATTTTCTGAGGTATTATCATAAGATAGCACTTTAGTATTAAGCAGGGCCTTAGAGTGGCAATAAATCAGTCCAACTGAGTCACCATTGTCTAAGACATCTGAACTACTGAAATGTTGTGGATCCTACAGAGAGTGTGAAATCACTTGACCCTTGGCATTAACCTTTACTGAATGAATAGACACTGCTTTCCACATCGTGGAACAAAAAGCAGAATAGTATTGATTAAACACCACATTCACTTGATATTAAATACTGGCTGAACTCACTTCTTGCTTTCCAGCTCCAGTGGGAGAAACCCAGAGAGTTGCTGAGTCTCAGGGGAATGCGTGTTTGTAATTCAGAGCAATGTTTTTCCTGCAAAGTTTTTTTTCTCCTTTTCCTTTCTCCTTGGATCAATAACTGGCAGCCATGATCAGCCATGAGTATGTATTGTCAGTTCTGACCTGTGTACTTTATCACTTGAGGTGAGAAGTCACAGTGCTGTGACTAATAATGCAGTAGTTCTAGGCATGAATTGTTTCCTGCCTCTAATGCAATCATTTATAAATATATGTATATATATATATGTATGTATGTATCTCTTAACACTCTGCTTTATTATGACCCTTATTTACCAAACCCCTTAGCTATTTGCTTTGGAAGTCCGATTAATCTGCTGGATGGCATCATATTTACAAAAGCTCTTAGTGATTTACTAAATGGTTTTGCTCTTGGCAAGAATGCGAGCTCTCTGGAACTTGGAAGTATCAAAGCTGGAATCTTGGGAATTAACTCTTAAGCCGATGTTGTGGAAGAAAGCTGTTGCTTGGTTTGATAAGTTTGAACTGAGGAAACCAAAGAAACAATATTAGGAGAAGAATGAACAGAAGGATTCTTTCATTAAATTCTCCTACATGTCACGTTAGGAGAGATTCTGCTCTCACATATATAGCTGTAAGCCCAGAGTACCTCAGCAATATGCTGCTACAGTGAGTAAGTCATTCCCATCCCCACTGTTGAGTCAATGCGTAAAAGGTTGACAGTGAAAAAAATGGGAAATACAGTATAATGAATAGAAGCAGTTGCAGCAGTATCACTGTCTGTCTGCAAGCAGATGACCATTCCTACCTGAAATTCTGTTTCAAAAACTTGCCTAAATTTAACTCCCTCTTTAAAAGCGAAAATGTTCTGATTTTTATTTAGTAATTGTGTATTTTGAAAGCAGGCTTTATAAAATGCACAGCATAAGCAAGTCTAGCATTGGGGTTTTAGTTCAAAAGATTTTGTAAGATTGAAAGACATTGGTATTCCATCGCTTTTCATAATAGTTTTCATCACCAGGGTCTTGACTGGTGTTCTGTTTGCAAATTCCTAGTTGTGTAGGTTATGAATGTAGTGTATGCAGCTATTTGGTTGAATATCAGAATTCAGCCTGTGGAATATACTTTAGGTAATTAAGACTACATGCATATTAATATATATGTATTTTTAATAATATTGACAGGCTGAAGAAAATGGTCCACAAGATAGATTGTGCAGATAACAAAATTTTCAGCTATGAAAAAACAAAAAGATTGAAAAGGAGCAAAAAGAAACCAATATGGGAATGCTGATTTATCTCTCAGAAAATAGAGGAATTGAACTACTGAATGGATAAAAGCCATTAAATTTGTTTTGGACACTTAAAAGAAAGCTAAGAATATAAAAATGGTAAAAATTCTCTTCTGGAGAAGAGTATCCATTGACAATCATCTAATTCAGCAGCCTACTACTTTAAGACTTTACTAAGGATTTGTATGACCTAGTTTCAGCGTGTTTCTCCATCCCTGCTGCTAAAGCAGGGACATCTCAGTTGAGTAGCAAACATCTTGCTGCCTAGCTTACCATCTATGTTTAAAAGCTAAATTGGTATGAGTCCAGTGGTTGGAGAGAAACTGTACAACTGTTTTCCCCCACCAGTAGGAAGCACTTCAGCTGTTCTGTGGAATTATAACACAAAAATTTAGTTTAGTTTTGGGTCTCTGTTACTCTTTGATAGATTTTTTTTCTTATTAACCCAAATCTCATTTAAAAGACAAAAAAGACTGGAATCCAGCTTATTCCTCACAATAAGACCGTTTTACCTTTACTTCAGTGCTGATAAAAATATAAGCGATAAACCCCAAAATTGTTTAGTGGCTCTTAACTAATAAAAGCAAACTGTCTAGATGGAAGTGGCTTCTCTCTAGATTGTATAATGCCAGGTACCCAAAGGGAGTTACACAGAGTGGACATTGTTCTCACACCTTTCTTGACCTACCTATTTATTAAGCTTGGGCTGCTCCTTGTCCAGAGTTATCTTCAGCTGTGCGGCATTTATTTTACATGTAATTAAATGGTTGTGCTATTTGCCAAACTTTCTACGTTAGCTTTTTATCAGTTACAGTATTAATCATAAAGAACTAATAAACTGAAGGAATATATTTATGTAACATATGCCTAGGTACACATAACAAAGAGTACACTACTGTAATCTAAATGGGGATGATTTTCAGGTATTATGGCTGATAATGATGAAAGGATAAAGCCTGTTTAATGCCTGCTTCTCTCCTGTAAGGCTGTTCACGTTTGTACGTACATGCATCAAAAAAAAATATTTTCTACATTGTAATAAATAATAAGGGGTGATAAAGTCCACTGGGAGTTTGATACAATCAGAAATCTGGTTAAAGATAGTGTTCATGCCAATTGGAGCTCTACTGTTTATATCCAAATTAGTATAAATATCCAAAACCATCAGTAGAAGAATTCCTTAATTCACCAGAGGCAAAAATAACCCTGAAAAAAAATTCTGACTCAGTCTTTTTTCTTGGAAAATAAAACCATGTTCACGTTCCCAAATGTTATTTCTGTCAGCTGGAGGGGTGATGATGGTGGTATTTCCTCAAATGCTAAACTGTTAATTAGGAATGCTGTCTAGTCACGCAAAAACAAGATTAAGATTTTGAGAATATCAGCCAATCCCAATGAATGGGTGAAAGGAGAGGGAGTAGCTCTCTTACAGCAAGATGCATAAAGGCACTTCATTTTTCAGATGTTTATGTGCTCCCGAGTAATCTATTAGTTACTATTAGCCTGACTCTGTAGGCTAATGCAACTTGTATTTTTCACATAAAGGACATTTCTTCTAAAAACATCTACCTTATATGTTCAGGAAAAGGCTCTACAAAGTTTTAAGAATGTGCTAAGCGACAAATCCTTAGGTCTAGTGGCACTGAGCATCACAATGCTTTTGTGGCTCTCATTTTAGCAAAACCAAAGGCTAAATCAGAAAGATCAGAGTTAGTCTAGGATAGCTGAACCTTGCTTGAGGTGAATCAGATGCCACAGTGATTTCTGGCGCATATATGCTTCAAATGTGACATATAGCATATAAACAGACAACTTCAGTAAGTGATGTGCCTGCATAATCTTGATAGTTTCAGATTATGCTGTAAACTAATGTGTAAAATGTCTAACAGTATGGAAGAACACCTCTTATATTTCAAGTATTTCTTTAGCTCATCAGTATTGTCCTTTAATGTTTCTCCTCTTCAGTTCCTTAGCTAGCTTAAACTTCAGCCTCACTCTTGCCCATGTGAAGGGGAAAAAAACATTTTGCCACATTAATGTAATTTCATTAATTCATATTCATAACATTGCACCCATATTATTTTAACACCTTTTTTCATGACCAGGGAGATACAATAAGCTGGGAGGGTTATAGACAGGCAAAAAGTACTTTATCTCATGTGAGAATGTTTGTACTGTCGATGAGCAGCTTTTTCATACCCAGCCAAATACTATTACTGTGGATTCTCACCAAGAGTGAATACCACTCCTCCCCATGTAGAAGCAGCTATAAGGGCAATGGTTTTTTGAATTGATAGCAAATAAGAAGCAGGATGGATCCCTACGGAAAAATGCTGGTCCCACTGATGCCGAGAAGAACTTTTTATTATAGCTGTCAATGAAGCAAGACTTCACTCATTTTGTCAGAAAGAATATCTTTCTTGAACAATGGATTCATAGCATATTCATAACAGGTCTAAAGTACGTTTGAAAAGCATTTAAGTAACTTTCCAGACTTTGCCATCACACACATCCTTTTTACTAATCTTCTCAGTCTAAGAACTAGTAGAGTTGGGTAACTGCTTTCTTGATATTCTGTTTTATTTTTTCCAAGGATCAGCTTTTGAAATCTCACCTATCTTGAACTCTTACATATCAGCCATTTTGATTCATTTTTGAAGGAGAGAGGAGTGTGACAAAAGCTGAATAATTCTAAATTTAAAAATATGTTTTAGAGGAACAGACTTCTAAAAGCAGTTAATAAAAAGAAACCTATTCTGTTCTGCCATTTGTTAACACAGAGAAAATATTGCTGTAATACTGGCATAAAATATTGCTCAGGAGGAGTTAGTGTGACAAAAGCAGGCTCTTTGGAAGAATAGACAAAATACATCTTAAGATTTATAAGCAGTAGGATATAGTTCTGGAATCTTTTCCCAGACAAAATCTCTATCTTTTGAACATATGAATTGCCAAAAGAACAACAGAAAAAACACTTCATGCACTCTTTTCCCCTTCAGTCTCACTTCCCCTACCCAGAATTCTTCATTAGAGGGAGGGAGGGAGGGAGCTGTCTTTAATAGTATTGTCAGCTTCGTGAAAAAAAATCAATGGCTATGGCTGCATTTTTGCAGAAGCAACACATTTTAATTGCTGGCAATTATTCTTTACAGCTTGGTAGAAATAAATAAAGATAAATCTGCAGCATTTAGTTGAGACTGCAGCATGACAGAGGCCCGCTGTGATATCCAAAATATAGCTGAAGAAATGTGAACAGTCCATGTGAAATCAGTCTTAGAAGATTATTTGCCTCACAAGTCCTTTTAGCATTAGATGTAATTAATAAAGACTTTACAGTCTTCAGAATAATATGCGTTGTTCACAGTAGTCACTTTAAGACAGAACAAGGCACATCATAGAACTGAGAAAAACAGGTTATGTGCAATGTCTGTAAAGCAAAAACAGCATGTGGAAAACTGTAATGGAAATACAATGAATGAATGTAACTGTTGCATTTATATTCTTCTTGATGGCTCTGTTTTCCATTTTGCATCAATAGTTTATCTAACAATCTTGTTAAGTTGGTTTTGGCCTGCTGGAGCTTTTTTTGCTTCTGAACAGCAACAGTGATAGAGATGATAGGTTTGTCTTGCAGTCTCATGTGCATGATTGCAAAATAGCTAACGTTCCTTGCACACATTAAGAGATGTGGCATTGACTTTGGAATGAAGATCAATATTCTTTGATCTTTAAATCCTTTATTTGTTGCAAGTGGAAAATTGCATAAGGAGAGCGTGCTATCAGTTGCATGTGGAGAGCACGGAAGACAAAGGATTGGAAAGAGTGGAAAATTGATCTATAATAAGTCAATTTTACCAATGTACATAAAAGTTAAGAAAAAAGAAATAAGAAATATTCCAGTAAATGATTGTGTTTGAGGAACAAGTCTTTCTAAAGGGCATTGTAAATTCTGATCATTTAATGTATTTTAATCTTTCTTCTTGATTAGAATTTCCTACATGAGTAACGTGAGTTACACTATTTAATCCCTTGTGTTTTTCCTTGTAAAAATAGAATCATTGCATTGTTTACATTTGGACTTACTTTTAAATCCCCTATAACAGAAGTTGGCACTGTTTTTTCAAATTACACATAACAGTAAACAAAAGATTGACTAAAAGGACAGTTTGCCTCTGTGTGTGTGTGTATGTGCGTGTGTGAGAAATATTATCTACACTGCTTTATAAACCAGTGGTTCCTAGACTAGCGATCTACAAAAGTGTAAGTGGTATGTAGCTGTCTTGGTAAAGTACAGTGTAAAAACTTGGAGTGGTCTGCTGGTTCAATACTTTAGGAATTACTATCTTAATACAAGTTTACGAAGTAAACTGCTGAGGGACAGGTTATGCTTTTTGGAGTTGCACTGGGCTTTTGTTTGCATACTGACTTTTTTCATTTGCGACTGATTTCTGACTTTATGGGGACCCTTGCATCCACATTTTCTTGCAGTGCTTTAATGAAGTAAAATATGTTTACTACAACTTCCAAGGTTACCCAGGAAAAGGATATAACAAAGACACATTGTCCAGTAGAAATGTGTACCAAATTTGTTCCCACTGTTTAACTTCATTGTTTCACACATAGCTTACTCAGTGGGTAATCCCATTGATTTTCTTGGAATTATTCAAGGAATAGAATAATCAAGATGAGCTGAATGGCAAAAAGGGACATGTATTCCTGACCTCCAAAAGTGATGAGTGATGTTATTGTTCTGTTTATGATTTAGTTTAGTGTGAACTTGCTATCTTATGGGTACTGTGGTCAGCTAACTCTTATCAAAAAAGCAGAGAGGGATTCTAAATGCAGGAAAACTAGGGGAAATGCTGTGCCTCTCTTGTATGTCTCTGGGAACATCAACAGTAAGTTGCTGGGTCTTCACCTGCATCTGTAATACTCTTTTTGTGCCTCTATGTACAATGGTAAGATGAGAAAGTAATATTTTTATGATGGATACTGTCCAAAAAACTCATAATACTGTTGATGTTGATAACAATAAATGCCAAATGCGCTCAATGGCTTGAGACACTGGAATAGAAAACATTACTTTTCATGAGGTTTCTTTTGACAATGTTTCCCTTTCTTGTTCTCTCAGTTAGCTGTGTCGTGGGTAGCAAAGTAGAAACACTGTTCGGAGTAAAATTTGGGTGGGTGCTGATGTTTTAAGCACTACATTGCATGACTGAATTATAGAACAAATATGGAATTTAAAAGTACTGGCTGGTAATTATGCAGGTAACAGATGGGCAGTGATAAGAGCTACTATTTTATTTCAGGAACTGGACTATCTTAAACAAAAGGTTGTAAAATTCATGTGCCTGTAAAATGAGGGTGACTTAAGATCCCAGACCTCTCTCTCTTGTTTCAGATCTTTCCCATAGAGTTCAGGTTCTGTGCAACCTTTTAAAGCAGATCTTGCTTCTTGTTCACTGTTGTGAATCAATTCTGCAAACTGAAAGCTCACATGCGCTGGCAGTATTAATGTGGAAGGTGCAGTGAGTTTTGTATCTGAAATTTGTAAAATGCAGCTGTTCATATGCTGTTAGATCGTTTGCTAGTTTCATGCTGGTGGTTCAATGAGGGTGTTAAATTGTATTGCGTGTGTATTGTGACTGATGCTCACACTGACGTTCCCTGTATATACACTTTAGTGGGAAAAAATTTGGAAAGTATTAGGTGTCATTTAGTGCAGGTGGCAAAGTATTAATGCCTTTGTATTTTGAAAAAGACTTGAAAACCATTATACTATTGTCTTTATTTTATTAAGTGGAAAAAATGGGTTCRGATTCTGAACYTGAAAACTTTTTTATAATGTGGGTATTTGTCCTAACCATACTGTTGTAACTTTGTCTGACAGTAGCCTAAGAAAGTGAGTTAGAACTGTGTGAGCATTTAGTGAGCATGTTTTCAAGCACACGTATAACATTTTATTTGTGAATATTCATCCATATAAAGAGATAAGGTGCAGATTTTAAATCCTCATTTTCTTCAGCAAGTATCTTTTCCTTTAGGAAAGGACACGCACATGAATGTGGAGTCCATTTTTTTTCATTAAGATACTACCTTCCTACAAGAACTGGGGAGACTCTATTAGAATTTATGTGCAAGTGTGTGTGTCTCTACAGGCAGCAGAGACTATATAGGTATGCAAATATCTATATTTGGATCTTAAGAATAGCAACTTTTATTAAAATTATGGGCTTTGTGTGCCTATTTATTGGACAGAGATTTCAGGAAAAGACTGTGCTGCAGGGTATGCAGTACTAACATAATTCCCCTACATATTCCTAGATGTTCTGAGGTGCTATTGTTAGCGCAAATATTAGAGCAAAGAATGGAGTTAAGTGAGTGGGCTAGATCATTCAAACATGGCAAATGAGTATAGATAGGTAGATAATTATTGTTTCATGTTCATAGTGGCCATTTTTCTGGTAGAAAAAAGTCAGTTAAAACAACATATTGTTTGCTGCCATTACAGCAACAAAGATTATGAAATACATTAAAAAAAAAAAAAAAGGAGAGTGATCCTTCTAGCATTTTAACTGCCCTTTTCCAAAACAAAGTCAAATAGAAAGTATAAAGGATAATCTGATAAGAGAATCTATTTAGTTTCTAAATCATAAAAAATAAAAATATTTTTAATTCTTGAAAATCAAGGTTTGTAATGGGAACTCCATTAACTTCTACTAGTGTTTTAGTGTTGCTCTGGTCTCTTTATCAGCCCTGTTATAACAGGGTAAAATGATGCACGTATTTTATTCATAAACTGTTGCTGATATTGTTGTGTCTTTTTTTCTTCTCCATTCTTTCTCTCCCATTTCACTCTGATCTGAAGGGTCTGTGGATTTATCTTCTGCCTGTCATTTGTCTTCACATGACTTTAAAATAATTAATTGCAGCACTCAGTGATGATTTATGATTTTTACTGACATAATTAATGACACACATCAAATTATCTTCTTAATTGAAGGAGTCACAACAAACTTTTTATAATATATGTTAAAGGAGGGCAAAATAGCTTTTGAAAATTACCAATAGAATTTTCATTTTGTAATAGGAGGAACTGCTAAAAAAATTAGTACTTTAATGCTGAAGGCAGTTAAAGACAGTTTGAATAATGCAAGTTGAGACATTTTACCTGCAGTATGCAAAAGGATTTGGATGAAATAAACATCAAAGTAATACCATCTTCCAAAATAAAGTAGGACTTTTTTATAGTTTTATAAGTAAAAAATTCATTTAACATAACAATGTCCTTGTATTTTGTTATTTTTGTCCCTTTTACCTTTTATTTAAGCAATGAATAATAAAAGAAAAAGCTTGTAAAATTATTCTAACCTGGACAAAAGAAAATGTATTTGAATCTTTTCTCTTTTTTTCCTTTCATTTTTTTCTTTTTTTTTAAAGGAAAAGGCCCAGTTCTGACTATTTGATTTGCAAGCCAAGGAGGTATGAATAGACTTTGAATAAGCATTAAGTTTAGAATATTTATTAAAGCATCACAAAGTTTCAATACACCCAAATGAAAATTGCCTTTTTCAGAGCATTGCTTTATTATAGGGAGTGAGTTGCCTCCGCATTCACTTTCTTGTCAGGCTTTAAAATTTGAAAATGAGAAAATGATACAATATACTGAATTCTGTGAAAAGGAGCAGAAAAGATTTCCTCTGGATAATTTTTACAATATGTTGTATGTTTAATCAATTAATGCTTAAAAGAAATTCATATTCAAGCTATAAAAAAGCAAGTTTAAAATAACATTTTCTCTGTTATAATAATTTGTTCACTTAGAATAATATAATTAACTTGGAACCTGAGCAAAGTAATTGTTAAATTGTCACTATTTCGATACAATCCACTTTTTTAAGACAACAAGTATGGTAGAATTCTCTTTACACAACACTATTATTATTATTATTATTAATAATAATAATGAAAACAACAGTACATGCATCAAGTGTTGCAAACTTGATGTGAGCATTTTATGGTACTCCAGTCAGCTGCCTATTAAAAGCGTGATCAGGTAGTTTAGACTGTGACTAGCTGTGTCAACAGAAGGAAAGTGGAGGATTAGTCTCTATGGCAACAACAAAGTATCCCTGTTTGTAGACAGACAAATTCTGCTACATTTGAAAAAGATTGACAGGTCTATTCCTTTGCAACTGACCCATAGAAATTAGCAAGTAAAAGTTATTATACTGGGTTGTATTGAAGGGTTCTCAATATCTTAAAGTGCTCTTGTAAGTTTTTCTGCAGCATTTGCATGAGCAACCTGGCAGGAATTGTTCTGAGGTTTATATCTATGGTTTGATAGATTCTTTGTGGGGGAGTATTGCTGGTGAGAATAACTTAATTTTCAGTTCTCTGTATGACAGAATTGTTGGAGCATGGATTGAGGGAAAAACACACATCAAAGGACCCAGGCTGCATAATATGCCACATTTCAAAACCAAGAGACACTGTAGGAATATTATAACTGTATGCTCTCAAAAATGTAGTTTTAAAATCTTTTCTTCTCCAATTAGCTAAAAATAATTACAATCTGGAGTTCCTTAATAATTAAGATTTCTGTTGGAAAGATTTCATACATTCCCATAGAGTCTGTAATTTAACTGAATAACCTTTCTGTTTCTCTTAATATACTAGAGTTGGAAGGCATGAAGTGCTGTAATTGAAATAGTCTGTATCAAAATTAATAGTATTTTTTTTTCTTTTTAGGAAAAAAGGATTGAGAAATTGACTTTCTCGTATAATTGTTCATAGCTGCTGCATTTAGATACTAGCTACAGCAACTAGATTCCACCTTTAGGCCAGTTACTGTAGAAGTATTTATCAAAACGCTTTTATTCTTATCTGTGTATACATTGGCAAAACTCCAGCTGACTGAGAACAAATCAGGACTGTGGCTATTCTATTTTTCAGACAAAAACTGAAAAGTATTTAGGTCTCTCTTAGTCACTATTTTTCTCTTAAATTTTGTTACTGCGTATAATCCTTGTATTTGGAGGTAGAATATTTAAATATACTTTTAAGTTGTGATAAGAAAACTATATGGATGAAGTGTATCCAGAGATTCGTGGAAAATCACTAGAAAAAATCCCGAGTGCTTTCTTAAGATTTTTAAATTTTGTTTATATCAGGAAAGTCCCCCAGAATTAAACTGCTTAACTAGATCTGATGTAAAAGGCCTTAGTCTCCTGAATGTCATACTTCTGGAATTGATTTCTGTTCTTTTTAGATCAAGAAATACCACTTGAGCAACTTTTTCTTATCACTGGAGTGTACTTGAGTTTCTATTTTAGCTGGAAAGTGAAATGACAAAAGCTTCTGGGTCTCAGAAAAGAGAGCCTCCAGTTTTGGCTGTGTGAAAACAGAGCAAAGTTTTTAAGTATTCAGAGGGTATGAGCTGAGCGTCGTCAGGGCACGGCTCTGCGCAGACGCGTGTATACATGTGGCCAGACCTGTGGGGTTTTACCCTCCGAAATCCCTTGTAGCTGAGTGGTTCCTTCCTCGTGCTTGTGCTGTAATAAAATCAAAAGATACAGCATATTAGTGCAAGGGATTCGGCTGCAGATGGAAGGTAATTTCTAATACGTTTCTGTTACGCACGGAAAAATTGGAGAAACCACTTTTCCTCCCTCAATATTAAGATAAGGGTTTTCTTCTGAATGGCAGAGGCAATAGCCTGGTCTGCATCGCTACTACAGAATTCAGTTGAGGGTATCGTTTCTCAAGGTTAAAATATTGGTGATGGTGCTTTCTCAGACATCTAAGATAGCTGAAAATACACTGGTTTATGCATCAGCTTTTATCCTTTTTGTGTGTTTGTAGGTACATAGGATCTGCAAATAGAAAGCAGGCAAGTTGTTGTCTGTAATCTTCTTACCCTGTTCCCACCCTGTTTTTATTTTCCAAATATTTCATGTGTTTTACACCAGTGCTGGTCAGTGACAGTCGGGCAGGCTGTGTCTCTAGCATGCTGAGCATGCTATAAAAATACAGCAAACGATAAGCCCCACAGAAAGAGCTTACAGACTGGAGCCAATTTTTTACAATGCACAACTTCCAATGGTAAGTGGCTGACTAGGAAAAATGTGCTTTTCTTTAGAAGACAGAAACAAAACCTGAAGTTTTGACCTTCAACCTGAGTGAATATGCAGTCTCTCTGCAGGCTGTTTTTTAGTAAAGGTGACAACCTTGCAGTAGCAGAAACCATGAATTTCTTGATTTGTAAAACACCAAACATGTCTGTCAGCAAATAGAAATAATAAAAGAAAGTGTCAGGTTATTTAAATATTGGTTTTGTATCAGGAACTGAGGGGAAAATTTGTTTTGCATAGTTACTGAAGTTTTGTATGTCCAAAGATCAAGTGAGGTTAGGTTAGAAAGATTTATGTCCTGTTTTTTCTCTTTTTCTTGCTGGTGCATTATGTTTAGCCTACAGTTTTTTTATCCTTTCACAAAAGTTCATGGCAAAGCCTAGCTAAGACATCACCCTTAGAACTATAACTCACTTACTTTGAGTTCTGGGATTTATTTTTCCTTTTCCAATTTGACAATCATCTTATTTTCTTCACTTGCCTGAACCTGGCACAGTACAAACACGCTGATCCCTATCGCTGCCATTCCTGCCTTTCTGAGCAGGTCTTTGCATATCCTATCATTGAGCTGATCAAACCGGTGACTGTGGGATTTCGTGGCTTTTGACAGCTGAAACTGCTGTGCTTTTCTCCAGCTAATTATTGTTTTCAAGGGGCAGTCACTATCAGAGCCTACAAGCTTCTTTTTCCACCCCCACATCAGGCTAGAAATGCTTAAAAGATTCACCTCTCCCTCCCTCTATCTACTAAGATTAGTTTGGTAATAAAAGAAATGGTAGTTAGCATGAAATGTAGAGGTGTTTCTTCATATTTAAATTAAGGTACAGGAGGAAAAAAACCTATTTCTGAATCATTCTATAGAGATTTTGTAATTTCAAATAAAATGCTGTCTCAGATGTTTTTTCATCTCTGCTGCCTTAAGTTCCAGCCAACATTTAATGGTACTATTTTAAAATGACTCTTACCTCAGCCTCACTTATAATCCTTGCATGGGCTATGTTTTGTCTTTTCTCCATTCTTCAGTAAGTCATAAAAGTAACGGATTCACTACTTGTGTTCATCAAGGGTCAAACAGAAGAGAGAAGGGTCTCTATGCACGAGATCCTGTTTTTTGTTACCTGGTTGCTGTCCTAGAATTGCGTAGAGGCTGCAGCTCTCTGTTACTTATCTGCTGATTAGAGCCACAGACAGTTTTACCTGTCTTCTTTCTTTAGCTGATTTGCATTGGCTATCTTTGCTTGGGATGGGAAGAAAGATAGTGTTGGAAACCTAGTGATTATTCAGTCTTTAGTTACTACCATATTTCCTCTCCTAATGCCAAAACCACAGGCTGGCTTCATTTATATTCAGTGTCACGAAAAATATTTAAAATACAAATAAAAATTAAGTAAAGGAGACCTTGATTTTTGTATTGCAGTTTGCATTATCTTATTCAGATGCTGGTAGTGAGGCATTTTACTGTGTAAAGACTGCAACCTTGTATTATATGCATGTTTAGTCTGTATGGAGATAATGTTTTTTAAAGCAATGCTAACGATGAGAAAAATTCACATGAAACAAGAGCTTTGTCCAGAGCTCTGCAGCAAATCAAAGCTAGATCTTGTACATCAACCTGCCTCAGTTTCAGAGAAAAGATGGGTTATTGTTAAGTGATTGCTTTGTTAAATAGGAGAAACTTTGTTTTAAATTTGTATGAAAGTATTACAGACCATAGGCTTTCATTTACTGCACTGTGGGAGAAGGACAAAATATTACAGGAGCCCCCTGAACTTTGGTTTGAAGCAGCTACAGACAGAAGGGCCCTATGTGTTAATGTATTTTTATTTGCACTTTTTAGAAAATAAAGTTTTGGCAGAGGCATCATGTTCTCCCATTACTGGGAACTCTAATACACATAAATCAATGATAAGAACCATTATTCTCTTATTGAAAAACATCCCTTTCCACGCTGCTTTATAGAGAAAAAGAAAGGAGTCAGAGAAGAGGAAGAATATGGACCCTAGTAGCATAATCTGCTGTGATTTACAGACCGTATAGCCTGGAGTTTCATTTAATGTATTTGAGGGAGACATTGTGTAGCATTATCACTTTTGTTCTGCAAAATCAGTATTCGTCCATTAAGGAAATAACATGTATTCCACTTACAGGTTTTTAGAAGGGTGCAAATCCATTCTTTAGAAAGGTTGGTGGACATGCAAAATGGAAGGAAGCTAGCAAAAATGAGCACAGTTATAGCTTTTCTTTTCTCAAAAAGAAAAAAAAAAGCAATTTTGAAAATGGCATGTAAGTTAAAGCTGCCCCTGGCCAGCTTTAAATTATGTGATTCTCACTTATGCAAGATGCTGCTAGAGAAATTCCTTGGCTCTCATTAACATGGAATAATCCCTCTAGACTTCACACACAGCAGACATACACAGGCATATACACATTTGTAAAGCCAGTTGCACATTTCCAACTGCAAAACAATATACAATCTGCAAAGACTCTTCAAGCAAAAGACTTTTTCAAGTTCCCAATATCTTTTCAGACTGTTCTCTGTTTTAAGAACAGTCTTGTTAAAGTGCTTTCAAAAAAGTTTATTCAGAATAATGAAAGTGCAATTATTTTCACTGCAGTAGCTTGAGTGATGTTCATTCTCCCCCTAGTCTAGGCACAACTTCTCAGCTAATGCTGAGCTTTTGATTCTACTATAACATTATGGTCAACCATAAAGGTGAGGAAACCGGAAGACTGCATAAGGAGAGACAAACTCTAGTAACCTGCACAGAACTTTTAAAATGCTCTCTAGGAAAACTGTGCATGGAATTCCCTACCAAAACCAAACCCACAGGCAACTACGGTATCTCCATGTTTATAACCCCTAACACTGAGAGTACAATGCAAACCAAAGAGCTCAGATTACAGCTACCAAAACCAGGCTATCGAATGACATTTTAATGTGAAGTACTGCTATTATAGTTTACACAAGTCTCAAAGTTTTGGTGCATGTTTGGCCGCTCCCAGGCATCCGGGATCTTCTCCGGAGGAGCTGTGTTTGCAGTCGGTATATACTGTTGAGAGTTAGATGAATTCGGGCTTGGATCTTGCTTAAGGCAAGGCTGTTTTTTTTCTAGCAAATTAGTTCCTCCTTTTCTCTCTCCTTATGTTACTGGTTTCCTAGCTTTCTAAGCCAGCCTTCTTATTCTTCCCAATTTCTCTTCAGTTTGGAAACCTTTACACAGAAAGGTATGAGAAGGTAGAGCTTGCAGTGTAAAAAGACAATTCGGAATTAACAAAATGGTAGGACAGGATGGAAGCATGGAGCAATATTGCCAGACATTGGCTAATAGGCAGAAACAGCCAAATTCTTACTCCTGGGAACATTCAATTTATGTCAGCAGGAGCAGATCTATAGCCCCACCCGGAGGCATTACACAGGGACTAATTGCCATAGTGTGTGCTTTATTGGGGACAGCATAATAAGAACTGAATAATAGAAACCCTAGAATTCATTTGCATAAGCTTCCCTGGCCTACAAATTCTGGGGAATTTTTGGCCTTAGCTTTTGCTTTTCGTTGTGGGCCCAACTTCTTCCAGCTGGATAAATAATGGTGGATAAAAGATCTATTGCCTCAGGTGAAGTGCTGCTACAAGCTCTATTTATGCGGATAATGAGGTAGGATTTGAGGGACTGAAGCAGGATGAGATGGTACTGGAAGGCCGCTCTGCTTATTGGTTTTATGAAACTCTACATTAAACAAGTGAGCTGCTGCTTTTTCTCTCTCCCTGTGCCCTCCTTTTATTGCTCACAGACATACCTTGTTTCTATTACATTTACAACTTAGACATTTTCTATAGAAAATGGGTCAGGCAAGATGACAATTACATTTATTAGAAGAATCACTGAAAATGTTTCCATTGAAAGTAAGCTGCAACTCAGATTTTAAGCATACTGTGCAATGGATCCTAATCTCATCTTGCAACATGGAAACTGGGAATGGCTTAGAAGGCAAAGGAGTTAGAGGCGCAGCTATAGGGAGTGTCAGAATTGAGGCCGGCACATGCTGAAACGTAACTCTCACCTGTGCAACCCACATGCTGGTCTGGTAAATGTAACTGTATATTGTGAAGCTGAAATGTAGTCTGTGTCTGAGCGCAGAGCTCTCGCGCGTGTATTATGGGTGGTACGTGCTCCTCCTGTGTGACCCACTTGCCAGTACGTTAAGGCACTCTGCTCTGTGGTTTTCTCCTGCTGCACTCCGATTTCTACATACAAAATCATTTGCTGTCCTATACCTTAAAGCTCTTTTGATGAGTTTGTGAAGGGCTGTTTCTGAACATTAGCTGGCTAATTCTTTTTTTTTTTTTTTTTGAATGAAGGTATTATTGCTTGGACTTCCTTGTTTTCTCGTCAGATGATGGAAACAAAGTTAAATGATTATTACAGCTAAGAAAAAAGTTATATTGTTGAGAAGGATAATTTTAAAACACCAGATGATGGGCAATGTTTCTGAAAGACATAAATCTTCTTAATTAAAAGCTTTTCAAAAACTGTTAGAGGTTTGTCAGAGTGGGAGGAATATGTTTGAAATTCAGGTTCAGGAGCTTGTTATGCAAGTTTGTCGGGCTCCTGTTTCAATTTAAATAATAATATATATATCAATTAGTTATAATATGATTTATGTTGATGACTGATCCGTGCAATAATGTGTTGTCATCTGAGTTTCCTCTACTGTAATTGTATTTTCATTAATTCTTGCTATGCTGGCAAGCTAAGAGTTTTTTTATTTCAGTAATTTTTAAAATCAGTTATGTAAATAAAAATACTGCAAACCAGAAAGTGCAGCAAGGAGAGAAAACATTAAGTGATATTCTCTATCATGCTCATTAATTCACAAAGAGATGTTAAAATTATTGCAAGGAATATGAAACATCTGGAATATTCCTCTATAGTCATGTGCAGCTGCTAAAAATCTGCTTTTGAAAAACCTCTTCAGCATGATTTCATCTAAGCTGATTTCCTGAATCCTTCCTAAGCTATTTACTTTCCTTAAAATATAAATAATATAAAATATATCTGTTTTTGTATTTCAATGTGATTTTTACCAGTACAAGGATTTTTGTAAGTAAATAGCAGGCGATATAACCAATTTATAGCCTTGGGCCTTTTAAGAGCATGCGGGATTGAAAGTACAGTGTACGACTAGAACAGAAAAGTCAAAAGAGAAGAGGCAGTTCTCCCTGCATTGCTGCGTACAAACCGGCTGCCCCTCGGTGCCAGTGCTGCCGGGCCGCTCCACGGTCTGGCTCAGGCGCAGAAGCGGGGCAGCTGCCACACCTGTTGCTGGATAATGGGACAGTGCCTGATNCCCCCCCCCATGGTAAGGGAGGGGAAATGCTGCGCTGAGGATAAAAGCAGCTGAGCTCAAAAATGTGTCAGTCGTTTAGTCGCAAAAATGTTAGATTTGTTTTAGAAATAGAAGCTGGAAGGCTCACAAAGAAGCTGCAGCAAGGCAGTGTCACAGCATGATTATTTTTCTGAGAGAATTTCCAAAACTGGAATTTGTATTTTAAAAAGTCCTGGGTTTTTTTTTGCTTTTACGATTTCTGAAATTGTGACGTAATGACAAGTAAAGAGATACAGCCAATAAATAAAAATGGTGAATTTTAAGGAGGATGTATATAACATATGTATTTCTTATTGTTGATTTGCCTGAAAAATGCCATATGATTGAGAACTTGTATGGTTCACGATATAGGAATGCTAAGATTTCTGTCTGTAGAAGGAAAGATTTTGTTAAATATATGACACATTTCTGATTTCTGGCAAAAATAAAATAAAGAGTATTATCTGCTGCTGTTGAAGCCTGTAACTTCTGTTTTTGCCACATTTCATGAAATCAGCCTCTTAAAATTTGTGACACAAAGCATAGATCCAAATATATTTAGTGCAATAGTTAGCAGAATCTAATGTGCTTTGTCAGAAAACTGAATCCCTTGATTTTGGTGTGTGAAGTGATTATGGTGTGAGTGAATATGTTCAGACTACCCAGATGCAGAAAGTGGAAACATCAGATTAAAACGAGAGCATTATTTCGCTAAACAATTATTATGAAAACATTTGAGAGAGGCCACTTCACAGCCAGAACATATGCTTAACTTCAATAAATACTAGTTTTCAAGCTTATTAAGATCCATCTAATCATCCTGTTTTAAGTTGGCACTTCTGATTACAACAGTAATTTGTTCCTGGTGTTGATCTCAAGTACTGTAGACTAGCTCTGCAGAAACAGCTTCCAACGAAGTACTGGGATCCTTTTTGTGACTCTGAAGCCTGATATTGATTTGTTTGTGGCATTTTTTACAGAAGGCTTCAAAAGTTTAATACAATGAATATGTACAAAGTAGAATAAAATGTGCCAAATCAATATAGTGAAGATTTAACAAAGAAGAGCAGGAGGTTAAAATTCCTAAACTCGATTTCCACATATTTATTTTTCATAGGACTGCATGGGAAAATAAAATGTTGCTCAAATCAGGAAGAAACTTTTTATCTTCTATTTTGGGACTTAATTCCCTGAATATTGCAGTATGTGAATCAAATCCCTGATTTAAAAAATACTAGAAAAAAAAAATTAGAATCCAACTGGAGAAGTAAGACTATATCAAATAATACAAGGAATGAGCTTACAGTATGAATGAAAAAAAGTATCAAGCTACAGCAATCAATGTTGTAGACAATATCTCTTAAATCTGTCATGCTGCCTTTTGCCCTTTCTATTAAGTCAGAAGGAAGCAGCTATAATGAATGAGCGTGTCTTTATTCATGTCGGCTTTGGTTCTGTAGGAAACCTGGCAATATGACATTTAGTGTGATTAATTCTGGGTTGAAGCTCTGGTTTATTTTCTCCTACGTACAGGCATAAAGAGTTGTTATTAATAAAAATACTTAAAAAAATCCAATATAAAGTAAGACTATTTCTAAAAGCTATACTGTAAGATAGACTCAAAAGCAAAAGATTAAACAGGTATTTACAGTAGGAAATATGTGCCTTTTCACAATGTCTTTTTTTCCCTTTTACAATACGGTTGCACAAAGTGACAATGATTAGGATAGTGCATGCAAAGTTGGTTTGTTTATCTATAGCTTTTAAACAGATTTGCAACATTAAAAATAATACATAACTGATACAAATACCTAAGCATTAAAACATACCGTAAAGTATGCTGTGTGAAACTTTGATAATATTTTTTCACACTTCACATCAGAAGGGGGCACTAGTGATCCATTATAAATAGGCAGTGTGACACTGCTTTTGTTGTGCCATATTTAATAATAATAATAATAATAATAATAATAATGATATAATTTCCGCATTTAATATTGAGGGCATTTGTGTGCATAATTGAGATTATAAATATATAATGGTAATTCAAAAAGTTAAATAATTAATAGATTGTATGTAAATATAATCTGTTGTCTCTCATTGTCTTTTTATATTGTCATTGAAATACTATGGTTACAGTTCACATACTAGCTGTAACAATGAACTAATGTTGATTATTTAATACCCTGTTTTGGTAATTTGTAACATTAAGGAGGTGAATTCTATTTGTACAGCATTTTGATAATGAAAGTTAAATATATTCCAGGAAAAGCAGAAATTTAGACTCCCCTGTTTAAAAACAAAGCCGTTTACATATGTTGTGATTTAAATTATTTTAGAGCTATTACAACAAAGAAAATGTTTTAAGTATTCATATAATAATTTTTGTATTATATATATTAGATTAAATGGATGGAAAAAATATGTTTTATCATGATGCCTACTTACTTTTCCTTGTTGGCTTATTTGATCCTCTACATTTTAGCAGTTTTGTTAGCATTGCTTTGGCCTATAAACTGAGGTCAAGATGAGGTGACTTTGCCATTTCATAGAATCAGCTTTGGTATGTGAGCTATGTGAGCAAGGAAAAAAAGAGATGAACAATAATACAGTTTCTATCCTTTGTCCTTGTTTTCTTGCTGTGTATAGGATAAAAACTGGCAGCATGCATAAAACTGCAAAAGACTTAAGTCAGTCTTAGTAACAGCAAGAAAAACAGCTGAATTTTTGATTTGGAGGTTGCTGAGTGATACTGTATTGTAACAAAATACGTGCTTATTAGATATGTATGCTGGCAGCATTTGTGAAATAGTAATCTATCCACAGATAATTAGATGCTCTTTTGAAATGTCCACTATTATTTTCATGTGTAAAAATGAGGGTCAATGACGAGCTGAATTTAGCATTCAGTAAATTGGGTCAAGTTCAACAGAAGAAGAATACAATATTTTTAAGTATTTTATGACATTAAAGTAGGTGCAAATGTGAACTTTCCAAAACCAAATGGGTTTTATTGTAGATTATTTGCAAGTTATCAGCCAATTCCTGTGTTCATTTACTCAGGAGCAAATCGAGAATTTGCTTTGTTCAAAGCAGATGCAAAGCCTAAAATGGCAGTGCAAGGGAAGCTTCTTTGTATCTTAAAGGCAACTTTAAGCTATCTATTTCATGACTACAGATAAGTGCTTTATGTGTGCATACAACCAGGCATTTTTTAAACAAACGTGCACGCTTTTGTGCAGGAAACTATAATCATTCTAGATCAGCCATTTAATCTAAGCAAGCACATATCTGACCTCCTACCCTTATATCTTAGGTTCTTTTATTTCAATTTTCCTAATGCCAGGAGTGCTTTCCAGAAAATTATCTCTGAAAGTTACTGTCAGGATAACTAGAAACCAATTGTTTCTAATGAGGGAACCTGCCTGAAGATTTCCTGTCTATCATGAAGTGAAATCTATTTTATTGTATTTTTATGACAAAATCCTAGCTATTGAATATGGAGTTTTCAAAAAATGAACCAAAGCAAACTACCAGTGTAGTTTTTTCTGTGGCCTGGGTGCAGACAGGAAATGTCTGCCTTATGTGATCTCCAGTCACTGATTTGACTGTTTTGATTCTACATAGTTGTAATATATTGATAGCGGTTGCAGTGTAGCCACCAAAATGTTGTGCTCAGTATAGGCTTCAGAATGTTTTCAGGAAGCTGAATAAATAGGAATATATGTTAGCACTTCATGAATTGTCTAGTCTAGTCCCCTGATATTGCCTATACTGAATTCCAGGTCTTTGTGCTTATGCTGCCGTCAATACCTGAATTTAAGCTTTATATTTTAATACGAAGCAACAAGTCTGAGAGCTGCGAACTGTCTCAATTTATCTCAGCAGTAGCTAATTTTGAGGCTTATTTAATATTAGTTTAAATGTTACTTTTGTTTTCAGTCATTTCAACTGAAATATTTATTACTTGGTACAGTGGTAAATATGAGGATCATATTGGAATTGACTTCTTAATGAGTGCAATTTGACCTTCCAACAGAGAAAAACACAGTTCTGGGACTTATCTAAACTTTATCATTTGTGAAGTCAAAGTGAGCCCTTTTTTTAATGAAAGGTTGTTTGTCTTTTACCTTTCTTGTTACACTTAATTTTGCTAGATTTAATTAATGTTGAACTAACTCTTTAATATATATTAATGCTCAAAGTCAAAACTATTTCAGTATACAAAACAAAAAAAAAGTATTGCCTGTTACTCTCTTTTTTCCTGCTGAAATGTAAAAGGCATGCTTATAATTGACTAGCATAAATAAATGCTGTTTCTTAGAATTAAAATAGGCCGAGATTGGTTAGATATGCAGGGACATGCCTGCATGCTTCTCCTTCCTTGTCCGTTCAGCTGAACTCTCTCTGTAGTCCAGTGATGATTCAAAATCACCTCTCCGCTTCCCCTTTTCCTCACATTCTTTCCTCATCAGAGTTTGCTCATAATGGAGATCTGTTGAACAATTCTCTTTCCAGTCCTGAAATCAAATTATTTTCATGTCTGTGAAATGCCAAAACCTCTAAATGACACTTATCTTTACCTGTACTAATACATATCTCTGACATTCTTAATTTCTTATTGCCATTATAAAAAACTTTGGTATACTAAAGTGAGGGAAATGTTCATGTGTCGGGAAGACAGACTGAATTTAAGTTTAAAATTAAAAGTCTGGTTCAAATTTTAGATTACTGTGGATTTACACTAGTTGATCTGATAGCTGAATTTAGTAAAAAAAATACTATACTTAACATATTATGGAATTTCATACTTAATTCAGTGCAATCCTCACTTTTATTGTGCTCATAGTTACTGTAGCATTTCTAGTTACTACAGATTCCAGAAACAGAAAACCCCAGGAAACAAGAGAGTTTGTTCCAGCATTTGAGATTGTCACCTGGTACACAAGACTATGCTGAAAGTAAAAACTAGATATTAATCTTATTTACACTAATGTAAATTTGAAATTACTTCACTGAAATTTCTGGAGTTATTCCAGAACAACCTCTGGGGAAGTGGAATCAAAGCTGAGAGTGTAATATGTAATAATATCAATAATTACTCAGTTATATCAGCTTCTAAAATGATACTAAAAAGGAGTCAATGAAGATTCAATATGTGCACTTGAACCAATAGACCTAACTGATTTTTTGCTTGCCAGTCAGCTTCTCAAAGCTGCAGTGAGCACTTAAACTTTATACAAACAGGCCAGAGCTGGGCTGGTAAAAAAAGCTGCATGATTCAGGGGAAGGTTTTAGCGTTAAGAAGATAAGAAAAAGAAGATTTGTAGTTGTATCTCCCCATTTGGTTTTTGCTCATATAGGTCAATAAGCAGGGCACTTAAAATGATATGTGGGTTTAACTTAATTCATATAGCAGAATTTGAGCAAGCAACTAATTTCAATATATAGAGTAGGAACTGGAAGAGGTCAAGTGATCAAATGTCCTTAAACTTTCAACAGGTCGAACTGGGACTCTTTCAATGTTAATGTTTGTATTATCAATCGCTATAGAAAAATTCAAATATTCATATTGACTTCATCTTCACAGGCAAAGCAAAAATGCTTTCCCAAATCGTCTCTCAATTTTATGCTAAATATACATGAGGCACTGACATGTCAGTACTTTTTCGGCCTTTCAGATATAAACTCAGAAGATACGATTCTCTCGTTTTGTGAAGTGGCATTCGTTAATCATAAAATGTTTCATATTTTCTTTCTGTATTATAGGATTTTATTAGTTCTGTTTTGAAAAGTGAAAATAAAGGTACAGAAAAGTTATTCAACTTCTATCTAAGGTCACACAGACAGTTAATGTCAATAAGAAATCCTCATGGTTTCTTCATGATCTTTAGCTCTACGGTTCTCTCCCTTACTTTAACTTCTCAGTTAACTTTTCTAGTCATAGAACACTTCCATAAAATTTCTTACACAGATCATATACTGCCATGTTGCATCTTGCATTTCTGGAAAATTGAAGTTTTCTGGTTTTCTGATTGTGGTCATTTTTCTTGTCCTGGAATGTAACAGCTTGAGGAATATTACATGGTTGTTCAACAGAAAAAAGGAACTAACAAGATTAGAAGAAAGTTGGCCCTGATGATAATTTGCTAAAGAAGGAAAAAAGATTGAAAATATGTTTCAAATGGATTACATTTTGGGGGGGGGGGAAAGATTTGCAATTTAAGGCTTTCTTCAGATTCTGAAAAGTGCAGTGAAACATCAGGAAAGGAATCACTGAATGTACTTGTTATGCAAATATTTTGCTCTTGTTATTGGACTTGTTGCTTTTGTGATGATTCTGGCCTTATTGTGAGGCTACTGTGTTTCTTTAATTGGCTCTGAAATGCTTTTGTTGATGGATTATTTGGAGGGAATGTTGTTGATAGAGCTTCTGGCTCTCAGATATATTGCTTGTGTATATGGTACCTATTCTATTCTGATTTCTATACATAAGAGGTTTTTTTTTTCTTTTTTTTTTGAAGGCCCGTGACTGATATCTAGGTTTGAGCTTGAATTCAGAGAAAGTTTAAGAGAAATGGACTGGAGATTTTGAGCTGGCTATGTTGCTTTGAGCATGAGACACAGCAGAGAGGAAAAATGAGACAAGGATAAGGCTTTGATACTATGTTGTGGACTTTTCTTTCTTCTCTGTTCCTCCCTTTCTTTTGCGTTTGATAGAATAATGACAGCTAGAACTTCAAGCCTAAAAGTGTTCTGCATTCTGTAAAGTGGCTGTTAAAATGCCTGTTATTCCATGGCCTCAATATCTTCCTCATAATATGAGCTCAACTGAGAACTAAATGGTTTGTCTAATTATCAGACCTGTAAAATGACCTTTTGGTAGATTCTAAGATTCAAGTTGTTGTGTCTCCCCACTTCCTTTCCTGTCCTATTGCCCTTGACTCATGAATCATTACCAGTAGTAAAGATTCTGCATGTCAAATTCTTCCTGCAGTGGATTTGGCAGTGAAGTTTCTGAAGGATATATTGAAACTAGACCTTTTAATTTTGAATATAATGTTGATAGCAATGAGGTCTATATTTAAAGTTGCTACTCACTTCCATTGTAAATCTGTCTTTATACTTGTATGTAACTTTATCAAAAATTCCCTCTAGGTTTTGACACTTTATTGATCTCAGCTCAAATCATTTTTGCTCACTAAATTCCAATAAAAAGTAATCACTGGAATCTTTTTTTTCAAGCACTTTTGGGAGCATATTTATTATTTCATTGAATGTGAGCATGGCAAACACAATAGACCCTGGTTCTGTGAAGTGCTGACCAACTTCATATACCAAGCCAGTTTGCTGAAAACAAAAAGGCAACTTTTTTATTATTTTGCTTTTTGCTTCTCTGTTTTCATGAGCCCAGAAATTACTTCAGGACTTCAAATCTCCAGGACAAAGGAAAAAGATGTTGTGGTGATAAGATGATAAATCCCTAAGAACAGCCAGAAAACGGAAGGAAGAAGAGTAGTAAAGGAGTTTCCATTAGCATACAAGCAGAAGGAAAATAGGTAGTCGTACTTTATGGGAATGGAAGGGATGTGCTAGTGGAGCAAACTAGAAAAGTTCTGTGGTATTATTTCTTTTTTCATAACTGGGTACCCACTGTCAAAAGTGTTGACATTATTAAATAGTAAACGTAGTTAAAGGTTCTGAGTATGCATACCATGGTCCATGAAGTCTTATGGCAAATATTGTACATAGCTTTTATTAAAAATACATAAATAAAAAATACTTCAGTCATGCAAAATTTAAAGTATTTATGAAGTTTTTAAAGGTAAAAACTCCTTATGACCCTTCTCTTCCAGCTATCGACTTTTTGTGGGGTTTTGGGTTTTCTTTTTGAGGAGAACCCTCCTATTTTAAATGTCATTAAAGATGACAATAGCTCTCCTTTGTGAGAAAAAAGTAACTGAGATAGGCTGGAGCTGCTGATACTGCTGTTAGTCTCTGACTGGTTCCCTGAGAAAAACATATGACAGATGCACATAAAGGAAAATGAAAAGAACTTCAAACACGGGAGATGCACCTTCTGTTTTGCATGCTGATTTTTATTTGCAGCCATGCTCCTGGGGAAGGACAAACAAAGTACATGTTTTTTATCATCTGTTCAAGAGATGTGGCATATTTGTACCAGTTTCAGGCTTTTAGCTACTTTTTCAGTTACAGGAACATGGTAGGTGTTGCAGAAGAAACAGCTAAAGTGGATATTAATTAGAAAGCAGAAGAAAGAAATGCAGTAATGTGGGGAAGGGAAATCACAGATAATGTGACAGCAGAAGCACAAGTCTCACTGTCCAAATGAATTTCAAGACTTAGTCATGGCCAATGGAGTTACAGGTTACCTGGGTTCTTTCTGATTTTTCTCAGGGCACTTTTCAGGATGTCAGTGATAAATGGATAGAAATGAGGTCGTAGCTCCCATGTGGTAGCAGTTATTTCAGCAAGGCTTGTATTTTTTAGTTTCCTCTCTCCCTAGCTCTGGTAACAAATTGCAGGTGCCATATTAGATTATTTTATATTTTGGCAAATCCGTATTGGGCTTTTTTATTTTTTAATTGCCTCTTACTCTGCCGTGTTTTATCAGCCATGGTGCTTGGATGTTTTGTTGATGTTTTTATTTTAAGTTCTGTTTGACAGGGTGAATTGGACTTATCTATCTGTCTGTCTGTCTATAATAACTCTAGAAAATGTTAAAGCAATGGTGCCCAGTGGTGTTCTGATGGGGTCTCATGCTGTGGAATCTCTCCTGACACGTAGCTGGATCTACTGATTATCTGCATTCTGCTACAGATGCAATTGGTCTGATGCTTCTGTAGGAAATGCCCCACAAAGCTAAGTGGGAATAGAGCTGCAGACTTAGCAGAATTGCTCTGTTAGTTCACATCCCATTTCTATCTACTTCAGTCTCCGCAGTCTCTAACCTATTATCTATCCGGATGAAAACCCATCATATGAAGCGAGAGGACTAAGAGGTCCTTGGAAAATATGAAACCATAAATAAGCAGCTTCTGCTAGAACAGTTCTTTCAGTCTGTTTGTTTCAGCTTAGGATCAACTGGGAAAGGGACTAACAAGGACAAGAGGAGGATCAGATAAACTATGGGAGGGAAGGAAGTTGGACTTCTAGTACCCTGTGCATAAAGTGTAGACCTCCTCATACAATAGGACCTGAAGAACTGAGAGGAGGCAATGGGAGATAAGGATACTGCTGACTTAATTTCTGTTTCCTCAGTTGAGCAGGAAGAACCAACTATTTGAATGATGATTTTCTTCAGGAAAATGATGCAAGGAGGCATTTCAGTAGCATTTACCCCTTGTTTAGCTCCATAGTCTTATTCATTCTGTATTCATTTCTAATGACTAGTTTGCATTAATATGAAAAGAGTGGAACCCTCTTCCCACAGTAACTTAATAGAAGAAATAGTTTATATACAGACTATGGTGAAACACATCCAGGTAGAACTCTCTTGTTATTACAAAAGAAACTAAATAAATAGTATACCATGAATATTTTATTCAGCAGAGGAAACTGATTTCAGTCATTGGAACTGGTGACCTGAGGACTGTCTGATAGCCTGGTAAGATTTTATTACTAGATTATTTACATCTGACTATATCACTGAATACTGTATGATGCACTTTACATCCTTTCCTTGATAGTCGCTACCTCTAACTACAATTGGAAAGCTATCGATATGGAAGTGGCTCATCATTGGCTGGTCATTTATAGGAATCTTAAAATGCAGTGTAATAGATTATTTGGATTCAGGGGTTGTGTCCTGGTCAACCATCTTAGTACCTAAGTGTTCAAAAATATTTTCAAATTACCAAGAACTTGCTTGTTTTTTATCTTTTATACACATAAATAAAACTCTCTTGCTAGGCTTTGATAACATGATCTATTAAATTATCACAGAGGAAAACCTATTTGCTCTGCATGACTAAAACCAAATATTCTTATTATTAAACATTTTAACAATTAATATAGTAATAAGCATTGGCAGAAAGAATGAGGATGGTGTTCTCTAGCATAAAGCAATGAAATTATCATTAGGAATGTTACTGAAGAGAGAGAATTCATGATATCTTCCTTAGGCCTTTCAATCCACCTACCTAGTAATGTCTAGTGTAGTAGAGACAATGACTGTTTCACCATTATCCTTTTTTCTATTTGAAGAAGGTTAAAGTTCAGGAGTTAGGAGGGGGGTCAACGACAGAAGAGGAGGCATGCACAAGCAACAAACAGAGTTTAAAGTGAGTCCACTCTTCTGTGCCTTTGACTGCTGCAGGAAGAATCCAATTGTAGTATTGCGACAAAACCAGTTGAGAATAAATGTTGAAGTGTAACTGTCTTTTGAAATAAGCCTAGCAGTTCCCTGATGGGAGAGAAAAGCAGAAGACCATCTTCAAGGACTGTGAAAGACCACTCTGGTCTAACTCTAAAGCCTTTAGGAAGAGAAAAACAGACAGTGGAAAAAGATGGAACAAAATTGCTTTTTCCGTATTTCACACTTCTGTTCCTATCAGAAATGCTAGACTGAGTAAGTGTAAAAACACTGTTTATATCTTGTCTGAGGGTGGAGACACATGTCCTCTTAACACCTATTCCCTCATTCATTTTGTTCAGAGAAGATCTAGATTCATCCTTGCTATCATTGCACATTTAATGTAGCTGTCTAGGACATGAACTATGTATGCATTAACTAGGTCATATCTGAGGCTGAAATCAGTTCTTGGTGGCTGTCTTCTGACTCCTAACTCATTTGCATCAAATAACTGTCTAAAATTACCAGGGATGGACCTGGACTACAATACATACAGCTCAGTGGCTACACTGAGCCCTGAGAAGTACCTGGTTTAAGAGAAGGCACAGAGATGAAAACTCTGATTCCTTATCTGTGGCAGCAAGTAGAACAATCAAGTGTTTGTTTAACACACTTTCAGTGGAAATGGGGCTCAGCTTGTTTTAGAAAATAATTTTTTATTTGACAAGTCAATGATAACTTGACCTTCTTTACTATGCTGACTAGTATCTCTGACACAGCAGGGATCCAGTCTGTACAAAAAGAAAACACAGTGCAACTCTCTATGTTGTTTTTTATTTATACATATGAATATATATGTGTGTAATATATACGGGATCAGAGAGAAAGAAAATGACATGAGACTCACAATAGAGAGAAACACAGCAACTCTGTCAGTGGCCAGAGAAATGACATTGTCAAGTGACAAAGGCATACATCAAAATAAAAAATGTAGTGTTTTATTCATTACCTGGTGGGTAGCATGTATGCTTCTTTGTTAACTTTCCTCACTCTACAGTGCGCTGGGCAGTTTCTCGGCACCCTGCTGAGCACAAATAATCCTGCTTAAACCAAAAAGACTGGTTAGCACCTGTTACCCTCCACCCCATCCCAGCTGCTTTATGATTTATGTGAAATAAAGAAAGCAAGAAAATAGGTTTAAACTTAGGAAACAGAAGAGGAATCCAGTCTAAGTGTAAATCAAAACATCAAGCTATGTCTGTTTCCCAGAAATGAAAGATACTCACTATTCTCAATTGTAGCGTATTAGTAGTATGTGCGGGATGATAAGAATCGTGTTGTTTCAACCTCTGTTTTGTCTTCTGCTTTTCCTTACTAGCTATTCCAAGCTTTCCTTGAAGTTACTTGTGCTTAATCTCAAGTACTGGTGATTTTGTTAATTAATTTCTTCTGAAATATTTTGACAATCCTTTTTTGTGTGTTAATTATGCTTACTTTTTGTCCTTCTTCAGTAATTAGATAATTGACATACAGCTAGATTCTAATGCATCAGCTCTTCTATGAGTAGGATGAAATGTGAAATCAGAGGAATCCCATGTTTGCTCAGTTTATTGTCAATGACCAGCTATACAAATAGATAATAATTCATAGATCTCTTTCTTGGCCAAAAAACTAATATAAGAACTCGGCTGCAATACAAAATAGATGTAGCAGATATGTGCTACCTGATACAATTTCTAATGCTTCATTCAAACACTAACAAATGAATATTTACTTGTTAGTCATCTGCATCACAGGCTCTCTCTCTATTTCCTCTAAGGTTGAAATCTACCTGGACACATCTGATAAAGTTTGCACTTTCAGGTCCTCTTAGAAGTGAAAATGCTTCTCTCACTGATGAACAGGAAAGGGCTTGAAGGGTCACAGGCAAGATCCTTGTTAACAGACCTAACTTTTAGGCCCCTAGAAAGAGAACTTCAGCTTTCATCTTTATTTTTTCTCCTTTCTTTCTTTTTCCTCTTTTTCTTCTTCTTCTTTTTTTTTTTTTTTAACAGAGCTAGGTTAACTCCTTTTTCTGAATCCCTTTCATTGTGAAGTTGGCCTTGAATATAAATTATTATGAAAGAAACAAGCAGCAGGGCTCCATGTTTAGCAAAAACCTGTAGCAGAAGACTGTGAGGCACCTCCTGGTACTCTCCTTGTATAAAATGACTCAGCTAAGATGGTGATGAAGTGCAAACACTCTTGTGGTGACTGTGCTCAGTTCTGCCGTGAATAATTTCAGTGATCATGGAGGTTAGCAGCAAACTGTGAATGGACAGTGAATGTAAATACTGCATCACAGATCTGTAAGCCACCAGCACAGTAAAGTTGCAGTAGAATGGCCCTTCATTCCTTGCCAGACTATACTGACCACTCATCTTGGCACCACATCTTGGGGCTGAAACAGTCAGAGGACAAGAAGAGTCAATGCTTTTAGATTGTTCCAAGTCTGATTCACTTGTTGCAAGCAATCGTACTAACTGACACTGCCTACTCTGCTCTGGCCTAGAACAGATAGTGGGAAGGACCTTTGGCCTTCTCCATCAGAGTGAAAGCAATATCCTGTAATGATCATTGGACAATTGCTCTTATATGCATGTATCAAACAGGGATGACCTTCAACAAACAAGGGAAAACTCCTCTGCCTCTGGAACCGCAGAAGCTCCATTTCTCTGCAGGCTCTGAGYCCTCAACAGAGGAAGTCCATTTGATTTGATCAGTCAGTTTGCAGTCAGAGGCTATAGAATAATCTAACACCACTAGTAGGTATAAATGCCAGATAGGAGACTCATGAGCAAAACCTGAAGACAGAGAAATGTAAAAATTCAGAAATTTTTTTTACTGGAACAGAACAGTTCTATTTTATCTAGTACTGCCTTCATTTACATTGCCAGCTGAGATAGAAAGTACTGAAAAGAGTCTGTGTTCCTTTTTTGATATCCCTAGCTCTCGCTGCTTGTTTTTGCTTTGATATTCAATCTCTACAGCATTGTGAGCACTCCCTAGCTTCTGTTCTCACTGTCAGTCTTTTTTCTTCTTTCTCCTTCAAAACATCGACACTTTGAGAGCATGGGCAGATGTTAAGTAGCAACAGACATGGTAGTAAAAGTCCTCACAAACACAGTCATTGAAAATAAAGGTAGCATGCTCTTCCATGTCAACAAAAGTGACTGTAGAGCAACATGTCCCTGAGAGCCAAGAACAAGCTTCTTAAAACTGCTTTCTTGAACTGATAGCTGGACTGAATAGGCTGATAGGGTGAGAAGAACTGGTCTGCTTAAACTCCATATAATCTTTCCAAAAACCTCTCATGCTCTCGCTCTCTCCTCTTCTTTATAGTGTATATTGAACATACTGTTTCAACTTCCTGTCAGTGTTGTGGAGGCAAAGTTAGGTTAAATAGGATAGAACTTGAATATTTATTTTCAATCTTTGGAATCTGGACTCAATGGAGCATTTGAATATAGGTCAAATTGCTGTAATAAGTGGATCTAGGATTTTGCGGAAGGGGGAATATCTTTATAGATTAGTATGCCCAATGGCTTTTTTGCTCCTTGTATGATAAAATGTGTGAGTTTCAAAAATAAATCGAATCATAGGCAAAGTCCAAGGAAAATTTGCTCAAATTATTCTTAACACTGCACATAATTAAGTGCTTATCGTATAGAGCTAGAAGTGGGTGTATGAGTGCTCTTTCTAGTGTTAATATTGAGGCCTGTTGCTTAAATCAATCTATTTGATCTGCTCATTTGTTTGTATATCCCAATAAAATCCTTTTAGCTTGATTTGTTTTAGTATTAAAAAAAAAAAAATCCAAGGAAGACAAATAATTGATCTAAACTAACTGTAAGCAGTATTTTCTCATCAGTCTGAATTTCTGGGCATATAGCTTACACTAATATATATTTAAAAACCAATCAGTGAACTGTGATTTATCAGCAATGTGAGTTATACGTACGCACAAGCCACAGCCCTTCTCCCTTAATGACACTACTATTTTTTTGCCCCCTTTTGCTCATATCTAAATAATTTTTGAAGAAACAAGGAATTTTCAAATCTATAGAGAAGTTTTGGATTATCTGACATGAGGGTTATAGAAGATTTAATTTTTTTTAGAAAATTTTCAGAAGTACTGTTTACCTGAGATGTAGATATTATGTGTAAAAATATATATTTTCTGTCTCTAGCTACTTTTTGTTTGGTCTTCTTCTGTTGTGCTTAGTTTCCACTTTACTGTTTTTCCAATTTAGACTCCATTGACATAGCTGCCACGCAGTCTCAAGGGTCACAGTGACAGCAGTCATGTTCCCTTGAATTGTCATCAACAGTACTTAAAGCACCTAAACATCATTTTTTCAGATTTGGCCCTCACATAGCTGTGCTCCTGGCTCTGTTATATCTCCTCTAGGGAAAAACAATACTGTATAGCTTGTGTACTCTATAACTTGTATAATAGAATGGGAGATATAACTTCCTATTATTCAAGAGCAGTGAAACAAGCTTACTGTTGTCCAAAGGTGTGTATAACCACAGCTGAATTGCTCACAGTATTATGTGATTTAATATATTTGCAATATATCTGTATAGTTCAGAAACTGAGCAAAAACTTGTACTTTATAGTCATTTAAGTCATTGGCCAGGAATTACCCACTGATCATTACGTATGTCATAAGAGATAGTTACAGTAGGCAGGAGGAGCTTTAAATCATTAGAGCTATAAACTGTTTATGTAAAATTCCCCAATGCACTGTCAAATTTTTACTTTATGTTCTGTTTTCATTGTAGAATAAAACCAAATTAAATTGCTTTCACAAGCCAGATGAAGACGTTTTACTTTGCTGTAGACATTTTGGCCTTGCTCTGCCTGATGATGTTTGCCTTTCTACCTCATCCCCCTTGCTCCAGTAGTTAATCCCATAAGATCAATAGCTTCTTGTGCATAAAATATAAACATCATCATGCTGTTCCAAGATATTCCTTATATACAGAGAAGTAGATCAGGGAAGTCGGGAAAAGATTAAGGAGAAGGATTATATGGAGTGAATAGGAAGAACCCTCCCCACCCTGTACACCATTAGTCCTTGCTCCTGCTCTGTAATAAAAATAAAACTCTCCTTGAAACTTCCAGTATGTCACTGTGAGAATAGACCTGTGACTATTTTGACAATTAACAGAAATCCACTGGAATATTTACGTTGAAAAACTTGCCCAGTCATTTTATGATTTTTTGAGACATGCTCTTTGGCTGGTATCTTGAAATGAGCCAAATACATGGTATTTCATGTTATGCTCTTCATAACTGCTATGTTTGCATTACTAACAATCTTTGCACAGATGGGCAGAGGCAGTGCTGTCAGAAAATTTTCAGTTGCAAATTCTCTGTTAAATCCAAGCTTTTCCTCCCTCCAATTGTTTAAAAATAAAACAAAACAAAATGCATAATATGCGTAGTTCTGGTTATCTTTTATACTAACTTACAGCAAAGATATATTGCCTAACTTTCTATTTCTTTTTATTCAGTCAGTAGAAAGTCTATTATGAAGAATGGAGATTGTTTGGTTTATTTCATTTTAATGCTTTCCTGTTTTTAACCATTACTTTCTTCTTTTTTAGAACATTTTTCACTGTTTTTCCTGATAGTTTTTTTTTTCTAGCATGGTTGTACATTGCCAGGAATAGAGGAATTGAAAGACCTCAAATAAGATCAAAGCCCTTCATCCTTGACTTCATCTAAAACGCAATCCGAATGTACCATGAATTCTGGAAAAATTGAACCAACTCTTTTATATCCCTCACTTTAGGCAGAAAAATCTGGTGCTTATAATACTGGCAAATCAAAGATGGGAAATCCACAGCCTGTTAAGTTGGGAAAGAGCAGTAGCAGATTATCTAGTTAATAGACTAGGGGTGCGGAGTAAGACTTTCCCTTCTTTTTCTCTCTCTTCCCTCTGGCATTAAGTACATAATAGCATAAATCACGTCATATATACACAAAGGTCATGAAGAGTCTTATTGCAAATATATGTTCAGAATTTGTTCTGTTATGTGACCATTTGCATACAATGAAAATGTTCAAATCTGCTTTTCCATGAATTTGGAATAGTTGTTCTACTAAAATTATGTGGTATGAGATACCTGACCATTATTCACTATATGCCAAGTGCTAGTCACCTGTTTAAATGGATTCATTCATCCAATATGGGAACAGAAATAATAGGATATGACTTTGGTGACTTCTGATAAACTATGAATTTGAAATAACTAACTCATATGCATCCTGTAATAAGAAATTCATTTGCAAAAATAATCTGTTCCGTTTTCCTGAATGAGAAATATACTTGTAGAAATGGGTTTTCCTTTTCCTTCAGGTTGTTGAGTGCTAGTATCTACTTGATCCCTACTTGCTCTTGATGTAAGACCTTCTTCTTCAGCAACTTCTTTCTTCTGAATAGTCCTTCTGTGTTGTTACCTTATTAAACCCACCTCAGTGTTATTTTATAGACGAGCTCGAAGATTTAACTTAAGTACGATTGAAAATGAAGTTCACATCTTTTTGCATGGTTGTTTTTACTAACAATGAAATGGTTTTGCCCAAATGTGTAGAACTTCATTCCTACTGTTTGAAAAACTCTGCTTTCTTCATGCTCCATTCACCTCCCTCTCTGAAAAGACTTATTGTTTAATCTAGTGGAATCACACCATCAAAAGCTCCTTTTCAGCTTCATTTTGTAGGAACAACACTATTTAAAATAAAAGCCATGTTGCGAGATTATCACTGTGGTGAAACAGTAGATCCTGTGCCTGCTCAGGGATTTTCCTCTGAAAAAGACAATAGGTGAGTGACGTGTCAAGGAACATACCTGGAGTCAACTGAAAGGTGCTGGGGGTTTTCCTCTCTCTGGGGTGGCTCAGAATGAGGACATGACAGGCAACTACATCAACTCTTGCTTCCTGCTTCCTGGGAATGAAATCTCTGGACATCTCTGAAAAGAAATCCCTCATCAGCTCAGTATTTTGAGGTGTTTATTTAGTTCACTCACTACTAGTCAGGCTACTAATTTTGTCTGCATCTTTATTTATACAAGCTATATATTATAGATACATATACACAAACATACACACATGTGCACATACACAAATGTATATTTATATGCATGCATACACACATCTATATTTTTATTCTGCAAACACACACTATGTATAGTTAGATACAAATACAGCTACAAACACCATTAGTATTTATAAATATGTGTAAGCTGTCATTAAATCTGATTATGATTTCTTACTTAGAAAAAGAGTATGCATGAAATGGTTTTTATGTTGCTTTTTTGAAGACTTGCTGCTAATGCATTGGTATTTGATGCTCACATATTTTAATATGCTGCATATCTGAATGACAGATGATTATCTGACAAAGAAAATCTGGTCTTAAACAAAATGAGCTAGTACTACATTTAAAAAAACCCAACTCTAACAAAACCTCAGTGAGGTATATGTATTATATTTTAAAAATTTAATAGCTGCCTATTGCCTGTATTGTCTTTGTCCAAGTTGACAACAAAAGGATAAATACAGTGCATACAGTAGGTCCCTCTGGTTATACCATGAACATGACACATGTCATCCTATGATAAATTGGCTCTGTGTCTGTTCAATTTCAAATCCAAAGCTCTGGAGGCAGAGGTGTTAGGAAGCAGGCATAATTCTGGCGAGCACAGGCCTCAGATGTGCAAAATTAGTGTGCATAGAACAGATAACAGAAAGCAAGAGAGAGAGACTGAGAGGAAGTTTGCACAGGTTTGTCAACTTCCTGCAGTTTAGGTAGTATTGGCAGATGTTAGGTGTAAAAAAAACATCTGTAAGCATGATAATGAATGTTACCAGAATTTGAAGTGACAACTGTATCGAGCATAAATGCTGTCTTGTTTCTTCATTTGCATACCAATTAAGTAAAAAAACCAAATATTGGGTTCCAGAATTTGTTTGACAAATAATCTGTAGGGCTTACTCAGTACATCTGGGTCAGACATGTTGGCTGTGTGACAGATGCAGTGTCAAAAGAAGATTTTAACATAAAAAAATGTATTCAGACTGTTACTAAGTACTGTACTTAAAGCAGAGATTAGAAAAGGGTCTAGTTCAGAAATGCCTTTAAACATAGTGGTATCTACCTCTCTCTAGGCATTTTATTGTGCATTACTGTCAAGTCTGGTATGCTAGACATCTTCCTAACCTACTGCAAAAGAAAGTAGAAGGCAAATGAATGCTGTTCTGTACCCTTATATTGGGCAACTATCTTATTCCCTAGGTGAATATATACGTTTTATGGGACTACTCAAAGAGCAAGGGACTGCTTGATGTGAGAAAGGATGGCAGAATCAAGCATTACRTGCTAAAGCATTTATGCAGAATTTTACATTTTTCATGCTGCTCTAAAATATATACTAAAAGTAGTTCATGTGTGGTGAATGTTCAGGTCAGTTCTTGTTTTAGTAAGTTCACCTGACCCTGATTTTTAAACCAAATTTGATCCATGGAAAGATAGCTGTTCTCTTGGTCAAATATAGCTCTGATTAACTTAATCTATATGCCTTGCGAACATATATGTCTTGTTAACAACATTTAGGGTATGCCACCCATGTAATACTTCATTTTGCTCTCTGTGCTGCATTTTTCAGCAGAGAAGACTGTGTTTCACTTTCTATTGAGCCAACTGGCCAATGTAGAGAAAATCAGCTCCTATAATTACCAGAATCAAAATCTGGCTTTTATTGTCCAGCTTCGCAGATTTCTATTACATTTCAGGGTTCTAAGACTCTGCACCTTGAATAATACTAAACCCGTTAGACTAAAAGTGAGTGTTTACATCAATATTTGGAGATGCATATGATTAAGACTTGTGTAGGCATGACTACTAGTAAAGTAACTTGAAAAATTCCCATTGAAACACTGGTGTACATCA
Organism: Apteryx rowi; assembly: GCF_003343035.1. NCBI lineage: Eukaryota > Metazoa > Chordata > Aves > Apterygiformes > Apterygidae > Apteryx > Apteryx rowi. The sequence goes on from NW_020447242.1 coordinate 2,035,616, forward strand.
TTGTGCAGAAAAGAGAGGTCTCAAATGAGGAATAACTATAATGCCTGCTTCTACGAATGCCATTAGATTGCCCTAGTGCAACCCTGCTGATAATCTGAGGAAAAAGATCTTGGTGCCTGTGATATTCCAAGGGAACGCCCCACTGCAGTGTGGGTAATCCATATTTTCTTCTAGCAACAGAGTCAGGTGAAAAAGGTGCCTGGGCCCTTCTGGTATCTTCTGTAAAAGCAAGTGGAATCTCAAGCAGTCTGTGTTCATCCAGTCAAAATATGATACAGATGTTAGGTGCCAGGCCTTGGCAGTACCCCTGAATTCTTTACTCCAGGCTTGCTGTAGCAGCTATGATAGACTCACTGAAAGTCAATGGAGGACCATGGATACAATCTAGATTTCCTATTCTCCAATAGGGTCTTTTAGGCTGAACCATAATCTCTTTGTAAAAATGCTTGTATAGTGAAGTTATGTGTCTGTATATTATTGTTGTTCTTATTTAGTATAGATTGATATAAGTAATAGCTACATAAAATTGGACTATAAATGTACTATAAAATACATAAGATAATCATAAAAGATAAATATAATATGCAAGCAAAATCAATATAAAAATTGAGAAATAATTTTGTTGAATATATGTTGCGTATTAATAAATTTACTACATCTCTTTATTTTCCATTTCTTCCTTGTTTTTATCAGGGAAATGAATTTACACAGGGTAAATGTAGTATTTAAATATTTAAAATTTAAATGAAGGAAATCCTCTTGAATGCACCTGTATGTACTAGATATGTCTGAGTCCATTTGGTATAAGAAAGTAGGCCAAGAAATTATGTATTTAAAGCAGTTAAACTACTCACTCACATAGAACTAAGGTTTGCTAACCTCCACTGTCTAAACTACTTGTGAAAATTCAGGCAGAGTGATCCACATATAGAACCCAAACCATTAACAGTGCATAAAGATGTGGCTTTATGAATTTTGGAGTTTGGGAACTGGGGCAGGGGGTAATTCCCATTTATGAAAAAGGAAAATGGTGTTTTATATATTAAAAATGTCACTTTTAGAGCATATAAAATCTTTAAAAACAATGTGAATAAAACCAGACCACTGTAGGTTATGCTGCTATGTGGAAAGAAAAAGACACATGGTTAGTTTTGAATGAGCAAGTGTTTCATACTGCAACCAAGGGATGCATTTTGCAAGGATGAAATTGAGCAAAGGAAAATTTAGTCTTATTACCAGGAAAATGTATCTAATAGCGAGATCCATTAGAGTGGCGGAATAGTCTCTAGAGATAAGTGATGGAAGCCCCATAGTCTGAGTCTTTGAAAACTGGACTGGGGAAAGCACTGGTAGTTTTGTTTTGGGGAAATAATCTTGTACTGGCTGTAGAATGCATGGTATGACCTAATGGAAAATTTCTGTCTGTCTCTAACATCTTCTATATTCTGATTTATTATTATTACACTTCTGTAGCTTTTAATAGAAGACTAAAAAAAGGAAGACAAGATCTAGATGTCTTGATGATTTTCATAACACCAGAAAAGCAAGCATGTTTTTGCTCTAGAGCAATAGAGCATACTCTATTGTAGGTCAATATAACTGCTAGTTGGCTTTTCTTGTCTATGGGGAATCAATGGATTGAGGTTATTTTATGCCTTCATTATCTATAACTATTTTTTCTAGTTTTCTTTTAATTCTTGTTGTATTTTGTTTTTATTGTTGTAGATTTTCAATATCAGAAGTCATAAATGAGCTGAGAGGAGTACTTGCGTGGGAGGAAGTGGAAGAGTTCTATTAATATTTGTTCATGTTTTAAATGAATGTACTGCCTTGTGTTTTGTCTTGACCTTCCAGGAAAATCTATGTAATTTAATTGTTCATTTTAAAGCAAAATGTGGATGCATTATTATGTACTAGCAAAGAAAAGTAAATGCTAAGGTTGCATGTTTCAGTATTCATAGTAAACTGTGCATACAGTTGTCCAGTCAGGTAACAGAAACACAACAAGCTGATATGCACAGTTCACCATTAATTTATAGAATTAAAGAAGTTGTGGCATTCTGAATGAACTCTGGAAATTTCGTATGGTCTTTTTTAAGCAGATAAGGAGGATACATTTATCTTTAAAAATATTAATTGTGTAATATTTGATCTTTAAAAAATACTAATTGTGTAATATTTACTCAGTTGTACTGTTTAGCAAAATAATACGCAAAGAATTAACTTCCATGGCATGAATGATTATGACTTACAGAAGTAAAAAAAAAAAAAAAAAAAAAGATATCTGACCTACAAGATAAGTTCAAGACTTAATGAAACCTAGTGGATAGTTAAACAATGGAGTGTATGACTCAGTAATTAGTTACAAAGAGTGTCTTACTGAATGAATATCATTCTGCGTAACTATGATCGTTTTAAAGAAATCATGCATTTTTGTCAGGTTACTACTTTACAATCTCAGAGGAAGGAAACAGGAAAGTATGCTTCCCCCTTCCCTCCTCCATGCTCATAGATAAGGCTGATTTCTCTTCTAGGTGCTAACTCTCCAAGCTAGTGTTAGTAATTTTGCAAAAAATGGACAGGCATCAGRTGAATCAGTACTACTGATAGTAGTTGTGCACTAATGAATACAGGATTGTCAGGCAAGGAGTCTGCATACAGCTAATTTTCCTGTCATTGTGAAGATAAGGTTGCTTTTCATGACTAAACATTATTTATTCAATATGAGTCAAAAACTTCTCTTTCAGTCATGACCAATGCCCAGTTTTCAACCAGACAGAAATGAATTTGAAAATGTCCCTTTTGTGGAGGTGTCAGAGTTCTTCAACTTTTATATTTAACTTACTCTTCTTTATTCCAGCATTAGAGCTTAGGGTTTGTCCAAGAAAATACAGCATGTCAATAGCTTTGTTTTCATGCATGTTTCATCATTGTTTGTCCACTGGAGCCACCTCACTTGAAGGTCATGTAAGAACACATATGGCTAGAAGTATGATGGTGGCAGTCAGCAGTTGTATTTCAGTTCATCTGCTTGAGATTTGCTGGGATATGAAGGTTATTCAGATGTTTACATAGCATGAATTTCTTGCTGTGTAAAGAGATCTTCTTGCAAACTTTTATCTCCTTTTCTGCCTTTTTTCTTGTTTTCATTTTCAAAAGAATTGCACAATGAATGTGAACCCAAAGTAGAGCTTAGGAATTCATTTTACAGTTAAGCAATAGCGATTTCTTTATTCTGATCTGAAGGTGAATCCCACAATTAGGACTGGTGCAGTAAAAAAGACACAATTCTGAACAGATGTTATTTCATTTTAAAGCTTGTTCTGAACTTAGTTTTGTGAATAATACCCAGTCCAAAATTATTTTGTTGTCCTATATGTTTTGTTTAGATTACATGGACAATGTTCCTGAGAAATGAATTGATCCTGTTATCTATTGCAATGCAAATATGTCTAGGTTGTTCCTGTTAGTGCTGACTTTCCTGTAAATGCAGTTGGCCAGTCTCTTCCTGTCTGTTGGAGGGGAAGGAGAAACATCAGGGAAGGGCAACGAATGCAGCATAGAAGAGGAGGATGAAGAGAAGAAATGACACATTTCTTCTTTGGACTTTGAACTCTGCTAATGTTTAAAGTGTATTCTCATATAACCAGAATTTTTTAAATGCCTGCTACACCTGAGTTCTTATCAACAGTTGAAATAAAATGTCCAGGTGCTTTTTAAATGACTTAGAGGAATTACAGAATATGAAGGTTCCCAGTCTGTTTGAGAACAATTTGAGAAAAGTCTACTGCTAGTCAAAGGCTTTGAGGGCCAGAGGAGGCTGCTCTCATGAAACTGGTAGAGATCTGCACCACCTTTGGGGAAATAATGGCTCTAAAAGTGGAGTTGCATTTAGGGAAAACTTATTTCACAGACAGTTTGGAGGAATCTGGAGCTGCAGCTTGGTTTTATCCTGTCTCAGCTATCTAGACAATGTAAGAAAATTGTAATTTCTATATAGTATGAGATAACTTCTGCTATGCTGAGTCAGAAGGCTCTGCTATGCAACATATGTGTTGGATTCTGTCTTCAGTCTGTTCGCTTTTAGCTCTGGCTTGCACCAGGATAATCCCAGAGCTGCCATGTAATTTATGACAAAAAATCAGTGGCTAATATCGCTAATGGGGATGACAAAACCCAGACTGAAGAAAGAGGAGATATGAATCAGCTCATGAAAGGAAGAGCTTACGAGGAAATTTGATGTGTATGGAGAGCTGCTGGCAAAAGATCTTACAGGATTCCCAGACCTTGCTAAGTGTGAATGATACAGAGCCTGAATTGGCAATGTACTTCACATAGTCTGTTCTTCCATATACAAGAGGCTCCCTGGCATGGCTGAATTATAATGCTGTTAGACTTGCACATCTTGTGGCTAGCTGTGCAATGTACCATCAAATTGTCAGTGTAGCTGCACTGAGGTTATGGTGTAGAATATATTACTTAACAGGAGGAAATTTATCCACTTGAAATGTTTTCAATAGCTCAGTTTGCTTTGCAGTTCCTTGGACTGTTTGTAGTGTATGTTCATTTTTTAAGTAGTTAGTTTTCTTTTGCTAATTCAAGGCTCATACGTATCCTAATGAAACATCCAGTGCCATCACTGAAAGACTTCTTTTGGTATCAAGTAGCATAAATTTGGGCTGAAAAATATTTTAGGCTTCATCCTCATATACATCAATGCAATTTAACATCTTTCTAATTGTAAGTTACCTGGTCACATTAGGCATATATATGTATCTGTTTCACTTTGAAAGGTCCTTTCATGTTGCTAAAGCATCAGGTATTAACATTAGTGTAAATAAGGATCATTTCCCCATCTCTTAAAATATTGAGGCATTTATCCAACCACTTATGATACATTCTACTAAAATGTTCATATGATAGCATTTTATGAATGATGAGTATTTGTAAATTGTAACCTTGCCTTGGCTTTTTTCAAAGGCTTCCAGTAGCCCTATTTTGACTTTTATGCGTAGACCTTTGCGTCATGTATTGAAATGAATGCATTGTGATATTGTGACGTTGTTAAATGCATTTGAATCTCTTATTGATTATGGTCTTAAGTTTTCAGACATGTGTCTTGGTCTTTTAATATGCTTCACATCCCATTTAAAAGCAGCCATACAATCAGACTCTGAAAACTCTGAGCATCTAAATCTTTATTTAAAAGACTAACTTTAGGTACTCAGTTTTGAAAAACTTGATCCAACAAAAATATTATGAAGAAAGCTGTTAAAGGGTGTTGAGATGAGCTCTGCTCATAAATACACTGGACATTTTTTTTTCCTTGACTCAAGTTCTTGAGGTTGTAGGTGTAAGATTGCAAATAAATAATGCATGTTATAGAAACCCCCCAAAAAACCACATTCCAGAAATTCTCTATTCAGTATCAGATTTATTTACGGGCATATTTTAGTATCTCATAATTCCAAAATAAAAGGATTAGCCATAATCCATGTGTGTGTATTACATTTGAAATTTGAGTTAAAAATTCAGATTTTTTAAATTGTGCAGTGTTTAAAATAAAGCTCACCTTATCATCTCAAATGTTCTGTCTTTTTAAATATTCAGGAGTGTTGCAATGGAGATCTGCAAAGTGAGGAAAAATTAATGTTAGGTATTTAGGGCTGTCGTGGAATTGTATGTAACCTTGAAAAACATTTTTGAAAAAGCAAATACTCAATCAAATTGTTGTCAATGCAACAGGAATTAGGATAAAACTTAGATCAGTGTGATAATGACTGGATGTTTCTCTAGCAGCCTTTGTGTTCAGAGAGCACTGTAGCGGGTGTCACTGCGACTGTCAGGGCGCAGCACAGCTGGCGGCTCCCTGGGGCCAGGGGCCAGTACTGGCAGGGGCTCCCAGTGGCGGCAGGGCCAGGCAATTGGTCTGTGGGTCTGGGTTTGGATCAGGCCAGTGAGGGTAACCAGGGTCGGCCACAGCCCCACGATGGCTGGGCAGGGCTGTGGGGCCAGGGCAAGGTGGGAAGGCAGCCCGTGGGTCCAGATCAACAAGCCCACAGCCAGGCACAGGCAGGGCTATGATGTGGTGGGGCTGGAGCTTGGGTGGGGACCAACATCTTGGACCTCAGCCTGAAAGCACCTCCTGTGGGAAAGGGGTCAGCCTTGGCAGCGGCCTCCTGGCAGCATGTCGGGGAGCCTCTGCCCCCAGGGAGTCCCCAGGGAGTTGGGGCCACACTCAGCTGCGCTGGCTCTGAGCTGGCCCTGAGCCCAGGCAGCCAAACGTCTGGGAGAGGGAATGCTTTCAAGGCCCTCATAGTGACTTAAATATCCAATATGGTGGATATCCAAATTTTAATTAGGATCTCTGGAGATAACGTGAAGATGTGGTAGCTCTAAATGAATCTATACAAACTTTCCAGCAGGGCTGTGCACATTGCTGCAATATCCTGCTTAGTACACCTGAACAGCAGCTTTTACAAAGCTCATAAATGACTTGAAATATGTCTACTCACAGTTTCCAGCTAGTGCAAAATGYTAAGCATAGAAACATACACAATATAACATACCAAATCACATTCAGGATGGAGTAACAGCCATCAAGGGCCTAGGCTCTGTAATGGATGATCTAAATTGCACTTTTGGTATGAATTCAGTTTGGAGAAAATTTATGTCCTTGAGTACCACAACTTTTTTGTGTTGGTCTCAAGATTAAGCAGGGTTAAAGAAGAGTCTGTGACAACTGAGTTTATATGTTAGCTAAGGAAAGAAATCACTAATTAATTCTCATTCCATTTGCTATTTTGGTGATTGTAGCATTTGGATCTAGCTCAACATATATTCTTAGTGGTCCCATAATAATTCATGATCTATTACATGACACTTTGCTTTAGTGCTGGTTTTATAAAGCTTCTTTTATACTAATGTTTCTCTGAATTGAAAAAGGCTTTTTAACTATCTTCCTAAAAACACTTAGAAGCATAAGGGGATAAGTTAGATAAAAGATGATAGCAATGTTAAGTGATTAAGATAGCCTTAGTGAGCTGAAAATGATCATACACTAAAATGTTTATTTATTATGTACTATTTTTGTAGACATTAACAGAGAGTGATCTACCATTGTACTAGATTCTGTGAGACAATCAAAATCCCTTTCCCAGAATGTTTATGATGTCAAGATGTATGTATTCAAAACTTCCTGTAATTTTATTGAATTCTTTTTGCTAAGACTCTTGGGCCATGCATACTTCCCATCGRTATACATGGATATATTTAAGGGACAGAAAAGAGTTGCTTATGGAGTTTGTTTCAATTTTCCCTGTAAGGGAGAGTATTTACCTCGCTGCACAGTACTTACTCAAGTAAAATGGGTAGGAAAATGGTGTCTGATTTCTAAACTGACAGACATTGTGAATGTAGAAGTGAGGGAATGCAGGTCTTGAGATGCCATCAGGCACAAAAGCCATCCATGTTGACCTAGGATTTTTGCTTAGCTTTCTTTTTTTTTTTGTCCTTCACCACAGAGAAATAGAGCAGGTCAGGTTAACTCATGCAAGCCTATAGGAGTGGATTTGAATGCACATGCTTCTGTTCCCTGTGGTATCTTGGAGATAGATGATGACACAGATATAGTTTCAGTCTTGTTGGTACTTTCACCTCCCACCAGAACAAAAGGTTTTCATGCAGAGAGATGGATTCATAGTTTGTGTCTTTAGGGGGTATATCACAAAACCACTCTTTTCTCCTTCTTATGTGTTCATTGATTTTTTTTTTCTCACCAGCTTGCTCTCCTTTTGCTCTGTTGTATTAAAAGCAGCAGCTACAAAAAAAGCGACTTCTTAGTTGTTCCTGTGTACAGCATATTTTCTGCTACGTGCCATCAAAGAAGTTTGCAATCAACTTATAAACAGAACAACCTCAATACCATTACATGGATTTAGCTGTGTTCTTTAATAAGAGATGGAACTTAAGCTAACTGTGCAATGTCCTTTTCCTCTGAAATCATTCCTTGTTAATTATCCCCTTGACTTCTCTTATTTCTCTTAGCAGTAATTTCTAATTTTACTGTGATCTTTTATTCACCAATAACCTTTGAGCAATATTTTCAGGGTATTTTTTTTCTTGTGCTAATTTCAGCTGATTTTTCTTCGGTGACCTCACAATGTACAATGAGCAGCAGCCAAAATTTCCTCTTTTCTCATGCTCTTCTCCTTTTTAATAAAGCACTTCTCTTCTTTAGCCACTTTAATCTCCTTTTAAACATTAGTTATTTATACATCAAAAACACCTTTATGAAATAGGAGTGCACTCTTTCACAGTTGAATATGTTGAGGAACACAGAAGTTAATCAAAATTTGCTCTAGGAACCACAGTGAGAAAGAGATGGGAACAGATCACAGAAATCTTCATACTCTCTTCTCTCTAACCACTGGACAACAATAGAACATCCAAAATTGGAAGGCAGTACTCAGCTTTCATTCTCCCAGATCTTTCTTTGTAGAATATTAATAATAGATTGTGGTGGAGTCCAAAGAATTCATCCATTCCTGTTGCTTGGTAAATCAGGAAGTTAACATGGAGCCCATACTTGGGGGCAGGGGAAACCTATAACATATGTCTTAGAGACATAGGCGAAGGTCCATCCTGTTTTTCAGAATCAAGAGAATAACTCATTGTGAAGCAATTATTAAGCAAGTATAAATATGGAGGATAAAAGTCAAGGGGAACTTCACTGCTTTTTTATTAGAATGAATGTTTATGGTAAATTCTGCTCTCCAAGATCCTAGGATTCTTCTCTGTGAGATAAGACTTGTACATTTATCTTCTGTCTCTACCACACCTTCCCCATATAGTTGAGAAAGGCATTGACTCAGATCTCCCTCTCTTGGAGGAAGTGTTCTAGCTAGTAGCTTACTATTTCAGATACAAGACCTTCTGTATTGAAAAGGAGCATCTTATGCATCTAAATCAGGAAGAAGGTTCAGGCCTGTGAGTGTACTTGATACAGATGTTTATATTAAGCCTCTACAGTAGAGTCCAAGTAGAGAAGAGCTTTTAATGGAGGGATTTGCCCAACTCTTATTATTGCCTGCGTTAGGCACCCTTGATGAGCGTGCTGACTGCTTTGAATCCCATTCACATGGGTTTCACGGGACCCTTAAGTTGCCCCATGTGTTTAGACCATTTAATTTTGGGCAGTCGATACTCTGACACCTAAGAACTTCTTGCTGGAATTCTGTGCATCTAAAGATTTGTAAGTTATACTAAAAGTAGATCATTTTCATTTTAAAAACTCTCAACCAGTTGTCAGAATATAAGTTCTCTCTGAAAAGCGAAATCATTAAGTCTCTTCTGTTGAACCCTATCATCTACAAAAAAAGATGCTACCTTTCCTACTAGTTAACGTCATCAGACTATTATCCAGCTATTACTTATGAATAAGACAGCAAAATACATAATTAAGGATTTTGTAATGAAGTTATGCTTTCAACATTTGGTATTTGCCTTTAGTGCTCAGTGACCTTAACAAGCAACTATGATACCAATATTTGACTTTAGCGCAATCTCCTATTGAGGGCTGTGATATTCTAAGCCAGCAGGACAGAAGAAGAATGAAAAGAACTGTACCACTCAGCAGTGACCATTCTGAATAGAGAAAGAGTAATTTCTGAAGTGAGAATCCATTTCCAATTCTTACCAAAAAATATGGGAAAAATATACAGAAACTAGAATGTGAAGGAGTTAGTGAGTTGGTGTTGACAGATGAAACTTCTGAAAAGATGTAGATTTATTGGATTTATGTATGTGTGTCCATGCGTGTGTGTGGACATGCATGCAAATGATTATTCCACTGTATATGCACCACATGAATGTGTGACTTGTGAGTATTTGCCTTCAAATACCCTTCTCTAATGTAGTCTGCTATAACCCAAGCAAAGAAATTTACATGAGTAAATTATGGAAAGCCCATGTAACTCTATGAATAAAGCTGATTAATTATGTTTAAATTTCTATAATCTGTTAAAAGGGTCAGCCCCCAAATTAGAAGAGTTTTCTATATTCCTATTATAAAACATAGACTCAGTGCCTGAGCTAAATTAAATTTTTAAGCAGCCTCAGGAAAGAAAAAAAGATTTAAATTGCTGCCACAGGGAAATTTAAACCTGACACATAAAATAGAAAAGTGATCATCAACAGCCTGCGAAACAGAGCTTCTGCTTCTATTTCCAGTTTGACACTTTTTTCCCCATAATTTTCTTTATTCTTTGTTTTGAACATAAAATTCAACTGAGAGTGATAGTACTATTTAGCAAAAGCTCGTGTGGTGCAAATGCATTAGTGTAGTCCTGAATTTTTTTTTTTTAACAATGCTTTAAACTTGAGAATGTATTTTTTTTTTAACTGTACTTCCCTACTTTGGAGGGGTGTGTTACTGGAATGGAATTACAGAAAATCAGAATCACCTTTATTTTATTTTTAGTTAAAATTGGCATATGTAAATACCCATGTTAAGTTTTTAAAGATTAAAATATAAAATTGTCTCAGTAAAAAAATTATCAGAACAGTAGAATACTATAGAAATTAAAATTCCACATGTTCATATGCATTATGCACTTAATATCTGATGTGTCTAACCTGGAGATTATTTCTTGCAATTTTATGCGTCTAATAATGCAAACCCTAAATACATTTAAGAATCTACATTTGCTCTCAAGTATGGTCCTCGTTATAAATGTGTGAGAGCTTGGCTACAGCGAGGTCTTCATTCAATGTGTAAACGAAAAGAGCATATAAATGTAGCTGCAAAAGTCAGATGTTAGTAGGTCTTATTGACTGCAACAACCTGACTACAGTATCTTTTAAATAGCTTTCCTCAGCAGAGTTTGTAAATCAGAGTCCTATGTCATATAAGAGAAATAAGTAAATTTCATCCTATTTGTCTTCCATGTGAAACTACTATAACTGTATGATTGCAATTATCTATTAAAAGTGTGGATTATCTGCTGAATATTTTTTAATTTTTAAGTACAGCTGGAAATTTCTGGTTTTAGGCTGACCTTTTGAACATTGTTTTTGTTCAGAAGTGGAGCAAAAGATGAAAGAAGGTATAAATAGTAACAATAAAAAAAACATAAAAAATGTCAAACTAAAATGCCTTAAATTTCCAAATTAAAGTTTTCTACAATATTTTTTAACATTTTTCCATGAAAATTTTCCCATAAATTGACTTTTTGCAAGTTATTTCAGGAAAAAATCTCCAAGAAAGTATTTACTGAAAAAGTACATTGAAGTTTTTTTTGTTAACTTTGTTTAAAAACATGTTTCCAGAAAGTTTTGGAGTGTTAATTTCCACTATGACCTAGGATAGTTATTTTAATTAGATAACTAAATGATTTGAGTAGCTATCTTAGATAATGGAACTATTTTTTAATGAAAAGTAACAAATGATGATTATCTGCTAGCCAGTGTATCAGGTGAACCGTTAACCTGAATTTCCAATGAAAGATAATTTGTATTAAAATTCATGAAACTTTTCTGACTTACTAATATTTTACCAAACTTTTAATTGTCCAAATATTTAAAAATTAAATACATACATAATGATTTAACAGTGAATGAAATAGCCATTTTATTTATTATGTTTTCAAATCTGTTTTTTAATTATAGCAAGGTCTACTCAATATAAAATTAGAGTATTCTGTAGTAAATGTTAGAGATACAGAATGGCATATTTACAACATCAAAACTCAAGAAATCATAGCTTGAAATATGTCTTTGAGTCCCTTAAGTCATTTAAATGTTTGAGAAGGAGTGATAGAGTTCATGACTGACCTTTTGTGTTAAGTAATCCATTGATTGTATGTAAAAAAGAAGCTGGAAGGACCTTCTCTAAGAATTTAATGTTAGAATATTAAGTAGCTTTTTCAAAACACTTATACTGTGGTCTATGTATTTTGGGGAAACTATGGAGTCTGCTCAGCCATTTGTTGCTCTTTCTAGTGTTATACTTTTAAAAGTGAAATGTTGGAACTAGGACTGCTAGAAATAATTAAAATCTAAAACAGTTTTGTATAAGCCAACAATTTTACACTGTATTGGATCTTACTTTCTCAATCCTAGTTACAGAAATGGCTCAAAATGTTTTAATGATGTTATGGAGATCTAAGTGTAAACACTAAATAGAATCCTGATTGATAGAGGATTGGACTATAGTTAAATTTAGATTTTCCTGCAATGCCCATCTGAATATATTCCAATTAAAAACTTCCTAACATTTAAAGGATGGATTCTTGAGACAAAACAATTGTCAAGATTCCATTTTTTCCCATAATGATGCAAATCTGATAGAACACATCATACTATGCCTTCCTAAGGGATATATAATATTGTGGGTTTCAAATAACTTGTAATTCCATTTATATCATATTCATTCACGAAACATAAGCTAGATATATTCTCAAAAACAGAAAGTTTGCAATGCTACATATAAAGCAGAAAATCTAGTAATTGGATCTCTCATGTATTAACTGGTTAGGACTATTACATTTTCTTTTTGCCCTTTGATAAGACTGTACTTTTACCAACTTATTTGCTTTTTTTCGCACCTATTAAGAAGTTGTGACCAAACCAATCTAAATGTGCTAAAAACATGCTTGATTGATGCTGCATGGAGGGGACCAGAATGCAGGTTTTCTAAAAATTAACAAAATTTTGAATTTAGCTGTCCTGCTTACTTATAAAGTTTTCCACTACTTTGATGAAACAAAGGAATTGGCATCTTGAGATTTTAAAGCCCAGAGAAATTCAGGTTTATGTTCTGACTGTTGTGTTTCAGCCTTTTTTCCAGTTCTGATTTTAACCTGTAACCTTTGTATTTGGGATAGTCAAAGGTGGCTTAGTAAGGACAAACATTTCATTACCAGTTCTGAAACATTAAAAAAAAATTCATCAGTAATTAGTTGACTGAATTGACTGAATAAAGACTGAAACTCTAGTATCTTCAGTGCGTAATGTGGGATGCCATCCTTCTGAATCCATCTTCAGTAGCTTTAATACTCTCTTATGGAGTTCTCTGATGTGTAAATGTAGTATTTAATATTTTTATTAAATATTAAAGAGAGTGGATTTGGATAGCCCTTTATTAAGCATTTTGAACATGCAGTAAAAAGACTATTTGTAACCCAAAGCACTTAAAAATTTTTCAGGATGTGGTTTAACTAAAGCCATCTTCATACCCAGCCTAAACTGCAGGACAATGTTGACCAGGATTTAGTAACCCAAGTTGGAGAGAGTCAGAACCCTGGAGTCTTCTGATCAAGAACATGAGCACAGTAAGCTTTGAGTGCCTAACTCCTGTCTGGAAAATCTGAACAAACTGGGGATGGGCAAGGGGCAATGGTGCTATGGCCCTATCCACCCAGAGATATTTTGTGCTCTAACCAAAGTAGATGTTCTGAGCCTGAGCTACATCCATGTTAATAGCCCACAGAAATACTTAGGTCCTGGAGATTGCAGGGCTTCATGCTCCTTTTCAATTGTCAGTTTTGGCATTCCTGGAGGATTACAAGGAAATGGATAGTCCATCCTGCTTTCAGTGGCCCCTGGAACTGATGGTTGTTGGGGAAGATTTTAATTTTTATGGTACCCTGTAGACATAGACAAAGTATACTTCAGTTATAAAGTCCCTCAGTAAGATCTGTATTCTTGTATATTAAAAGCTTTAGGATGGTTGTTCTAGATACTTTTTCTTGTCCTTTTTCAATTATATTTTTATTTTAAAGTATTTAAGTCAGAATTCTTCTCTTTTATACGACATCTTCATAAACTATCTATTTCTGAACAAACAACAGGGGCCCTTTCCTTTGCCCATCTAGAACATGAAAAAGGATTGAATTTAGCAGAAATAATGATCTCCTGGGACTGTGGCAGTATCTTTATGATAGCACTGCTGTTGAAAACCCTTGCTTCCCAATATAGGTGTGAATATCAGTTTCTGTGAACTCAGCATATTACGGGGTTTTATTTTACCTTTTCTATCTCTGTATTTAGCTGAGAGCCTTGGTGATTCTGACATCCGTTTCTAATTAGGCAGGCATTCCTTTTTTTTGCCAAAATGTCAGCAGATGGTGACCCACGTTTCACTGATGTGTTCCTGGAATTTCATAATACTAATTATAGGTTGAAGTTTGAGTTTGTATCCTTATATAGGCTGTTTTCAACTCAGCCATTGGTTTATGGTTTCCATGGGATCGTGGAAAGTAACATGATGTAGCTTGTACTTCACTGCAGACTGCTTAATGCAGTACATTATTAGATAAGCCCTGATTAACAGAAGTTTGGTATGATCATTAGCTGTAGAATCTTCTAGTAAAGCTGTCACATGAAAGTTAGAGTAATAATCAATCACTTTTTTTCATTTCTCGTAAGCGAGTCACAGGACCGGAGGGGACCCTCTGAAATCATCTAGACATTCTCATGTCTCAAGAGAGAATCTGCTACCTTTGTGATTTGTGATACATGCTTGTCTGAACTTTCTTGAAGATCTTCATAACCTCTTTATTTATTCTGATGTTTATTATGGTTAATGTACCCTGCCTTCGGTACTAGCCTGTTACTTGTTAGCCTACTTACTTGGAGAACAGAGTACTCCTTTTACCTCTGCAGAAATGGTCTGTGAATTTGAAAACAGTTATCATGTCACCCCTCACCTTTCCCCTTTTTAGACTAACCAGTCCCTATTTGTTAAATCTTCCTTCACAGGATATATTTTCTATACCCCTGCTATTTTTCATTCATGTTTTCTAGACTCTCAGCAAGTAGTTTATTTTTTCAAGAAATATTCTGTAATCTATCTGAGGCCTTACCTGACTGGGCAGAGGAAAGTAGGAGTATTTCAGGTGTCCTGTGTGCTATTCTGCTGCCCTTGTGCTATTCTACCATTCATAAACCCCAGGTCTGCAACAGTCCTTTTTGAAAAGCAAAGCAGTGTTGGCTGATGACTCACTGTGATTCACAAAAAGGCTCTAATCCTCTTCTGCTGAATATTTTGTCTACCAACTGCTTCCTAGGTTATATAGCTGCTTTTTTTTCCTGTCTAGCTGCAATATCTTGCACTTGCTCCTATTGAATGTGAACCTACTTTTTCAGACTATGTCTCCAGTTTGTCAAGATCATCTTGAATTGTAAAATTGTCTTAAAATATGTTAGCAACCCTTGCCAGTCTAGTGCAATCTGCAAATTTATTATGTATTCCCTTTATGTGATTACGTAGGTAATCCAAATATTACATAGTACAAGACTGCTGTGTAACCTCATCAGCTACATCCTTCCTTCTTGACAGGCAACTATTAATAATTCTATAAGCACAGTTCTTGGCTTAAGTTTACATTCAAACTATAGAATTTTGATCTAGACAATATATCCATTTATGAAAATTAACTTCCCATGAAAATTTAGCTCTGAGCATATAACGTTTGTTGTCTACTTCATGACAAGTTAATTCTTTCTGCATTTCAAAGTCAGGCTCTCTTTCTTCACTTGGTAAGTATTTGAGTGTATATGCCAATTGTTAGCACATTTCTTTCCTATATCTTTAAATCTCCAGTTACCTTTTTTACATCTTCTCTATTTTTTTTTTATCCTTAAACATCTTAAGGATGGCCTGTGTCCTTCACTCCTTAACAAGCACCTTTTAGTTACTTTAAAACAAAATCCTTTCTAAGACTGAAAATTGTTCTCAAACAAGTAGAGAATATGCTGTCTTAGCCACTGTCTACTAATAGCTTTAGTTATTTTGTACAAGGTTCAGTCCCTAGGAGTATGCTTGGCAATCACCATTCACATTTTTTCTGAGCCTGATCAATTTAAAAAAAATCACTTTAACACATAGAACTGTTAATCAGATTAACTGGATGTTAAACATGCTTTCAGCAAATATTCCAGATTATATTTACAAATATCAAATGTTTCTCAGGTTTGTAGCCCATTTTCAGCTGAAAGATTTAAATGTGAAAGAAACCTCTATGTATTTTTGTGTGAAGTGTTTGTTAGGACTCTTCCAGCAATGGTGACCTGTGATTTGTGATCATTTGACACTAACATAGGCATGCCATGACTAATGGTTCAAAACTTGTTACTCCTTAGGGCTGTGGCAGCAGTCTATTTTCTTTCAGAATGGGTTAGCATATAACTTTTACTATGGTTTGTCACACACAAAATAACAGCCTCATAGCCTCATATTCTTGTGAGATAATTGCATGCTCTACCTGCCTTGTGAGTTGTCTGTGGAAATCTGGTTAAGTATGTACTATCGTTGTGCCTAACACTCAGGCATCTTTAATGACTTCCATTTCCTCTCATCATTAAGATTTGCATCTCATGGCTTTTGGATATGGCAGCATGCTTGTATTCCCACGGTGGTTACCAATCCAAGCAGCTGGAATAAGCACTTAGGTATAATCTTGACATAATTTATTATCCTAAGGAAATGTTGTACTTCATCTATATTAACTAAGGCAAACATGCTAAGGTTGGCCACAAACTTATTGTGATCTATTTGTATACTTAGTGGTAAATTTCCCTCAGCGTCGTTTTTTTTCTTCTGTTGCACAGTATTTACATACTGCTTGTTTAGCACTGGGATAGAAACTGCCATATTCTTACACTGTCCTTTTTTCCCCATAGCAAAATCTCATCTAGACCTTTGTGCTCCTTATGGTAGTCAAAGCTCATTGTATTTACTTGTGAAATATCTTGAGTGTTGAACAGAAGTCAAATAACAATCTCCAGAAGCATTGACTTTCAAGAAGAGCATCGAATGAACATAAGTGTTAATACTGTTTTTCATAAGAAGACCTGCCATAACTATGCTGACACATCAAATATGGAAAATATATGTATGCCAGTATCTATCACATCAAAATTCTGCCCTTTATAGGTAGTGTTAAATGTTTGCTTTATACAATAGAAGGGACCCTGTCTCTGTTGGTCATACTTTTAATATGATATTCAGACTAGTGTATCTCTACTTTCTGCTCCTAAGTAATAGTAATGATTCTAAAGGCAAGAATTAGTGGGGGATTAATATTTTTTGGCTATACCCTGTGTTTTGATGAGACTTTTTCTACTCTTTAAAAGTATCCTCAAATTTTGCCTCTATTGTTCAAGCTCTTTGGTTCTCCAACAAATATTTTCTTTGAGACCTAGGATTTGAGATATTTTAGTCCAATATTCATAGAATCATACAATAGTTGAGGTTGGAAGGGACCTCGGGAGATGGTCTCGTCCAACCCCTCTACCCTGGCAGGGTCAGCTACAGCAGGTTGCTCAGGGCAGTGTCGAGTTGGGTTTTGAATATCAGTCAACCCTATTGTCAATATTATTGGTAAGAAAGATAGTTAGTAGGTTAAAATTATATGCTCTTTTAGATTACAGTCATTATAGTCCCGGAGGGCTAGTGAGAGGTCTGTCATCAGGAATCACAAAAAGGTGCAAACTATCCTTTTAAAAAAAACCCAAACACATACACCCCCAACCCATTTTGAAAAAAACAACAGTTTCTGAGGAAAAATAAACTCTCAGTTTATGCACAAACGTGAAAATCTGAGATTTTAAAAAGCCCCAAATCCTTTGTTTTCTAGTGTAACCTAAGTAAATAATTTGGTGATGGGACCTGTTTCAGAACTGCTATTTCTAATATCCTCTGAACATTTCTCGAAGAAGGAGATGAATATTCCTGTGTGATTAAACCACAATGAATAAAAAGATAAGCACCCATCAGCATGCCCATTAAAAATAAAATTACACTGGGGCAATAGCCCATTGTAGCCTTTCAGGGATCGGATTGTTTTGACTTCCCTGAGCCTTTGTTATACTAACAATATTTACTTTCTAAAAATTCATCCCTTCTTTCTGTATGTTAATTTTAAAACATTCTATTAACTCTCTCTCTCTCTTCTGTATTTCGCCTTTTTTCCTTCTATTCTTTGATAGGTTTTCATAAAATGGGGTGAATATGTGCATATAGTCTCCTTTGTCATATTGGCCGGGGAGAATGTGCTAAAAGAATTGATCTGGTATGGTATCCTGTGTGGGTTTCATAAGCACTTTGTCTCTTAGCATAGGTGATTCTTCATCTGTACTGCCCAAGCCTTGATTCTGAAGAAGTGTCTTGCCTCAAGCATTCAAGAACCCGCTATGACATTGTCCTCAAAACACACCTGTGACAATAATGTGTCTGCTCAGCAGGGAATTTATTTAGTGAATCAGGCCAAATTTTGACAATGAGGTTGTGATGGGTGGTTCTCCTCTCCTTTTCGCTGTTTTTGACACTGTGTCTATCAAGGGAATCCCCAGGGCTGCCGTTGTTACGCTCCAAACTCAGCCAGCTATTCCCTTGCTTGCCACGTGCAACTGCGTTTGTTGTCTGTCTTTATCCCCTCTTTTGTTTTTAACAATTCCTTCAGAGTGCCAGAGAGGTGTATTTTCTGTCGCTGTGGCAAAATGTATCCGATGAGACCTCTTAACTTCTTCACTTGGGTGATTTGTATTGGTTTCAGTAGCACAGTTGTAAGTGTTGTGCACTTTTCAAATTTTCCCCCAAAACAGTGACAATATTGCTAACTGTATGGCCTTTTTTGATGTTTACATTTATGCGAGATAAAGCCTAGCCTAAAAAATTAGGTTTGTAATAGTATGACAATCATCTGCTTATTTTGCGAAACATAAGAACTGAAAAATAAATCATTAGTTGCAACGTACTGCGCATTACTACCTTGAAAACATTTACTGTTTCAAAGCTGACCATTAAGCCATGAGAAAGGGGATGGTGCTTTGACCCCCTTAATTGAGGAAATTGGTTAGTTTCACGATACCAAGAGTTATAGTAACCACTGATTGGTAGTTTTATTGGCAGTTTCTGCACAGATATAAAAAACCCTTGTAGTTATGGAAGATGGTACTTTCCTTCTCTACAGAAGATCCCTACAAATCTACGTGTGAAAGAGAGAAGTGCTACTGGATTTACTCCCCCTCCCCCCCTTTTTTTTTGGACAAACATCACATTTACATGGTCTTCCAGAGTGCCAATTCCCAGTGCTTTCTGCGTGCTAAACAGATTTAAAAATCAATGAAAATCCCAAATATAGCTTTGGGAAACTGAAAAATAATTTAACATTATACATTTAAGAGGAAAGAGAGGAAAAAAAAACAGAACTAAATATGTATTAATGAATTTTCTCAGTCCTGAGAATATCCTCCTATGATTTCTGTTATAAAGTGTTAAATACAATGGAAATCTGTTTAAAAAGATTAGCCTTTGAACTTGTGCATCAAAATTGATTTATTTCATCTGATTTTCTCCTTTAAAAAGAATTTGTTTGGAAAACTGTTTTTTGAGGTTTGGCTGCAGTTCACTTTTATAGAAAATACAATTGATTTATCAGATTCACCCTTTTTTGTGTTTTTTTTTTCTGTTGCCTTCTGGTTTTTGGTGTTGTGGGCATTGACTCTTTAGTTGGTTAAGGCTTTTCAAAGGTTCCTTAAAATGTTTTCAAATATTTAGTGTTGCTACCTTTTTATATCTTTCCTAGATAGAACAGAGTACTGACTTGCATGCTTCTGGTAACCTGTAGCTATGCAAGATCTCATATCACAGAACAAAACTATATACAAGACCTGATGTCCTTAAAAAAGGATTGCCTGTAATTGACTGTAATTGATTGCTTTGTACTTTACTAAATCTATGTTTTCACCTCTCTGTATACCTGACCAGTCTTATTTTGCAATCTATCAATGTACCTGTCCAATCCCTCCGAGTCATGCATTCACTCTGAGGCATCTAAATCCCCAACAGCCATAAAGGGAAGTCTGCACAATACCATGAGATATCTGAGCTCTTCCATTCTGTAGAGACTCCTGTCTGTGCCTTCTGACATTTTCCCAAGAACTGTAGGTTGCTTGGCATTATGATTAATAAGGAGGAGGAATGTTATTTTCTTCCACCAATGCCTTTAACACTATTTTTAGCTGACCTATTCTAGAGTCATTATGCAATGCCAACTATTAGTATATGACTTAGGGAAAAAAAATGGTCTTTACCAAATATTTCTTTATTACCTTTTAATTTACAGAGAGAATAAGACATATTTACTTTTTTATTTCTGCAGACTTAAATTTGCAGAGTGCTGAAACATTACAATCTGCAAAAACAATGATTCATTTGTATTTGCAGAATTTCAGTATTGATAGCATGTGTTATCTGTACCACATAGTTTGACCCATTCTGACCTATTTGTGTGCCCTGTGGGAAGTTTTACCTTGAATATGCCTATTCTAATAGAGATTTAGAGTTAGAATATTTGTACTAGAATTTGATATTGTATTAACTATCTTTTGTAGCTGTGATTACTGTTTGAGTGAACAGGTATAAATAGGAACATGTGTCAACTCAACGCTTCATGACAGATGCATTTAGATATAACACGATACATCACAAAGAAACATCTTAGCCAGAAAACTTAAAAAGACCTGTTTTTCTAAAGAATGCAAAGATGAAAGACAGTATTTTCCAGGGGGAGATGCCTTTATGTTTTCTTCTAAAAGCTCTAGGATTTGAGAAAGTGGTGTAATAGGTATTTGTTATTTGAATCTATGTGGCAATTACCACACCAAACTTCCTGCTGAAAGATAGCTAGGTAATTTTCTTCTCTCTATTCAGTCCGTGCTTGAGAGCTAGCACAGTCCTTCCTTAACTGTTCTGAGCGATGAGGCAGACTGTGCCAGAGGAGGGCGAGAACCTGTAAACAATTGCTCAGGTTGGAAGTGGGGTTTGTTCCTGGATATACCTTTCAGAATAAACATCATACTAAACTGATTTTGCTTTTCTTCCTCACACCTCCATTCATGCTGTCATCTCCCTCACAACTGAACAAAACTCAGCACAAGCCCTAAAAACAATGGAAACTTTCTCCTATAATTTTGGAGATAGAAAAGTATGTTTGTTTGTTTGTTTGTTTGTTTGTTTCTTATTAAGTATTCTGAAAGCATTTAGTTTTTGAGGAGAGAAACTTTATAAACAGGAGCGTTGAGGCTAGGTCAGCAAATACTAAATCTCAACATAAAAAGATATTTCTTGTTTGGACATAAGCGATGTTTCCCATAGCTCAGCATAGGGAATTGAAACTGACCCAGTTGTGTTGATCTCAATCTGCTAAACTGKGACATTAACCTAAAACTACAGCTAGAGGAAAGGATTAGGTTACTTAACTTGTTAGTTAATGTTAGTTTGATCTTGATTTCTTCTTATATAGACAAGATGCAGACAAATAAAGGCATACAATGTCTTTTGTTCCGTAGGTAAATTGAAGTAGATTGATGATATGTAATGCTAATCAAGGAATGTAAAAATCCATTCACTGATGCCTTTTGTTCTTAGTATGTGTATGATTTCTTGCTTGCTTAGGTAATATTCTCATTGGCAGCCAGACCAATTAAAAAAAAATCAGGTAACAGATGCTGAAACATTTATTTTTCCACCAGAATTCATCTTTATGTATCTTATGTAGCTGTGCAAAGAATATTACTGAAGCACTGGTAGTTGTTAAAAATAAACTGGTGACAGTACTGAAGGCAAAAGACTTGTTTTGCAGTTCATAAAAGCCCTGAACAAGAGTTAAGAAGGCTAGAAACTGCAAATGATCCAAACATTTAGAGGAAAAGCTTGGTCAGAAGGCTAGTAGAAGATCTGGGAGTCAGGGTGTTCAGATAGCAAGGCAGAGTCTAGTGGAATTAGGGCTTGAACGAGGTAGTCTAGGCCTGGGACCAGCCCAAAAGGAGATGCTCAGAGCCAGATCAGAAGCCTAGGGAGCAAAGCTGCAGCCAGCTAGCATGCCGAGGGGTAGAGGAGGGCGAGGGAGAACCAAGGAGCTCCTCTGTGTTCTCCAGGGTTGCGAAAGACCAGGCAGGCTCACAGGGCAAGCTTTTAGGTTCTCACAGACAAATCTGGTCCTTAATCTCCTACAAGACTGATTGCTGGCTGCAGGCCTGACAGTCCAGGTAGAGGCAAATAGTACAAACCAACTCTACAGAAAATGAGTATGCAGCTTTTTTATAGTCATCTTTGGAATTGCAATCTTAAACTGAGTAATAATGATAGAAGAGCTGTGAAGTACCATTAGCGGAATTTGCAGAGTTACCAGAAAGTGGATTAAGGAAATGTTACACTTAAATATGAAGACAAAGGTCAAACAAAAGAGATGCCTGAGCTTGTAAAATGTACATCATGTTGCTCAGATCCCTAGGCTGAGTACAGCGCAAGTCCATGGGGAGTCAGTAAGTGTGTGTACGTGACTTATTATTCTGACATGACACTATTATGCTTTAGTTTTAGCATTTTTAAAGAGAAGGTAATAGTTATGAGAGATGAACTCGAATTAAGTACTGCAGTTATGCACAGAAGGATAATATGTTTTGATAAATTGTCCTGAGCCTGTTAACTAATAATACAATTTTTTAAAGTAGCATTTTACCAGTACAAAAAAGAGGTAGTATCATTATTAATGTCTAAACTATAGTGTGTTTCATACAGGATTATGGTAAAGGTCAGACCATGTTTCGGTGAATTAAAAGCTATTCTGAGCTATAGCATTCCTAATCAACTCAGACCTTAAGGTGCATAGCTCAATTATAATGAGGCACAATGAATTTAAATAAACTGTGCAACTTTGTGTAGTGATTTATAAATGCACTGTGATATCCTTTTAACTCATTAGCAATGAATGATACTACTATATGTATTCTCCAGTATTTTCTGCTGTGTAATTATTTTTATTCACAACACTTCCTAGAGAAGACTACTTTTGTTGTTGCTTTGTAATATGTAGGATGTAAAATGCAACAGGGGCTATCTTGATAAACACACAGAAAAAAAAAGTTAAAAAAAACCCTGTTGTAGTAATAGAGCAAAGTATTAGTTGTTTCTAATTGAAAAATCTGTGATCACAGATTCTATCCTATGTCTCTTATAGTGACTAGTGACTACCAAGGTCAAGGACAATTTCTGGGCTTTGTTACAGAAGTGCAAATGCACTTACCTGAAGAGGGTATATAGGGAACAGTATAGAGAATATAAGGAGAAAAGAATTTCCTGAATTTGGGGACAGTCGCCAGAAGAAGAGGTTGCAAACACATATGAGGTGCAAAGAGACAGCATAAAAAATGAAGAAAAGTATTTTGCAACATATTGTGCTATATATGGCACAAAAGAATGTAGCCATTGCAATTTCTGAACAGTAAAATTTATAGGAAGGTTAAATTTAAATATAATAATACTAAAATTTTTTTTTGAAAAATAATGTTCTAAAAGCCTTTTGGAGTGTTATACACCTGTTTGAGAATGTTCAGGAGAAGGTGCTAATAAATAATGTGTAGTATTATTTGGTTCCTATTTGGCAGTAAGTGGACATTAAGCAAAGAATTTCCTATAGGTTCTGGGTTTTCAGACTCAAAATTTCAAAAGTGTGTTCCTCTTAAATCCATACTGGGGTACCTAGAATGTGGCCAATTTTCAGAAGTGCTGAGTGTGCAATAACTCCCATTTTTAGGTGTTTGACATTAAGCATTATTAGCATTAGGTGTGTATGGAAGATGAGGAATAGTGATTTATAGCTATCTGAAAATACAAATAAACTTCTGATTTCCCCCTTTACTCCCCGTAATATAAGAAATAACTTTGCATGTCTTTACACTGATGTGCATGCTTTGTGAGCTGAATGGATGATTGAAGAATTTTACCTATGCAGTCAGTAGAACTGTAATATACACATTTATTGTATAAATTATGTTTGTTTTTGGAAATTCTGCCCCTGACATACTTATCTTCCAGGGATATGTGTGTGTGTTTCAGTGACTTTTGGATTGGAGTCCTTCTGGCCGTCAAGCCATAAACACATACACACGCAAACACAATCACGCAAGCATGCACACACACGTTTTTTTGGATCCTTGGTTCATCTCAATCAAGATATGTCAAGCATACACCATAGTTTGAACAATCAGATGTGTAACATGAGATGCATAGTTAACTCCAGTGGTACTGAATAAATGAAAGCTCATGATGATGCGAAATCAGATAGCTGGACATTTCCCCCTACCACCCCCCTCCCCCCTTTTTTAATGATCATAAAAAAGTCTGTATTTTCTTTTTCTTTCATCACTATACCATATCTTTAATGTTAGTGAAAATGTTAAGTAGACAGATACAGAGATGCCATGTATTAGCAAGTTATGCAACAGTCTGGTTCTCTTTAATGTGAACAAACCCATTTATTTAAGGCTAAGTGTCCTAAATCCTCCCACTTAACTCACATACTCTTCTAAAAGAGGAGAAACAAAATTGCTGCTGGTTCTAACTCAAGTGAAATGCAGGGGAAAAAGCTATTAGAAATCTTAGCTGATACTGCATGAAAATATACAAAATTAGATTGCCTAAAGAATTATTGCAACTTTCTAAGTGCCAGGGATGACTTATGCAGCACTTTTCTCTCATGACTAGGATTCCATCTATATGCATATATTTCTGTAAATGATCTCTTCAAGAAATATTTTATTGATTAGGAAATATATTGACACAGTGATCTGATCTTATTTCAAAGGTGATCAGCAGTGTTAATAATGTAAAATTCACAGGGCTTTTTGTAGTGAAAATCTCAAGTTGTTGCTCATATAAATGAATGGAAGAAATTCACGTCTTGTATATTCTTGAATTTTTCTATTTGTCCACTCTAATTTTCATTTGATATTTTGTGGGATTAGTACCCTTAACAGTGTTTCATCATCACTTTTAGACTGTGGGGACAGAGAAGCCAAGGCTTCACTTGTTCTTTTTTTTTTTTTTTGATGGGAGGAGGGATAAATCTAGCTTGACTGCATGGTAATAATTCCATCTACCCACTCTTGCATTAAACGATTATCCCACTGGAAGTCAGTAATCTGCTTTGAAGTCCTCAGCTTCAAAAGAGTCACCACATGAAGCCTATTCATATAAGCAGGGGTTCCTCTAAATAGAAAAACATCCTCTGCATCTCACTCTTAATTTTTGCAGTTGATGAAATGCCTTTCAGCATCAGTAGGATTTTAAGATTACCATAATTTCTTCTCGGATGCACAACTAGGAGGGCAAGGGCTTGGAGGTCTGTCTTTGGATGTTGGATTCCCTTTAATAATCAGGATGAAACAACTGGAGGATGATTTTGATTACCTGCTGTCAAAGTATTCCCTAGATTTCTTCAGTGCAGGAGTATTCCTGCTATCAAGTCAATACATTTTGCAGACAATGAAATATCAAAGGACACTTTTGCTCATTCGAGATTATAAACCTGGAGAGAGAAGGCAGAATGGAAAGAATGCTGATTTCATAGGTATAGATATCTTAGCAACCCCTACCAAAGAGCCTGCTCTGCACTCTTGAACATCCTATATTTGAATCAGAAAGAAAACTGTACAAAGCACATATAAATATAGTTAAGCATTCTGTAGTGTGCCCTGCTACAGGAACTATGAAAAGATACTTGGGGTTACTCATTCAAAAATGCACTCACGACAATGTCCATGTTCACACAAATAAAGGCTAATTATATTTATTTTAAGGTAATGTGCCAGATCAATACTTAAATCTGCAGTCTTGTCCTTACATTTATGGTTGTCTATGAATTATATTTCTGTGTGTAAGCAAGCAATCGGCTATATGAAAGCATTTCTTCACTGTGTTTGATCTTATCTGAAGCATCAATTCTTAACCAAGTGCAGGAACAAAGGACTGGAAAAGTTCCTTCAGGTTGTCACTTCCACTCCCCTGCTACTGCAGGTAACCATGTCATAAGCATTTCACTTATAATCAAACTCCATTAGTATGTGTTAATTCTTGTATACTCTAATTTAACACACGCTTTTCTAAAATATTTGGGAAGATGATCTCCAGGGGATAATGTTCCTCTGCAGATTTTCAAGAAGGTGTAGGAAGGCTGCCCAGTGTTGCTAGTGATGTTGTCTTCGCTTACGTGGAGGTATATGCTCATTGAGACAAGATAGCTCCTTCCTGTAGAGTTCCAAAAAAGATATGTTTTTCCCAGCATTCTGTTTACCATTTTCTTTCTATTCTATTTCTTTCTATTCTGTTTCCTTTCACTCTTCTCTTGGTCTTTTCTCCGCAAATCTCATTTCCTCAGAAGGATTTGGTTCCTCATTCCTTTCAGTTCTCACAGAAACCTCTAATGTCCTAGGCTACATCTGCATTATGTTGCCCAAGATAGTTTACTGTTATGAAGTGTCTGAGATTCTTGTTTTTCTCTCCCCACACACAAAATCAAGAAGTGTTGCTAAGCGAAAAAGTGGAAAACACCTATTACTGCAAGGTGGCTTATTGGCCTCTCATCCTGGAGAAAAGGTCTGTGTGTTTGGGGGAATATAAACAAGCTAATTACTGGTGCCCACTAGTGATTGTTGTGCAGTGCAAATATTTAATGCATAAAAGTTCCAGTTTCTTTCTAAATCAGAGTTCAAAAGAGACTTAACAAAAGACATAATCAAAAGATGATAATAGAAGGAGCTAGAGGTGCTGCTGCCTTGGATAAGTGAGGAGACGATACCCTTTCCCTAGCTGCTTAATCACAACAGGAAGGAAGGGTCAATTCTATGAGTACAGGACCAGTTTCAAAGAGACGAGAAACCTGTGGCAGCACTTCCTTAGCTGGAAATAAATACAAAAAAAGTCATGACTTGCAGTGCAGCAGTTACTGTCAGATTGTCCCCAGAATTAATAAAACTGTGGTTTAATTAAGCCACACATTTTACATCATGTGCTTTTTTCTCTTGCAT
This sequence comes from Apteryx rowi, assembly GCF_003343035.1. Taxonomy (NCBI): domain Eukaryota; kingdom Metazoa; phylum Chordata; class Aves; order Apterygiformes; family Apterygidae; genus Apteryx; species Apteryx rowi. The sequence goes on from NW_020447242.1 coordinate 2,062,487, forward strand.
CCAGGTTGAAAGATCATTGACTCTACAGGGAAATCCTAACACTGATGCTTCCATCCACAGACACAAGTAAGTAGGACTTCCCTTAAACAAAGAATATTTTTTCTTTCTTTCATATGCAGGAAATTTTCGGCCACTGCTTCTCTGCCCCTTTTCTGTATAAAGAAGGAAAAGGCCCATCTGACATCATCTCTCCCCCCGCTCTCCCTCTCTCCCCTCTTTCTCTCCCCTCTGTCTCTTCCTTCTCTCTCTCCCCTATTTCTCTCCCCTCTCTCTCTGTCCCTTTCTCTCCCTTCTCTCTCCTCATCGTTTGCATGAATGAACAGGATTTCATATATATGTATGTGTATGTACATGTATATATGTACATATATGTGTGTGTGTGTGTGTATACACACCTATATACAGATATATACCCATATAAACATCTCCTCCTTTGATACTGGAAAACAAAAAATTAAATATGGTGAGAAATAAAGACTCAATGTCTGCATTAAAAATAGCACACTAATTCCTCCTGCATTGCATGTACAAAACTGTACATCCAGTTGCATGTGCAACTGCAAAAGGAAACTTCAGGAGAAGTATAAATTGTGAGTGTGCGCTTTTCCTTGATATGTAGATTTGCATATTCTATGTTTGCAGCTTAAGCACAAATTTTTAAAATTGATCCCAGAAAGATTATGAGACAAGAAAGAATTTTGACAAGCATGGCATCTGTGTATGAGAGTGTGTGTCTATGTATCTATCTATGTATCTATCTATTCCCTATGTAATGCATGCTGAATATTTAAAAATGATATAAAAAAGAAACCTGAATTCCTTGAAAGATAGTTGTTTACAAGAATATCTCGACATCCTGCTTTCTTTGTTGCTCTCTAGGTTGCATCATATATCATTTGGTTCTACATGCTTCTTTCTCTTGGTATTTCTTTTTATGCTGTCAGATCTTGCCATGTCCATTCAAATCTAAAACTGTCTGAAACTATCTAAGTAACAACAAATCTGCTGTGTGAATAAAATCTTTATGGCGAGCTGCTAGGTTTCCAAGGCACATGCATAACAGAAATTCAGTATCACTTCATTTGAGTACAGGCACTGCTAGCTGCATATCATGGAGTTCCACAAATTGTCCTATGAAAAGAAAGATTATGACAGGAAGACAGCCCTATGTATAAGAGTCTACTAAATGTATTCCACAGCCAGCTGTGTTAATCACCTTAGGGAAAAATGCATATGAATGCACATGTATATTAGAGAGGGTTCTTACAATGATCTCATTCTGTACCAACTCTCAAATACTTTTTAAAAATGTGACAGTTTAGCTGAACTATCTGGAATAGATGTTTGGAAAGGCTGCCTGAACTTGAATTGTGTTAGTTTCAGAGCTGGGTGAAACACAACTGTTTCAGTTCACAGGGGTTCCTGAGAACATCATCTTTTGGTCTCAATTTATACGGGTTTGCAGACCTGAATTTCCCTTTGGCATCTGAGCTTGTAAAGAACCTCTGAATGCAGTTGAAGATACTGAATTATATTTAATGTTAGTATCACTTAAAACCATACCGTAAATGAATGAAATGAAACTATATATGCTTGGCTAAACTGGGCTTTGGTTGACTGTGAGGCTTAGCAAATCCTCCTTTGGAGAATGTGAATATAATTTGGGAAGTGTTATTCAAAATCAAATGAGTTGCATGAAATTCAATATTTTATTATATAGATTGTATAATGTATCTTTCCCTTTTCTAACGTTATTATTTTGGAATAGAATATATAAAATAAGCTAAATTCCAGTAGTCCTCCATAATAATCATATAAATCTCTCCTATTCTCTCTATCATCTCTTCAGATGTACTCACAAAGTCAAATAAAAACATGATTGTGTTGCAAGTAGACACAATCATGTTCAGTTAATTTAGTTAATTTATCAGTAACAGTGAAAAACAGGGCAGCACATACTTTAGCATGGGCTATATGAACCTACTGAGGACCTTGGACATGTACTTGCATTGCTGGTCTATTCTGAAATCCATGTCCCCACTGCTATAGGCTACTGAGGTAAGGCTACTTTGAGTATGCCTGCTATACTCAGAGCTTCTTTTTGCTGCACAGATAAACTTTATGCCCCCTTATTTCTATCTATTATTTCATTTACAGTACATATAGTTATAAGTTCTTCATGTATCATATTCATATGTTGCCATGTATATTTACTTAGCTGCATTAAAATACCAAACAGAAAACTTCTGTGTAAAATTTTCCAAAAAGGAGGTGTAGCCCAACTAATTAAATCTTAAATGTAAATGAGAAAATAAATTTATATTTTAAAAGCTAATTACTACTGATATGCTTTGATTTTAAATTCTCCCATAATTGAAAATTTGTCAGAAATGAACATATTCAAAATTATTATTATTCCAGCAGTGCAGTATTAACAAACAAACAATAAATATGTATTGTATGTTAAAACAGGCTGAAGATTAATCTGATGTGACATTCCTGAAGAATAAAACTTCTTCTAAGTCAGGTGGCCTCAAGCAGAAATTACAAGAGAAAAGCAAAGAGTGTTTTTGAATTTGTCAAGGGATGACTGGGGCTGTAAAGCAGGCAATTTCATCTTGGAAAACTCTTTCTGCTGTTTAGCATTCAGTTTCAAAGACTTGAAAATCTTGAAATGCAGGATTGTAAAGACAGGTGTTCAGCAAAAAAGTAGTGTTCCTAACTAATGTTTCCAATGAGGATCAGCATGAAAGATCTGCTGGGACGAAAGCTAGAAAAAGTGACTCTTCCTGCCTGCATGAAGCCTCTCTCAGAATTTAATTTCTGAACATAATGGATTATGTTTTTTAATTCATCCAAGAAAGCAACTTTGCAGTATACAAAATAATTCAGTGAAGTTTAGGGTTTGTTTGTTTGGTTGGTTGGTTTGGTTTGGTTGGTTTGTCTAGTGTCAAGGTAGTGTGAGTCTATTTAGGCAGTCTTAAGAGACCCTGTTAAGTATAATCAGTGTTTATCAACAGTGCTCTTCATGGAATGGCAGAAGCAAGTCAGCGATACACCTATTAATTGCTATTATGCTAACAAGTCATACTTTTACGTACTTTAAGTCTTAATTAATATGAAATTAAATAAGGCTTATCTGCAGAGGTGAAAACTCACTTTAACTAAGTTGTTCTTGTAAAATAGAGGTGCACAGATAAAAGATCATCGGAAAGTTTTTTGCTGGTATCATCGGACCATTTTTAAGAATGGAATCTCAATTCACTTTGAGAGTGTAAAATGTTATTGGGTTAATACCCATGTGAAGCAAGCAGAAAAACACCCCAAAACTAAAGCACAAGAATAAAGTATCTGCAAACAGGTTCCTTTGGTAAGTTAATTATTTGGGCTTATTTGAACTTCCTACTGAATTCAAAACAATGAAAGCACCTTAGAAAATCGAGACACTTGTTTAAGTGCACAAATACAGATTTAATAGCCTTCTTTTAACAACACAGTTTGAAAATGAGGCAATGATCTTAATACCTAATAAAAAATAAACATGCTTTATTCAAAATTTAAAATTCAAAACCTTAAGTGATTTCTTTTCTTTAAACAAGACTTCACAAACATGAAAACAATTTTACTGGTTTTATCGAATGTGATTGACAGTAGAAACCTCAAGCCAAAATTTTTGTAACCGCCTCCCCCCCTTTAAAGGTGGGGAAAATTCTTTTGAAACTTTTTTTTGCTTTTTCTTGCATGCAGTTTTACCCCCTTCCTGGGCCTTCATGGATCCTGAGACAAACAAGAGATGAAGAGCTTTGCAAGGCTGGGGATCCAGCATCACATTCCAGTTCCCTTTCATACAGACTGAATTTTACTCTTGTGCAGAGGTTCACTCAACCCTTTTCTGAAGACTAAAGAGAAGCGTATTTGGTGCTTAGACTTTGTATCTTTTCCTTACACAGTAAAAAATTTCATCCATAAGTAGTCCCATTGTCAGTGGGAGAATTCGCTTGAGCAAAGCAAACAGGATTTGGCTCTTTATTTCTGTGAAGTCTTATTTCTTAAGGACTATTTAAAATTCCCTTTATTTCTTCCATATTTGCAATAGAGAAAAATCGTTTTCAGTAGACTATTTATTCTCTTTGTATTAGCTTTAATTTTTTTTTAAATAACAAGTTAGGCAAAAATAACTTCAGTAGAATGGTTGTCTTTCTGCATTTTATATTGCTACTTTTCAGCAGGATTGCCCTATGAAGGTCAAATAAAGGATCATTCTCCTAGAGCAGAGGAAATGATAGCAGCCAGCTGCAGGTCAGTCCTGCCTCTTCAGATATGGAGTTCATTATATACTTTTAGAAAACACTACTGTCTGTGTTTTGCAGACCTAGGAATTCAGAATTCTCTTTAGCTCTGTGACAACTATTCCTAAATTTAGCAACACTGTCCTTCATATTTGTTTATTTTTATTTCATCTGAATGATGAAACCACATTATATTTTTGTTTATAATATCCAAAACCTATAATATTTTCATCCTGGTGCTTAATGGGAGATTAAGAATATTGTCATGCCTTGCTGCATACAGACTTTCTTTTAGATCCCTAGCATTCCCCATGACTGGGGAATATCTCTGGAAGAAGCTCTGCAGAGAAGAAAATACCTTTAAATGAGACTTTGTCCATGCAGCACCTACTTGGGAAACACATACCCTAGCAAAACAAAGGAAAACAAAAGAACCACTGCAAGTTGTGAGAGAAAAGCAACATCTGATGCAGTTGATGCTGTCTTACTTGTTCCTCTCTCTTGGTTCTGCTCCTCTCTTTTCCTACAAGCAGATGACCCCTTGCTCCCCTACTCTCCTTGATAAATTCCTGAAATGAATGGAAGAAAAGTTTATCACTTCTGATGAACTGTATGCAGAAAGATAGCAAAATATGTTGAGAGCAGGTTTAAAGTTAGAAGATTTCTCTCTTTTCCCTTCTTATGCAAGTAACCATAATCCAAAACAATTGCTAAAAAACCATTTCTTTCTGGATCCCAAGAAGACTTGCCTAAGTAGTGACACTATGTCAGGAAATTAGAGACAATGATGAATGGAGAAGAATTGTAAATGACAAGCTCAAGCAAATAGTATATGATGTGCTACTCTCAGCCCAAAATAAGCAATGTGGCTTGAGCTGATATAAGTATACTTCACAGCCAGCCTGAAAGTTTGAGGAATTATATTATATATTATTATATACATTATACAGCAGCATTTGATGAAAGGAAAAATATCTAAATGTATTCAATTGCTAACGAGCGACAGATGAAAACAATAGCTTAACTTTTTGTTAGTGCTAGGGAATTTAATACTACTGCAACAAGTCCTTGTCAGACAAGATGCCAAGATGCTATTTCCAGTGATTAAGATTACTGCCAGGGTCTCATGATTCAAGGCACATTAGAAACCTACCTTTCCATGAGAAAAGTACCCCAGATATTGAATGTCTTTTTCTGGATATACCAGGAACTGCCTAAGTCTTGACAGCCCTGAGCAAGTCTAGCTTACTGTGTCCCTCACGATTCATAAAGTTTTATTCACCTGCCTGTCTATACTGGTAAGTGCTCTATGAAAATGTCTCCTGAATCACCCTTCTGCTTAGTGCTCCCACTGACTCCCTCACAGTGACCTAGTGGCTAGAGAATTCCCTGGAGCTGTGAGTTTCCATTTCTGGATGCTCCCTATACAATGGTAAATGGTTATTTTACATGTCTTACCTATATAATATATCTAATGTCTATACAATATATATGTTTTATCTGTACAGTGTTGATTGCATTTAAGTGAGTAGTGTGTGTAGCATTTATGGCTGAGAAATTATGCATTCAGAGATGGATGAATATTGCAAGAAATTTAAACTGAAGGAATTCACATTCATGAAAGAATCCACTTTTGAATAAAGTTGTAAGGCACCAAAATTACTGAAAGAAAAAATCACAAGCAGTGAACATTTCACACAGATATTGAAAAATATCAACTTGTTTTTCATGTTATATCTATTTTTAGGAAAAATTTGAAATAACTCACAGTTATTGAAATAGTATAAGACTGATGCAAGAGGATAATTAAGAGCCATATTTTTAAAACACTTGTAAAATTTGTTCTTTTACAAATAATTATAAATTGATTTTTGAGATAGAACTGATAGTTGTCCAAAAAGAAAACACAAAATACTATATGACTAATTGGTATATCTCTTAACAAAAACTTAAAATTATTGTAATTTTGGAATAAGCTTTGAGAATCGACTATGGAACAAGAATTATTTAGACTACAATTTCAAGTAACTTTTCTGAAATGCCTTTTGGAAAATTATGAAGTACTCTCTCTTACACCTTTCTCAAGAAAATATATTTTTGTCAAAAATTCTTGTGCTTATTCCAGTCTTGAAGACATTTTACAAAGTTTCTGGCAAGATTTTTTCTCTGGACATCTCTGGAGTTTACTGGTATGTAAAAGTGGGGGAGGTGACTTTCTCTTAATTGAGTCATTGAAATTCAGACAAAATTCAAAAGTATATTCATTAAAAAATACTCAACTGACAAGAGATTTAATGCTCAGTGGGGACAAATGGTTTAATGTATTTAAAGAATTTTAGAGACTGATCATCTTGTGAAAGCTTACCATTGTGAGTAACTCTACTGAAGTCAATTGTACTATATATTTTTACATTTATAGACCCCTGTAACAGTTCAGTGGAATTACTAAAGTTCCTTTAAATTAATCTTAAGCTTAAGTATGTAGCAGCATCTGGGACTATATTTTAGTCTGAAAATCACTGCACACTCATAATATCATGAATAGATGAATAGGATTATTCATATTTAACTGTGCGCTGTACCTGAGCTCAGTAATGTACATATCTGAAATACCATACGGTGAATGCAGGTGCTGCTGTGCTTATCCATATATGTGTGTGATCAAATAAATACCTATGATATATTTGTTACAAGCTTACTTTGTATCTTTAGTTCATTTGAATCTCATTGTAGAAAAAATCTGACAATCTGTTAAAAATATATACTTACCAATATTTGTAAATTGAATATTCAGAAATTAAAATCTTGGTCTCTCCTGATATGAGTACAAATTGTTACAGATTTTAGTAAATAAGACCAATGTTTTCAGCAGTGGAATTTGGATATTTTTATGTGGAATTCTGTTCTGGGTCTCAGAAGTTCAACTGACGTTCAAAATTAGTATCAGTAGAAATAGGTATAACTTTAAAGTCTAGAGATATGTATTTAAAATACAAGATTTGTTTATTTTTATTTGCTTGCATATCATAGCATCACTTGATACCTATCTTGAATTCTTGATTCAGAATTTCTTGAATTCTCAAAGCTAATTCAGTCAAAACTGAAGGCTTTTGCTTGACTTTCACACAGAGGAAGGGCCGCTCAGAGCAGTGGTTGGTTCCACTGAAAAAGCTTCTTTGAAGCTAGTGAACTCTGATAAGCCTGGCTGAGTTTTGAGTTTCTAATCCCCCCCATACATGATTGGGTGGCTCCCAGTTTTGTTGCATGAATTTCACAGACTCTCTCCATCTTTGATTTTCTCATTAAATTTTTATTAGAATTTTTTGTGTAAACAAAAAATACTTATGAATTAGGCATGGCCTAAATTCTTGTCTTCTTTTATATTTATGCTTCTCACTATTTTGACATACTGTGGGTATACTCACAAGAGGATTTGGACTAAGAAACATTATACTGCAGTACCGTAAGAAAGAAAGAAAGAAAAAGAAAGAAAGAAAGATTTTTATAAAAAATAATTTTGGCTTTCATATATTTCTTGTCTTGCAAGTTTTGAATGCTTACATTGTAATAGCATATCTAGTATAACTTAAAATATACAATTAAATGTCATTTGAGTTATTATAAGTGTGCATACACATACATTAACTTCTGAAGTCTGTAATACATTTTACAACAATATCAAGTATATTGTGTATTACTCTTCTACTCTTCTATGAAGGACAGAGTGGGGATGTAATTTCACACTGCATATAATGCATTGGATATGAAGGAAACTTGAAAATTATTTAGTTACAGATTTCTCTGACCAGGCTTGCAAAATGGCATATATTATGTTAATGGACAAGAATTTGAAAATGAATATGAATATTAAACACAGTAAGTTTGAGTTCTGACATGAATGCAGGCATGGCTGGTATACAGTATAGAAAACAGATTCTTTTTAACTCTTTCAGACCTCTTACAGAGTAAGACTTTGCCTAAGTCAAAATACACAGTTAGAAATGAGGTGTCAGCCTACTGTCTGTATTGCTGTTAGTCTGGTCCCTGTCATGTCAAATCTCACAGCTCATCCCATGTGCCTCCAGTTCAGTGCATTTTGAAGCCAGTCATATTGTGCTCATTCCATATTTTGGCTAAGATGAGCCCAAGTACAGCAGGCTTTACTGCTAATAATCCTATGAGATGAGCTACTTCTCTCTTTGTAGCAATACCACACATCCTTCAGGAAGTATGCAGAAATGCTGTGCACAGCTCTCTGGAAATTGGCCACACCAGTCACATATGGTTTCACTAGTGATTGCTTAGTTTGTGGTGGAGGCATCTATCACAGCTGTAATCATGACTGAGATGTGAAAGTCTAGCAAGCATATTATGTACCCTCATCTTCAGTATGTCAGATCTATCATCGGCTTTTGGCCAGTTTCTGARCTGTGTAATGGGGGTAGGCACCTGCTCAGCCACTTTATCTGACTTCATCCAAAGAGATTAAAATTACATTAAATAAATAGGATCCTACTCTCTCATCTCAAGGGTCTACTGTTTTCCCTGAGAAGTTACACTGCAGGTGCACAGAGAGGACACTATACTCTCCATCTTTGGAGATATTCAAAACCCGATTGAATGAGGCCCTGAACAACCAAATGTAAGTTTGGAGTTGGCCCTGGTTTGAATAGGGGGTTAGACTGGATGGGGACCTTCAGAGGTCCCTTCTGAATGAAATTATTGCATGATTGCATGATATTGTATGACTGTGAATATGAGCCCCACTGGCTCTGTCCATACTCATGCCTTTAGAAACTGGTGTGCGGAGCTTAGAAGTGACTAGGACCATATTATCTTAATTAGATGAAAGGCAATAGGCATATTGTTTTCCATTGTGACCTACAGAACCTGAGTGAAAGCAGCACCAAGCCTTTCACGCTGAGCAGACAGAAAGTCACATACGTCATGATTTTTCCCCAGCCCCAGATGCAATGGACTTTACTTGCGTGGGAGTGGATCATCTGAAACTAATATAAAACTTAAAACAATCCCATCTTGTGGCTCTATGAGACCAAGAGACCTATGTACTTCCTGTGTCCCTCTAATCCTCTAAACAGCCATATCTCTACGCCTCCTCCTTAATCCTCTGAGCAGGCACCGAGCCATGGGACACTGTTTTGTAAACCACAAGTAACTTCTGGGCCCCTCTGCAGAAATTTGTTGCTTTTTCTTACAGCATGCATCACTGAGCCTTTCCCTTTGCTCTGTCTCTTGGCACACTTTACGTCTTCCCATATGAAACAAAAACATTCTGTTAAAAAATTGATAGGAGATATGTTCATACAGGTGCTTTTTGAGCTTTCTCATTGAAAATTGCATTTCTGTGCATGCTAGCTCCTTCTATCTTTGTGCAGGGATCTCGCTCTRTTGCTTGACAGAGCTGCTGACCTTCTGAGCAGGCATAGCAGTAGATCAAAAAGTGCACAAAAAGGCATATCCATTAATATATGTAGCAGCTCACTAACTGCAGTTTGAGGTGGAGTGGACAAAGTGTTGGGAAGGACAAGAAAGAGGGTCTGGCTCCCAAAACATTCTTTGGGTCATTTACAAAACATGCTGTGTTATGTGATACTGCTAAAAACTCTAATATAGCTAAGAATTTAGTAAAGAGATAGTTAACTGGCTTTGGAAATATTTAATAACAGTTGCTCCAACTCTGAGGTTCTTGCATTTGCTTCGATGGGGCATCAAAACAGTTCTTGCAATTGGTTGTCAAAGGCAAGGAACTAAAGTGGCTGTGGATAATTTTGGGCTAGCCAAAAATGTTAATTCTGGCCCAGGTCCTGACTAGGCAAGTGGGAGAAGAAAGAACATGTGATAAATATAACTGATTCAGGTTTTTTTTCTTCAATCAGTGGTCAGCCTGGCTAAGGATCCTCACTGGGTCTCACAAGGAGTTAAATGACAAGCACAACTGTTGGCAGAGAAAGAGCATTTCTGAAAGCGACTGCTGCTAAGTAGTTAAAGCTGTTGAAAAGCAGCTGCTGCTCTGAATGCAGAAGTGCACCTGTGAGTTGTCAGCCTTGCAGCTGATTTGCCACTGAAATACCTGCACCAGAATATAGGTACTTATGAATAGATTAGGAATACAGTGTTGTATGTCCTGCATCCATTCATTTCTCTATTTAGGAATGACTTCAGGCTGGAGTCACATTCTTTCCTAACAACTTGGAGAATGTGGCACCACTACTTATTCACGGCTTTAAAAAATGGCTGATTGTTTCTTGAGAGGTTTTATGTAAGTTATGAGTTTTATGAAAGGAGATGTTAACGTCTGGTTGTGTTTTATCTTAAATCCCTTATAATAAAAACACCCAGAAACAGCTGACACGTACACGCTTTGGTTGGTCGATTAGTCAGCCATCAATATGCACTTAACTGAAATGTCACATTTCCCATTCAGACAAAACATCAGCTATCCTGAAGAACTGTCTCTGCAGTTTCAACATGCAGGAGGCTAATAGTTAACAGTAAACATTTTTTCCTCCCAGAGCATATTTCCACTGAAAGAGCAAAGCATTACAGTAGACCGGATGTTTTAGGTCATTTATTTTGTTTTTGCTTTGGGTCATTTTACAGAAGCACTTCTGCTCTCTAGCGTTAAAATGAGAGCCACTCTACTCCCCAGATATTACCCAGCAGCACTTGGGGGCTCTTAATGATTAATACTATCACAGTCCAGCCACAAACCTTTCTGGCGCAGATAATGCCAGGCAGCAAGCACGCTTGACACTTTTAATGTATAATTAAGTAGAAAAAGTCAGCACTCAGTATGCAAATTTTTCAAAATGATAAATGATGCCATACAGCAGTAGGGATTGATTTGGTGTAAATGAAACTAATTAAGGAAATGTCAAACATAATTAATAAAACAGGTTTAAGCTGCAAAACATTGTCAATTGAATGAATGAGGAGGAATTGGCTCCCATTGTTTCTGCTTTATTTAGGGCTTGTGTTTAGCTTGTACTCTGTTCCTAAATGCACTTTCTCTACCTCACACCCTCCACTACCAATTCCCAGAGAGGGGGAAAATAAATTTGCTTGTCTCTCCACTGACTGCAGAAATTAATTGCAGAAATCTTGTCCCATCCAAGTGTTACATTCACTCACAGGACATTAACATAACTAATTTGAAAGAGCCCAAATGACTGCATAATAGAGCACTGTCAGTATGCCTGACAGTCTTTGGTCATACCAAATTAGCTTGGTTTTCTAATTGAAATTTTTTTCCAAGGCTCTCTTTATGATTTTTTTCCTCAGCTATTCATTTTTGATAAGAACAAAGGTTTTATAATGTACAAAAGAGTGCTTGACCTATAATTACTAGAAGGAAATTAGGGGAGGTAGAAAAGTCAGATTTAGTCCTGGTAATGATGCTAGGGACCTTGCTCCCTCTAGGGAGCCTGAAGAATAATGGAATCTTCTGTTTTTACGGGCGACCTGTGCACTGGTGCTGACTCTAACTGTGAATCCACTTTACCTTGCAGATCACTTGCTTAACACTAAAAGTGCCAACAGAATCACAGGCCATTATTCCAAATGTCATTCTGTGCCAGTGCCATTTCCAAATGCCCTTCCCTTCAAATGAATGAATCAAAGAACATCTGCCAGTCCTCTTATCTTGTCCTTGTAAATCTTCTGTTTTAAGAGTTTCACAAAATGAAAGTGGTACTTAATTTAGGTAAATGGGGTCACTGGTAAGATTTTTGTTTTAAGAGAGTTCTGCTAGGATGCTTCTTTTTTTTAAAAAAAAAAGTTGCATAACCTGACTTTTCATACATATTTGGTTTTAGAGCAAATGTTCCTTTCCATGAGAGTCAAGTCTTCCTTTCTTGTAATTTACAGTCTCCTTTTGCATATCAGACTATCTGCTTCCAGCAGACCATTTAAAGAAGTCAAATAGTAGAATATTATTCTGATATCACCTCCTTAAGTCTAGGTTAGTGGTTTCCATCCTTGATACAGGTTTCAAGCTAGAAATACATACACATACATTGGTGTGTACAAGTATTTGTGTATGTATGCAAGTATATGTGTATATATAAACATAAATAGTTTAAAATCACTATAAATGTACAAATACACACATATATGTTTATATATAAACACATATTTACATACATGCTTATATAAATACAGATTGTATATATTCTTCTGAAGGATGTTACACATCTGACACAATCGAGGAGTCCTAAAGTCAGTCCTTTCCATATTTTTCCAAAAGAATAGGGGAGTCAGGGCAGAATGATGTGGTTAAAATGTTTCACAAATTCAGAATCTATTTTCTGTGGCCTTCAGAGATTTTTTAGTACAGGTAAGAAATTTTCCATTTCAACAGTAGTTTGTTGCTAAGTTTGCTAACATACTTTAATTATTAGAACTGCTTGCAAGAAAAATGCAGAAAACATCCATATTTAAATCCTCTTCAGGAGGAAAGATAAATCATATGGAAGTAAAATTAGGTGTAGAAAGACCAAGTATTCAAAATCTCTTACAGAGAAAGCAGTTGCTATAATTTATTAAAGCAGTAACAGCTTTTTTATATTTTCATTTGAGGACAAAATTATATGATTATATTTATGGTGTTGATCAACTATAAAATAACTTGCAGTAAAGATTCACATTGTAAGAAATTATATTTCCATAAATTCATAAGCAAGTCAGTAGATTAGCATATTTAAACATTTAAATTAAGACCAACCTGGGAAAGAAACTATATATACTGTATCACATACACAACAAGCACTGAAAGACTTATCCTCTATTGCCACAAATGTCCCCACATAATTTTGCGGTGACCTTCTTTGCTTGGAAAGCAAAGTGCCACTTGTTCTCCAAGCCTACACGTTCTTTTGTTTTGCTGCTGAGACTATCAAATATGTCCTGTTTGTGCTGTTGATTTTTCTCATCCATCAACAGAGAAATGGGCTAAGACCAATTGGATATTTGTCATAGGCCACTTGCACAGCTGCCAAGTGGTAATGACTGTTAGCGCCTAAACCTGAAGGTCAGATTCAGGCTCTGAACTGGTAAGTCTCCTATTACCAAATCCTTCCTGTCCCTTCGACTGTCTCTGTGAAGAGGCCAGTGGCTGTGACTGCCCTGCCGTTAACAACCATGAGAAAAAAGGTAAGCCCACATTGCTTTTTGAGCCAGTCACATGCTGGCTTTCCATGCAGTGACCTGCAGAGAGCCCAGGTGGTACAGTTATGTACGAGAGCTATATGCTGTGGGCTTATCAGTAGTATGCTCAGTACACTGCATGGCAGTGCCGTACTCAGTCCCATTGCCCTACGTATTCCCAGCTGCTTCAGAAGGCACCTTCCAGCTCTGCCTGGGGCTTGCTGTGCGTAGGATAGTGAGCTAAGGGCTTCAGGAAGGCTCTCACAGATGGAGTGTAGATATGTCAGAAAAATCCCAGTTTACAAACCAAACCATATTCAAGGAATAAGAGCCGCTCTACTAGATGGTGCAGCAGATAAGCTACTCCTGGAACTCCTTCTCAAAATTAGCGTATACTTATAATTAAAGGTTTCAKCACTGCTATTAATTATTTGCAATAAAATGAAAGGTATATTTTTAAATTGAAAATACATGGTTTAAATGAAGAAGAAGAACACTATCTTTATTTTCATTCATTAAACCTGGGCCCACAATCCACCTTAGTCACAGTCCCCAAATTCTGGTGTCTACATGAACATTCAAGATATGGTTTTCCCACCTGAGGTGATGGCATTTATATTATTTCTCAGAAGTTGTCTAAAAAATACTCTGGCGTACAGATTTCCTTATGAATGATTTATCCAAGCAATGACCATGTTCTAGAAGTTTCCTAAGTTCCCTTCAGCTCACCCAAGCTGACGGAAAAGTTATGGCCCTTTCTCCGGAATGGGAGGGTGAAGTTCCGTGGCCTCTTTCAGGACAGAGTAACAGGTTAAATAATAAGAGCATCTACCTTTGACCTCAAAGTCTGTTTCTTTACATCCACTTCAAATACTGTCAGTTGAACACTGGCTATATGCTCGGTGCATGTAGTCTTTCAAGACAATAGTTAAATGTTTCCTGCAACTGAACTTGGTACTGTTTTATTTGCTGAGTAGTGTCTGTCCAATTACTTCCAGTTTATGCTTCTGAGAATACATATTTTCTAAAAGTAGGAAAAAAATTCTCTAGTATGTTCTTTTATCCCTTTCTCTCTGGTGTGTATGTAATTGCAAAAATGAAAACCACTTCTAATCTCTGTTTTAAGTATTATCAGCATGTCTGGAGAGTGTGCTTAGGACAATTGTGCTTGCTAAATTATGGGTATATCTACATACCTTTCCAAACGCTAAATGATGTTTTTATCTGCCTACCGGTATTACCTCTATTTTTTCAGGTTGTGCTCTACACTGGTTCACTTCTTTCCACAGTTTATTACTGCTTACACTACATCAGCAAAGAAATTAAAGGATCTGGAGTGGATCAGTGTTAAAGGGAGTATTTCTAGAATTTTATTATTCTAACCGCAGGCTAGATAACAAAAATAATTCAGGTGACTTGCACCCTAAAAGTACCTATTTGTTTCCTTGACTATAATTGGAGTTCAGTGTGACTAGACCAGATTAAATCTGCCTGTATATTATTTGAGCAATGGCTGCAAACATGGAGAAGCYATTATTTTTAGGTACTCATAATTTTGGGATATATTCAAGGATGTTCTAATTTGTTTTAACTAGACCCTAAAATTAGATTAGATGAATACCTCCCCAAACAGTTCAAAGCTCCAATTCCTCCTCAACATTAAGAGAAAGAATTTTGGGAGATCTTCACATAGAGAGCCTTTGAGAAAGTGCATGAGCTCTGTATCTGCCTAGAAAAGTGGATAATTCCATTGTAATTAGCTCTTTTTCTGCATATAAGCTGACCAGGTGAAAAACAAAATGGTCCATTGATTTTTTTAAATTTAATTATGTTTAGAAGCCTTGTTTTAGTATATCCATACTTTCTTCCTGTATCTTTGGGCTTATCTATAGCCTTATACCATACTACTCAGATACCAGTCCTCGCTGAAGGGCTCCTTAAGACACTGATCACTAGAGGCTGGGGGGTGTTTGGGGAAAACGTCACTGTATGATTACTGGGCTCAGAAGCTTTTCTTAGGTGTCCGCTGTTGGCTACTGTTGCAGGCAGCAAGGTATTTCAGAAAAACCTAAGGGGCTGTTCTGGAAGATCTTCTAAAAATATGAATATGTGCTGAAATATGAATGTGCTGTCTAAAAGTCCATGAATCCTTTCTAAGCTTCCTCAGCATGCAGTGCCTTGTTTCACTACAAGACAAGCAGTGTAATAGAAGTTTAAATTCTGAAGCATGGGGTGGCAGAAAAGGACATACATTTTGCTCATATTTGAGGATTTGTAACTGCATATATAATTTGTGCCAGGGGATTTAAAATGGACCCATAATAATATAATACACTTTTCAGCTATATTTACTTTAAAGGTGTTTGTTTTCCTGCATAACTGATTGGATCAATGCACTTTACAATTTAGCACAAAATTGATTAAAAATAAAAAAAACACCCTAAATTATTCTGTGCTTCAAAATAACATGAGTATGTCATGAAAACAAATAATTTTCAACCTTGGAAAAAGGTTTTATATAATCATTAAATAAATAATAATAGAAAAGCTAACATATACATTACCTTATTGCCTCTTTTTTTCCCCTAGGTTCTGATTTAATGAAACAGACCATTTTTCTACACTACTAACTTTCTTATTCCAAGAACACCATGGAAATAAAGACCTATATAAGTATTCTTGAAAATATTGCTTCATTTACAGTTTTCAGAAATACTTTTCACAAGAAACCTGATGACAAAGACAGTCAAAACAGGAAAAACAATAGGAAAGTTTATGACGTATAAAATGAATTCTTCAAAAGAATTTTGTTTCAAAATGCCAAGGGTTATAAGTCAACTATATGCAGCACATATTACTATTTATTACCTTGCATTTGGCTGAAATTCATCTCCTTTGACAACCTTGGGTAAATCATGTTACATATTTCATAAAATATGAGTGCTGGACCTTTTTTTGAAGACGCTACTTAGTGAGTGAACTCATGGCTGCATCCCAGTTGACATAAGCTCCCTTAAGACTGGGGCTTTGCAGGGTCCTACGGCAGCTGACTCAAGGAAAAGGTATTTATAGAAAACATATGGAAAAAGTTGATGTTTTGTCCAGTTTTCAGAGCACAGACTGAAAATTAACTACAAATTGAGATATGCAAGTTTCACTTTTGAGCAAATTTACCGGGTGAAAGCTTCATTTTTTTTCATTTCATTTGAATATGTTCAGAGCTCCTCAGAATATACAACTTTATAGTGAACGTATTTTTTATTCTTGAAGGCTCATTATTTTACAGTGAGGTTACTGAACCTAGACCACATAGTGCAGATTATCCAGCATAGTATTAATCAAAATATACATGGCAAATGGGATTCAAAACAGTGCCAAATATGCATCTGCTTTTAGCAGGGAACAAAAATGCATTTAGCTCCTTTATTAAAAGGTATTATGGGCAATTTATTTTTAAACCATCTCTCTAACACCATTAACTAGCATATAATTTAATGTACTCCCAAGCAACTTGACTTTTACATTTCCTTCAAAACATTAATTTGCTTTTGCAAATTGATGTAAAAGATGCCTTTGACCCCCAGCAATGATTCAAACCATTAACAATAAATTAGATTATCTTTTACAATAAGAGCATCATTTTTATTTTTATTTTTGGATGGAAAAATAAAAGTTTACCATTGTTGGGAATGACATAATATTGCATACAGGGAAATAAAACTTGAAATAGTGGCAATTATTTATTTTTTCCATGGTTGTCTTTGTCACTGTTATGGGATTTACTTCAGAAAATTTTCAGGCTGCCTAAATGTTTCTAACAGATTAAATTAAGAAAATCTTGTTTGGTTATTTGAGTGTATTTGACTTTAGGAAAAGGTCATTAGGCTAATAGACTCTCTTACTGAAGTCCCACCACTAAGTATGACAGAACATTCTGTTTCCAGAGATGAGAGAAAAAGAGAACTCCCCTAGTATGGGCTTATTTCGTTAAAATGATGCAGTTTTCCTATTCAAAACAGTGTTCCTGAAGAAGAAAGATTTACTATTTTACCAATGTATATAGTACTGTGATGCATTTGACGATGCTTAATAATTACTGGATTTTGCTATTGTAACAAGATTTATTTGTACAGTGGTTACCACTGTAACCCATAAGGACTGAGCAGGAGAAATGTCATAACAAAACACCCAAGCATATATGACTTGAATGAGACAGTCAGGGCTGATAGCTGAAAGCTGTAACTGACACCAATCCTTAGCGTGTAACTCCCAGAAGGAGAAGTGCAACTTCCCCAGTAGGCTGCGTTACATTTAAATTCCCCCTCCAGTCCTAAAGATCCACTTGTTAAAATCTAAGATCCTGATACAAAGCCTATGGAAATCAGTGGCAAGTTTCTTATTAACTTTGACTGAGACCCTAAGGGTTAGCTTCAGCCACCCTTATTTGCATTGTATAGTAGCATAGGCCTTCCTCAGCAAAACATTTAAACCCATACTTAATTGAAGCACAGGAATAACACCATTGAATCTTGAGTGGATTACTACACCACTAGTCTTACTGACCACAATCAGAAAGGTGTAGTAAGGTGGAAGAGTCTGGCTTCATATTACTTTGGCATTTTCTTTCTTAAAAAATGACACTGATATATAACACATGTAAATTGTAATTTTCATCTTAGGAAATGCAGCTCTGCTTGAAGTTTCTATTAAAAAGGTACAGAAAACTTGATCTCATTATCAGCCCAATTATTTATAGGTGGGCTATTTTTAAAGCATTTATGTAATATTATAGGCTTTCCTAAAATGTGGAGTATGGGGTTTTCACTTTATCCTATAAAGAAGCTCTTCATGGATACATATCTAAATGTTCAAAATATATTTTACTACACAGATATTGCAAGTCATTAGTATGAACAGCAAGTGACTTCAACTACCCTGTAAAAGTAGTACTTAATTTACAAGCATCACTTAGATTGTATGATAATAACATTGTTACATACATGATAATAGCATTGTTACACAAGCTTGTGCCTAAGGTCTATCTCACCTGCCAGCTGCCAATTCCAGATATTAGGAGAACTGTTTGATCAGGAATATTGTTTGATCAGTTATTACAAGCAGGGCTTTTCTCATGACAAAACCCCCAAATTGGAGTATAAATGTTTTCATATTTCAGGCATTTCAAATGTTACATTTATATTTCCAGTGAAATATAGTTCAGATGTCATCTCATTTTATCATCATTTCACTTACAGCATTCACTTTGAAGTGAGTACCAGTCTGATATGAGATGCTGAAGATGAGTGGGCTGAGGAAGAAGCAACTGGTGTTGGTGCTGTTAAGGTACTGGAAATAGCCAGTGCTGCTGCGCAGAATGGGCAGAACAAGCAGCGTTCTCTCATTGGTGAGTTAATACAGCAAAGTGCTGCTCTGAGTATTTCATCCTCTGTTCTGTCCCTCAACGAACAAGACTTTATTTTCTATTTCATAAGGGCACTTTATAATTTTAATTTTTATTTATTAAACACTCTAAGACTGTAGAAACAGAAGGATGCCCATGAAATTTACATTTTCAGTTGTTTTCTATTTTCTTTCACCTGTTGGTAGGTAGATAATATCTAGCCTTCATCCATTGCATGTACTGAGTAATTTGTCTTACTAGGAATTGATTTGAAATAGTTCTCTTTCAACCTTTCCCAGACTACAAAATTATGCTTTCTCTTTCCCTAAATGGGAAAATTTTTCTTTGCCTGTTTTTGCTGAAAGATCTTACTCTCCACCCYTATTTGCTCCCTGCTGTGCAGAAAGCTCCCCAAAGTGACCTATATTTAAAAAAAAAGCCTCTTATGATTTTTACTCATTTCTATATTTTGAAACTTTAATATTCCTGACTACTTTGTGACTTTTTTACTAAGCTATTATATATGCATCTGCTTTTGAAAATATGCAATTCAGAATTCAATGGGCAGAATTCAATGTTGGTTCTGTGATGCTCTCACACTCCTCCTGAAAACAAACTATGTCTATGTTAAGGTTAATCTTACTTTATGGCAGCACAGAACAAAATTCTGGGGATAAGACTGAGCATCTTATTTAGTAAACTGAATATATGGGTTGTTTGTTTCTAGAGGCCAAAAAAACCCCCACCAAAGGAATATTTTGAAATTCAATTTTGTCAGAGTTACTTGATCCAAATTTTCCATGTTCAGACATCATCTTTTCTGAAATTTCCAAATGTTAGATGCCTGGAGAGTCAGATGAGAACACATATGTAGATATTTTTACAAGGTGTTACTATTTGTCACTCAGAGTCTATGCCTAACATGTTATAGATATTATTAAATGCAAAATGAACAGGAGTTATCTTTCTACAGCTTATTTTTCAATCTAAATGTGAGAGGAGAATGTAACCTTTTTTCATGCACTTTACCTGGTAAGGAGCGAGACATCAAACAACGTTCTGGCCTGTTTTATTGAGCTGGGAAAATGGGTCTTTACGGCACTTACATGTTTCTTTTCCCTAAGCCATCCAGCCTTGACCTCACCAGAGATTATATCCTTAGGGTACTTCCAGCCTCTCTAACACTCTATAATCCTCATTGTTTCACTCATAAGTAGATCAGTATTGAAAGCTTCTTCGTATTAGTTTTTACACAGCCAAATTCAGATGTAAAGCAAATCTTCTCAAAGTAGTTACTCCTTAAAACAGGACATATGAATTACCATTGTATTAAAATGGAAAGTGACTATTAAGCTAAACTTTTGCTTAGGGAAGTGGTTCTGATGCTATTCTGTTGTTCTTGTGAGCTGCTCAGTGGAGCAGGTTATCAGCTACACGTGCTATTCTACATTTATTCAGGGGCCTAGTATTCAGGCTTAGACAAATGCAGATGTATAGAGCTGCTTTCTTATGAATGAGTAGGTAAACAGTTTGCTTTTAAAATTAAAACTCTAGGATATATATGTAAATAATGCTATTTAGATGTTATTGTCACTAATAAAAATATACTGTGAACAATGCTGAACTATAGTCATAGGAGGTGCAAATATATTTCTAGTTCCTTTTTATATGTTAATGTAGATATTTTTGCACAAGACCATTTTTTCTGAAAAACTGTTTTTTTTTAAACACCCATTTTTGTAGCTAGTCACATCAATTAAAAACGAATCCAGATTTCAAGAAGATATCATCAAATAAATGTATATGCTTTAGTTTTTTGTCATTTAACCAGTTGTATTGTCTTTCAGTTCTATGGTACTTCTTATGTATTTATATCCTGTGCTGTGCTTTCTGTGTCCTGCAAAGAATATCTGACAAAATGTAGTGACAGTTTTCTTGTGATATCTTGGAATCTTAAGCTACAGATCTGATTTTTTTAATTCAAAAACCAGTTGGAAAAATTAAAATGTTAATGCTATAATTTGAATGTCAGCTTTACAATAGATGTAGAATTTTCTGGAGCACTGCTGAAATTATAGCCAAAGCAAAATTATAGTAAAAATATTTAAATAAATAAAATAAGAGCATTTAATCTATTTCTGAAGATGATGGTGAATGCAGGAGGTACCCAGAACTACTGCAGTTCAAACACCAGTCAGCTAAATGCATCAGGTGGAATGCTAGTGCATGAGAAAAAGGAACAACCCCCCAAAAGAGAGAGAAAACTGTGATTAGAAAACCTTTTTGTTCTCTTGAAAACAGAGTACTCACAGCACAGTTAAATTAAGGCATCATTAGCCTCTGCATGTGCTTTAGTGACTAGAGCAGCCATGAGTGCTGCTGGGAGTGTTTTGATGTTTGTGGCCTCTCTCTCCTGTTTAAATGGGCTCAGAATTTAGCCCTGCGGCAGTGGTGTATCAGGTTAGATTTTAAACCCTGGGTTGCTGTCATCCAGGTAACCTCCTACATGAATTCATTATTTTCACAAAAGTACAGACACTGAAGCAAAGGTCTCCCTGCAAGGGCAAAAGCAGATTTACTACTAATGGAAATGGACTACTAATTCTATGTTCACCCTCATAAAACTCCTGCAGTGCATCAGGGAACAGAAATTAAAGAAACATTTGGAAGGTCAGCAGCACAGGAATATTATGTAAAGAACAAAGACTGTGGATTTCAAAGGGTGAAGTGCAGAAACGTAAAATGGGTATCTAGTATCAACTCATCTAATATGACTTTTAATGTACAGTGTTGTTGCATATGAAGGAAAAGGTCCCCTGCCAAGCAGAGCAAAAATAATCCATTAGCTTGTATAAAAATATCCCTAGTGGCAAAAGATGCCAGTTTTTTAATGATTAAATTTGATTTTCTAGACTTGCAGAAAAAAAGAAGGAAAATAAATATTWTGAAGATATTTCTTTGACCTGAGAAATCTCTTTTCCTGTGCTTTGCTCTATTGAAAGAGCTATATGCAACTTTGGAACGATTCTCTGTCCAGAGACAGTGCCAGACACAGACATGACAATTATATTTTAGTTGTCATAGCCAAAATTTGGAGAAAAAATTTGAAAGGCCCAACTCTATAAGTTAATCACGTCTATGTATTGGCCCACTCACACATAGACTCAAGGATTCCATATTAAAAAATTACCTCTTCTAGGCTAATGGTTCAAAACCCTGCAGGAACAAATCCTTTTCAAAGGATTTTGCTCCGGTTAGAAATATGTCCACACTGCAATCACAGTGAAGATACCCTCTTCAGCATATAGTGTATTATCATACACTACAATAGGATGATTATGCTGCTGTTAGAGCCTAAGTGAGCTGGTTTAAAGCTAGGTATTACAATTATACATTATATTTAAAGCAGCTCTTTATGTATTTCATTGTAATTGCTTGTGTGGCTGCAGCGCAGACATAAGCCGTGGTTTTAAGTATTTTGTATTTCTGCTTTGAGTTCATATCTTCGCATTAAATAATTTCTCTTAATTTTCCACAGCATATCTTGAGTTAGGACAAGTTGAAAAATAACTTTTCCCTGCAAACATTTTCATTCAATTAACTATTTGTTTTTTGCCTTCTTGGTCGCCAGGGAAAGACATGATTGCACCATCACAAACTGAAATAATGTTGCTTTGAAAAAAAACCCCAA
The DNA here is from genome assembly GCF_003343035.1 of Apteryx rowi. NCBI lineage: Eukaryota > Metazoa > Chordata > Aves > Apterygiformes > Apterygidae > Apteryx > Apteryx rowi. The sequence continues at coordinate 2,085,033 of NW_020447242.1, forward strand.
AATTAGAGAGCAACAGATGTTTTGAAATAATGTTTCAGAGAAATTTTAATCAAAATGACACTTTCTCTCCAACCAACTGTAGTTGGAATGTGGTTTTCCATTTTTAATACATTATTACTTTGTTCTTATTCAAATAATAAAGACAGTTATTGTAGTCAGAAGAGCTGTAATGAGTTACCTAAAGAAAGAAATCAGACAGTAAGGGACTGTATTTTTAATGATAATTAATATTCATCACAAACCAAAATGAAAATATCTTGAAACGCCTAGACATGCGTGGCTCTGATTATTAATAATCACATGGCATGACAGTAACCTCTGCAAGGAGAAGCAAATGGTTAAGCTTCAGGATCGCCCTCATGGAACATGCTTCATTTCACAATAGGTAGGGATTAATTTGGAAATCAGTCATATAAGGAATAATAAACAGATTATTACAGAAAGACACCAATAATGTAAACTTCTACACTTCATAAACTATAAATTTGGTAGGTGCTTACCTGTAACATGGCTGGGAAACCAAGGTGGAATATTGGTGGTATATTCAGAGGAGTAACATTGTAGGACAGAGAAATTATATTTCCCCTCAATATAACTGTGATAATAGCTCACACAGATATTGCCATCAGTTTCTAAACACTTCATCACCAGAAGATAATGGAAAATAAGGAGTTTATAGAAGAACACTAAACGTGATTAAGAGATTGGAGAAATTAATTTGTGAAGAAAGATAAAGCACTGAATATATATTTATAGCTTCACTAAAGACAACAAGAGGGATCGTAATAACTATCTGCAAATATTTGAAGGGAATAACCACTAAGAATAGAGACTACTTAATTGACCATACAAAGGGGATTGAGTAGAAGAAGCATAATGAAACTGAGATAGGGTTAGCCTAGATAATCAGGAGAAAAACTCTGGACAGTGACAGCCAGTGGGACCAGAAAAGTGCTTCAGTTTCACACACTTTGCTGTATACCTTAGCAATATCCCGTTCAGTACTGCCAACCTTTTGACCATTAGAAAAGGAGTCAGCTCATAAGTGTTAAACACAAAATGCTTCTAAGTACTTTGCTAACTTTATATGACAAGAGCACTGAAAAGCATCTCCCTGTTTTCTTCCTTGGTGAATGGATAAATGTTGGTGTTTTCATTAAAAATGGAGATTTGTCTTACATCTACATATCATAGGTTCTTAGCTAGACAAAAAAAATATTGCTGGCTATTACATGCAAAAACTTATTTTGGGAAACTCTTGTAAAAATAATATTCTCTCACAGACATGTGACACTGAGCAGGCAGGATTCATTTTATATATTGACAACACATTTGTCAGTAAGACATCTCGAATGACTGTTCAGTGTTAGGGAATTGCAGTGTGGGAGTGGCTGTTTCAAGAGAACTTTGCAGAATATCTTGTGGCCTATCGGGAAGGTTGTATGAGTGCAGAATGACAATGGTTCTAGCTACAGGCAGATATTTAACCTTTTTCACTTTTTGCATATGGAAGAGTTTGAAATGGCTGCAAATGGAGTAGTAGCACAGTGGTAGAAAGTGTGTTGTACACAGTAACACATAGTATTTGCTAAACTACTTCAGGTAAATTTCTTCTTGTATTTTTAAAATTTATAAAATATGTAAACATCACTGCTGACTTGTGATGTTCCTGGTCCTTAAATCATTGAAGATTGGAACAGTGTTTGGTGATATATTACTAAATGCTTGCTTTGTTTTCATGCTGTTCTTTAGGGATGTAATTTGGAAACTGTCAGACAAAATAATGGATTAGATTGACCTTATATATGATCCAGAATGTATGCTCTTATGTAGCATTAGAGCTCTAGTACTCACAAGGTATAGCATGCCAGAAAAATTCCAGCAAAGTATGTTTCCATCAGAATATATTAAAAAAACACTTAACAGAAAAATGGATAGGTACCACTCACCTTCCTGAAATTCTTTTGGAATGAACTTACATGAGTTTCTTTTAAATCTCCCCTGCTGTTCTTCCAAGCTTTCCATCTAGTTCCCTGTCATGCTAGTTATTTAGGAGCCTCCGAACAGTGAGTAGATTTCAGTTCCACAGAAAAATTACTTTTTTTTTTTTTTTTGTCACCGTTCTGTGGGAGGCATATTTCTGAAATGTCACAGGTTTTCTAAAGGAGAGCAATACTATGGCTGATACTAGTATAAACTCATTTAAAGAAAACGGACATTGCAGAGGAGTAATTTGAGTACAACTGCAAAGGAATTATGCACTGTAAGGCAGTGAACAATGCATATGATAAAGTGACCTCAGCTTAGCTACTGTCTTCTTGACTGAATTTCCATTGAGTCACTCATTGTGCAACAGTCATGTGGAGCCTCTTTTGCTGTTCAGTTTTTAGCTGTTACACAGCGAAGATCCACATTTCGTAAACATAAAAAACATAACGTTACCTGCATTTCAGATACTTCTCAAAGCATATCTAGCCCACTATAGAAATCTATGTATCGTGGACTTCACTTGCTATCCTGCTTGTGAAAGGAAAATAAAAATAAAAAAATAAGTAAAGAAAGTTCCAGGAATTCTCTGGATCCTCAACACTATCAAAGAAGTATCTCTAATGACTAATTTGTAAACTGTGCAGTGTCAATGCTTGTAGAAAACAGAGTAGAAGGAAGTAGATTTTTCACATAATTTAGTACAGCCATAATGATAAAACCTCACAAATGATGAACAAGACCACAATACAAATCAAGATAATTTTTAGTATATTCATTTTGTTTCTTTCTCTTCAGAGTCTTTCTTTACAGCTCCTGTGTCAAATACTGTCCTCATAGTTGAGATCCAGATTATTAAACAAACTAATAACATCATTATTTCATTCTACTTCATTCATCCTGTTACATTCAGCAGCACTGCTCTTTGACTTTATCCCATGTCTTTCCTAATTGGTGACCCTACGCAGACAGGATGGGTTTACAGAAAGCACGAGATAACTGACAATACAGAGACCTAATATAAAGAATTTAACTGCTTGCTTTTTTTTAACTTTAAAGAACTTCTTGTTGACAGAAGAACTTATTTTCTCTTTTGTACATTGGATGTTTCATCATTATTCATTCTTATATTCTAACTTTAGATCTAGGAGCTTTTTCCTGCATCTGTGATTCTGTGAAAAGAAAAGAAATTTCTACAGATGCCATTACTAGAAATTTGAGGTTCATGGATATCTGTCTGGATTTCACTGGAACATCTTATAGAGTGGTTTAAAATTTTAAAATGTCATAAAGTTTAAAGGTTTAGCACTCACCAGTATTACAGGGAAATTGTGTGTTCTTTCCATGAATTTGTTGAAATTACTTAGGGAAGTTAAACATGCATTTAAAAAAGAAAGAGCACCTGAAAGAGGCTGCCAGCAGTGCAGAATGAAATGGGAAGATCAGTTTGAGAACATTGTGAAAAAGATGGAATAGGCAAAGGAGAGGTCTTCCTCAGATAGAACTGAGAAGGATCTTACAGTATTTCTTTCATTTTTGCTTTACTAAATGTGTACAGTTGACTGAGATAAGTTTCTTTACTTACTACAAAGTCCACTCTAACTTCTAGCATTGATGTAATACCACTAAATAGTAAAACACCTTCTTACATAGCAGGAATTTTAGTTTAAAACAAACATGAAGACTATATTGCATGCTGAAAAATTATCCACAGTATGTACAACACTGGAAATTTCTTTATCCTTTGCAATTCTTGAGAAGAACTGAACTATGAGCAGGATATACCATAAACAATTATTTGCTTGAGTTTGAAAGTGAATGTTGATTGTGTCTGAAATGTTTTGGTCTTCTGAGAATACCAAAAATATTTTAAGCAAAGACCAGTACTGACATCTCCTGTCTTCTCCCAAGTTACTTCCTTGCTTTCCCTGTGTCCCTTGCAGTCTTCTAACACTTGGAACAGGAAATTTCATCCTCAGGATGTTTTAAAGACAGTGAGCCTGGCTCTGCTGAGCTTCTGTACTCAGGAAAGATTATTCCTGTGCTGTTTGATTTAGGCAGATAGCAGTTGATTTAAATGCCTAAACATAGGTGCCTAGTGCAATTTTAGGTGCCCCAGGGAATCTCCACCTACTCCAGAATGGTGTGGGACTCCTGCAGAATCTGTCTTTTTATCTGCCAGCCTGTGCCTATGTCCAGGATGTTGTAGAACAGCTACCTATATTTAAGCACTTGAATTTGTTTTACGAGCTTCAGGAAAAGCCAGAGTATCCATAATATGCATTCAGTGTTCAGTTTAGGCAGCTCAGGGTGATTTGGGAATTTATTTTAGATTTTAGCATCTGAATTCCAACTTAAGTCCTAATTTAATTTCTATTCTTATTCTGAATCTCTTATCATAGCACATGAGGGGCATTTCTTCTGTAAATTAGTAGGGAAGTTTGACTGTTATATCCAGGACTCTCATAGTTTTAATTCACCTCTATGTGGGGAGAAAGAAGAACTGTAACAAACTGAAGAAAAAGTGTTTTCTCTGTATTGAAAGGATTTAATTCAAATTTTCTAAAAGACTGTATCATTGCTATGATGTTTTCCAAAACAATTTGCAGTCAAACCTAACATTGACTTTTTATTTTAAGACAATATAAAGGAACAAGGTATCTATTTACGAATGTACATCATGCCTGCATGTATTTATATATGCTATAAATATATATAATACTAATAGTGTTTCCTGTCGTCTCTTAACATTGGCAAGAGGAAACTGTATTTATCATTTTTAGAGAAATAATTAAAGGCCAGAAACCACCTACCTACCAACTAATCTGATCAAATCACAATATCCTACCATGGAAGGTGGGTTTTTTAGATGGGCCTCCAGCAGAAGACATGTTGTTAGTTCTGAAGAAGTTTTATTTCTTAGCCACTGAGTTAGTAAAATGCACAATATTTGAAATTCATTTCTCCCTAATCTGTTTACATTACCTCACAACTGAATTTGCTTGTCTCGACAAGGACTCTGTAAATGTTGTACCTTTTTTTTAATCTACATTTTCTTGCAAAGCTTKGGAGAACATAATTATAGGAACATTTAATTGATAATAGAAATTTGGATAGGTTTCAACTTGCTTTATGACTATTTCTTGAATCTGAGACCACCAATCTGATTCCCTCCAGTGATATCTGAATGGTTGTCAGTAAAGCAATGTTATCTGTACTTTTTAGTTTAGATCTCTCAAGCACCTCTAACACTGGAGAAAATGATATATTGTTTGATCTGGAATCCTGGCTTGGAATTTCTAGGATAGCACTGAACTGGTTTGAAATGCAATTATCTTTGTCAGTATGCAGAACATGCTATATGGGGTAAGCAGCTAATCAGAAATGGTTAATATAAAATGTGTAGTTCCCTAGAGTTTTATTCACATCTTTTTATTTTTATATTTATATGTTCCTCTTTGTCAGGGCCATTAACAGATGTTGGTTTTATAATTCTATCTTTGCTGATAATACTGAGATTTATTTACCAGTTCTTATATATCAAAATGAAATGATAAATTAACATATGCCTTATTTAAGCTTGCTTTGTGACAATTGCAAAGATAGAACTGTTTCTGGTTATATGAATTGCCTTTTGGCTGCTATGTCTCCTTTACTGGCCAAGCATCATAAGCAGGATTTCAATTTGGTTCAGATACTGAAAAAAAAAAAAAAAGATTTTTGTTGTGATTTTGGTTATTGTTTAAGAAACAGGTATGAATTTGTCTTTTCTCCTACCTTTCTCATCTAAAAACACTGCTACAGAGACTTTCTTTTTTTGAATGGAGGGACTTTAATCTTCATTATCTTTGAGCTTTGCACCTTATTTTTAGATAAGGGTGTTAGCACTGTTCTCATAGTCCTGTAGGACAACACTGAAATTTTTACCAAGTGGCTAAATGAATACTCAGTGCTTTTCTTTTTAAATCACTAGCAGAATCAAGCATGGCCCTGAGTAGCCTAGGGATGTGGTAAAAGGATCTGAAAATTTCCATTTTGCATTGGAGTTAGAGAAATGAACTTGAACATTTCCTTGTGGTATTTGTGCAAAGGGTTATCTAGCTATTGAGAATTAATATATGATTACAGAATCACAGAATCACAGAATCGCTGAGGTTGGAAGGGACCTCTGGAGATCATCTAGTCCAACCCCCCTGCTCAAGCAGGGTCACCTAGAGCACGTTGCACAGGATTGCATCCAGGCGCGTTTTGAATATCTCCAGAGAAGGAGACTCCACAACCTCTCTGGGCAACCTGTCCCAGTGCTCTGTCACCCTCACAGTGAAGAAGTTTTTCCTCATGTTCAGATGGAAGTGTCTGTGTTTCAGTTTGTGCCCGTTGCCTCGCGTCCTGTCGCTGGGCACCACTGAAAAGAGTCTGGTCCCATCCTCTCGACACCCTCCCTTCAGATACTTGTACACGTTGATAAGATCTCCTCTCAGCCTTCTCTTCTCTAGGCTAAACAGGCCAAGCTCTCTCAGCCTTTCCTCATAAGAGAGATGCTCCAGTCCCCTAATTATATTTAGCCTTATAGCCTGTTACCTGCTTTCTACATGTACTCTAGAAGTCAACTCGAACTTGAGTCCTAGTTCCAATCTCTTCCTCACTGCTATGTCAACAGCTTCTCAAAAGTTCTCATAAGTAGGGAAGTTCAAACTTGAATCAAATCTAATTTCACTGCTTGAGTTCTTTTCTAACAAAGTGCAAAATTAAATGATATTTGGATATTTGTACAGTACCCTGAATTAGATGCATGCTGAAATTAGTAAAAATTCAGGAGAGATAATTTTGCCTTCTGTATTTATATATTTAACATTCATGGATATTTCTGGGAATAAATGATTAACTGACCCAGCATATAAATACTAGATTTTTGATGCAGAATTTATAGGTAGGAATGTTACTAGGAGTACCTCCAGATCATTTAAAAATTTTTCATCTTTTTTCAGTTAATTTCAGTATGCCTTGTAATCCCAAATATAGCTAATTAAATGTTAGTTTATATGAACTATGAGATAGTCAATATAACATTTGCAGGACCAAAGTAAATATGATAAAAAATAGGTGGTCATGATCAAGAGGAAGCTACTCCATCCATTGCTTCTTCCTGGCGTCACTGTGAACCATCCAGACCTAAGCTCAAGTGATTTGATAATCACTAGGAAACCATAAAACAGAATAGAAAGCTTTGTGATCTTAGCTGTTATTATAAGAATCAGCACAACTATTTCAAAATACAGACAGGATACAACAAAGGTAATACTATGAAATGCTATCGCTACAGTCTCCCCATAGACGATTTCTACAGTCAGTCAGTCTTTCTGTTGCCCTGAACTATGTCTTCTGATTTCTATGTCCTAAATTTCTTCAGCATCAGTGAGGTGTGGCTGCAGCTCTCTCTCTTCTAACTTTGGTCCCTGCCGTTTTTTAACCTTACTTCTCTGTGGAGTCATTGTGTCTTGGAGTGTGAATGCTGCTGCCAGCATTTCATTTTAAATAATGCAGTGTGTTTTGTATTTTTTTAAATTGCTGTGTAGCTACATTGTCACTCAGAAACCTTGTTATATATAGTTCATTTTGCATAGCCACATGTTATAAAGCTTTGATTGACAAGCAAGTTTATTTTAAATGGATCTGATGTGTCATCAGTGTAGAACAAGTCTTTTGAATGACATCTTACCAGAAAAAATATTACACCAATCACATGGAGCAAGAGTAATAGTACTTGTTATTACTGCAAGACTACATTAGGTCAGCAATCTAAAGAACTAGTGTCCTTAAAATGTACATGTTATCTAACATCAGCTTCACCCCAGCAGCTCAAGTGTCTCTCTGGCTCTCTGACTGGTCACAGAATAGTGTAAATGTGCTTTTACTGATTCTGTAATTTTTGAGGTAGTTTTGTCACAAGCAATTGACAAGGGTTTTAACACAGAATGGCTTTTTGAGTGAGCCACATTTCTAGTTTAGTTTATATCCATTGCAAAAAAACCTTGGAATATTCTCTTTAATAACTCGAAGTTTTAATAAGGACCTAAGGAACAGTTGAAAAGTGAATGAACTTGTGTTTAAATTAGGGCTTTGAGAGCTTGGAGATTCTAACTTGATGAACTCTAATTAAATCCCACAAGGCCACCAGGTCTGCCTCCCTTGCTCTTGGTGAAAGTAAGGTCTTCAAAAAGAATCTTTTGGCAGTATACAAGTGGGAGGAAAAAAATCCTTCAACCTTTCACTACAGCATTTTCTAAAGCAGGAATTCCTGAAGGAGTACTAGAAAAGAGGAACAATAGTTAGAGCATGAAACTGCAAAAACCTGAGAAATATGTTTTGACTATTAGGGTAGCAGTCTTTCTGAAATTCAGTTTTCTAATGTTAACAGACCATTGTTCAAACAAATTGTAGTGGACCTCAGGCTTTAGAAGGTGCAATGGTAGACATTTTTGTTATTGTTGCTGTGACATTGTTTTTAGCTCAGATGTGGAGACAGTAATCTTGGCTGAGAGTTTGAAATTCTGCTGCATTTGGTAGAATTTTTTTGGCATGTTAGTTAATTACTGGCATTTAAATGAGTGCATAGTCAAAGCACACAGAAGGGACAAAGGGGTGACTAGGTAACTTCTTAAGGTTCCTTCCAGCCCAACTTTTTGTGATAGCTAGAGGTTTTACTGGAAGCTGTAAAGATCTAAATATTTTCATTTTTATATTGTATACTTAAAAAATTATGTAAATGGCAATTTATGTAACAATAAGGTGAAAAAAATTGATAGCTTCCTTATTCAGCAAAAGATAATAATAGTAACAGGTGATTTAAATCCATTTCAGATTTTTATTCATTTTTCATTCTTGTTCTAGTGAAATAACAATGTCAGAATGAGAGCCATTTTTATCTTGCCAGCCATAAAATTGTATGACAACAATAGCTTTGTCTGTTCAAATGTAAAACAAAACATGAGCATTAAATATATATATATATATATAAATGGATATATATATATATATATATATCCATTGGATATATCCATTTGGATAATTTACCATTCCTTCCAGAGAATATAACTTTTCACAAAATATGACAGAGAATTCAGTTAAAATAACGTAGCCATATATGTCTCTTTCACAAAAACATCTCTATTTAAGGTAAAATCAGTTCTTCATATAGATGAAGATTTTCTTGTTTTTAAGAAAATACCCCCAAAACTGAGAAAAATTCCATGATATATGTTTTACAAAAATCATGATTTACTTAGCTATCTGTAAAAGTCTGCTGCCAAATTGTCCTTGGACATTTATTTATCATTTTTCTTCCAGAGAGACCCACCAGAATTTTTTGCCCTCCTCACTACACTCATAAAAGCCTTATATCATGACAGCCTTATGAAAGGTTGATAGTGACTTTTTTCTAAACTCTATAACCATTCTTTCTGCGCATCTTTGCTTCTCAAAGCACTAAACAAATTAACCAGTCAATAATTATTTCTATTCTCTGATCTAAGGACCCGGATTCTGACACTGATTATGTGCATCCWTTCCTGTGGAAAGTTTCAGAACAGATTTTTATGGAATTGATCTAATAAAAACATAGATACAATTGATCTCACTGAAGTTCTTTTTTATGTACTTCTATAGCATGAGGAATAACAGACATATCAACCTTCTCCTGGAATTAATTCCTTTTAATAAGATTATATGAATTGTTTTATAGTGACTTCACCACAATTCTATGTGATCATAACTAATCTCCCACAAGTTAAGGTAGTCCTGTAATTTACTGTGTAAAGAATACCATTGATAATAAAAAAGGCATTCTCACTTCGAAGAGGGCTGCTTTGGTCTGCTACCAGTGAAAAAATAAGACATAGGATATCTATAATATGGTTTATTGCATAAAAATATAGGATGCTTTGTTTGTTACTATATAAAGACATTCTTATATGTTCAGTTCTGGGTAAACGAATTACAATTCGTTTGTACAACTACAATGTACAATTACAAACTGTTTTCTTATTTATTTGAGTCTCATGTAATATGTAAGCAGTTTTTCAATAATTGCCTGAAATAATACAGCAAAATAATACAGAATACAGCAAAGTAAATAAGCCAACCAATACCAAAAATGAATTCATTTTAAATAGAGCATATAAAAATCTGTTCTTTCTTAAACAGTATAATTCCAGAGCATTTAATTAAGGTGATGGAATTGCACCAGGATAAAAGAGAATTAAGTTAGAATCAGTCCCACTGCGTTTCAAAGAAAGGTGTTGATTTTGGTGCTGCTAGTATACAAACTAACTGATTTTCTTTCAACAAGATACACATCCTCTTTGTAGTTTAGGTCTGTTACATTTCAGAGAGCTTCATTCATTTGTATTACCTCACGTGATGTATAAATATAAATATATTTTATGGAAGATGATGTGTTCCTCCATCTTGTACAAAATATATGGGAAAATACTCAAAAGCTTTATATTGTACCTTTGTAGTACCTGTCAACTGTATGCATCAAAAGAAGATTAAAGTGCAGTATGTGTCATTTAGCTTACTTATAAATCTAGACAGACTCATCCTTGATGTTTTTCTTAATATACCTCTGACCTGAAAGAGGTATTGAACTATTATATACTATCTTTGTTCCTGAGTATGAGATGCAAAAGTATTGTTTTTTCTTCTTTTGAACTTTTTTTTTAATGAAAGTGTTGCAAAGGCTTTCATGGTTTGATTCTGAAGTGGCAGTACCCATTCCCTGAATATAAAAGTAACAGGTATGAAATACGAAGGTATCTTTAAGTTGTTCTCTGATCAAAGCTCTGCACATTGATCAAGTGCATTAGGAGGAAAGATCCATTTTAAAGAACATTAATATGTTTAGCTTGAACTAACTCTGATCTAAGGCTTGTGAATTACAAACTAGGTAAACTGTTTTTATAGAACTCTTAGTTCCTTTGGTTCTTCTGTGTCTTTGAAAAATATAAAGGATAGCTAGAAACTAGAGACCGCTTGTCACACCCCAGTAATGGGAAATGTATATTATTTTTCTTAAGGTTACGAATTCTACCTTATATATTGTAAATTAATTTATTTTTACAAGCAGCAATTAAAAGAACTAGCTAAGAACAATCCCTGCATAGCTTATTCTAAAAAAGTAAAAACTGTAGAAATGATGTGAATATTGTTAACACTCAGTTCTGTTTAAACATTTTTTGTTTCAGCAGAGAATGCTTATTAAGTGGCATTTCTCAGTGGGATTGTGTGAAACAGGCTCTTTTTCTTCTGCCCCAGTTACCTGTTGGTATTGATTTATAAAGCCCTAAATGGCTCAAGACCTTTCTGTCTAAGAGAGCTGCACAGCTGCGATCAGGTGTACAGTAGAGTCCCCATCGTTTTAAAGGAAGAAGAGCGGTGTGCTAGAGCATTCTCTCTGCGGGGCCACATTTGGAAATGCTCCCCATGTCTGTTCTGAAGCAATGTGGTGCATGGCTGGCGTTTAGGGCACTCTGTTTGAGGGATCTATGAATGACCCTAGAAAGGGAAGGAAGAAATAAGGGAGGTTTGGTTATGATGATTTGTTGGATCTCTTTTTGCACTGAGATTTGTTGGCAGGCTTTGCTACTAATTTGATCTCATTTGTTTTGGTAATTTGATCATTTGTTTTTGTAATTCATGTAAAAGTCACTAGATAGATGCTGCCTTAGAACATATTTATACATTTAAAAAATAACAGTGAGTCTTTCATAGATATTGCTAAATACCATTGAAATTGATAGAATTTTATTTCTAGTTGATGATTTTAAACATCTGTAGGAAATGTTTTAGAAGATTTGATGACATAATATCATAATCATTATTGTCTTGTGTTTTCTATTAGACTCATATTTCTGTGTCTTTGAAATAAAGACACTAAAATATTGACATTTCTTCTTCTGCCTTGCTAGATAGAAAATTCTCTGAGAGGTGTGATTGTCTGATTGGAGATGGACATTAAAATCTAGTGTTCTCAAAAGGCTGTGGCTAGTTTTTTGAACTATTTCTTTGTCTGAGTATGTTGTTGCCTGTTGGAAACTTGTGGTTCTGTCTCAACTGTTATTTTAACTGAATTTTAAATGTACCCACCAAGACATTCCAGTAAAAATAAGAACTGGATAGACTAACATTATTCTGTCAAGAATCTTTGTTCCATAAGATATTCAAATTACCTACAGTGCAAGATGCTGAAGCTTAATGGTCAAGTTTAAATATTAGCATTGTGTAGTGTGGGAGCATGTGTGTGGTAAAAAATGAAAGACTACAGAAAATCTTTTATTTCTTCTTCTCTTCTCTTACAAAGTCCTACTCAAGGTGTGAGTGCCATCTTCCTTAAGCTATTGTTTAAGAAGGAGATTTGGTAGTCCTATTCTATGTTACAGAAAGGAAACAATTTGCGAACAGGGAAAGGCCTTTCAGCATAACACGTTCATTCATTTAAGTGTCCCTGCACATTTTCGATATCTGACTATGTATAGTCAGAGCTCTGTAATTGTGGCTTGGGAGCCAGTGTGACCACTTTCATTCTAGCTCACTCTAATGCTGTGCTTTTGCACTGTAGGGGAGAAGAGCTGATCTCTTTGGAGAAGAGCTTTCCAACAAAGAAGCAGTCCAGATGTGTTGGATTTAGTTAGATTTCAACACAACTGTAATATTTTTACTTGACTCCCACAAGTATTGGATCACCTTGATGAAATTCATCATAGTCAGATCTACAGGCTATTTCCTACATGTTCAGTTATTAGGCACAGCTATTTTCTTCAGCTTGGCAGAATATGTTGATTTAACTCACTCATAATGAGACATGCATAAGAACTTGTCACTCAAAGTATGGGTCTACAGAGGATTCTCCCTTCAGAGAACTTTGGTTGCAAGGGAAAATTCTCTTTGTGACTGATAATAGTGATTCTTTCTCACAGTAATGGATGGGGAAGGGGTAAAAAACATGGTATTCAGGATATCCCAATACACTGCAGTACAAATTAAATGTATCAAAAAGGTATGGGTTCAGGATGTGTTTAAATAGGTAGTACCAAAGATGTGAACACACCATTATGTCTTACAGCTGAAAACAGTGTAAGAGTGAAAGAATCCTAAATAATGAGATTTCATAGAAAATTCTTGCTCCTGCATGCCCCGCATCATGACTTTCATTTCCCACTAATTCATCCACACATTTGGTTAAGTAACTAAAAATGTATTCTGAATATTTTTATAACAATATTTTTCTGTTTAAAAGAAAAGACACTGCCAGACACCACCATCTGTTGTGTAGACCTACAGAATATGCATCTGATTCTGTGAGCTGCTGTCTTTTATATCCTCTTATATAATTAGAGATTTCAGCCCTAAGTGATGCCTCCTTCTCCACCTAAAGAAGACCAAGTGTAAGTTTACCCTAAGTGTATTAATCATTTTCCTGCTACTCACTGATAAGAGCAGTGCTCTGTATGGTTAAAAGCCATTAAACATGTCTATTCAGAGGATGTTAAAAATCCTCTGCTGAGCACTTGGCTAAAATCCAAAATTATTACCATAATACCTTCTGAAATGAGACAGAAAACATAATGTATTACAATTGATAAGTGCATCATTTGTACTGTAGATTTATTTTATTTTGGAAATATATTTAAATGTTTTATTTGTCTTTTACACACCACAGATATACTTTTGGCTAACAATATTATATGTATCAAAAGAAATATGTATAATGCAAAAATATTTTATATTTAGATCAACAGAGCAATTACATTTTAAAAGGTTTAGAAGCTTCTCTATTGACTCAGTGTAATTATAGCTCTGTGACTGGACTACATTAATTGAACACAATCTAATGGGAAAATATTTCTACATTTTCATAAGTGACTATGGATTTTAGGTATTCCAACTCCCCTCTTCCCTGGCATTACTCCTGCCCCCCTCCCCATGCCATGGGATTCCTTGAGTCATAATTACAACTAACTGTGGAAGCGTGTGTGCTTACACTGGCTAATCCAAAATGTAGGTTGTCTTAAAAAAATCTGAAAATTATTCTTTCAGTATTTTGACAAAAACTATTCTTTTTAAGAAAAAATGCATTTTTTTCTCACATGTGCTCTGTAGATTTTAAACAAACTTACAATTGACTTTTTAAAATTGAAAAAATTTCAATTTTTGTGTCATTAGTATCCAAAATATCTTTAGTGAAAAGCACAATAAAGAATTTTTTTTTTATTTCCTACAAAAACCCTGGCATTTTCAACTAATTTTATTCAAACTGTAACTATCTAATTTCAAATACATAAGGCAGGTCAAAGCATGAGATCAGGTATACCAAATCTTCCTGATCCAGCTGAGTGCCTTAGTTTCTGTGCTAGAGCAGTGGCCTCTTCTCTTTTGGACTCATGACTACTGCTTTCTGAATGCAAAATTGCCTAGATTCGGTAGCAAGTATCTAAAACAATTTTACTCAAAACAAAGTCAAAGTCAGATTGTTAGAACTGCAGTTTGACACAGGGTAGTATTTCAAGACACTTTTTGCTATGAATGTTGTAGGATGTAGCTCTCCTGCTTCTGAGGGTGCATCCTGGTCTCTAGGTTCAACACCCTGCATGCTACTAAGTGCTGGTAAATCCTCTCTAAAAATGTCGTGCTTCCATTCCTACCTGCCATATCCATGCCACACCTGGAGCTGTGCAGCTGCTAAGCATCTGGATGCCTGCTGTTCTAGAGGCTAACTTCTGCTCTTGGTTATAGGCTTATATGCCTACATCTCAGATAAGAGATGTAGGCATGTACTTGTTGGATCTTAAATACAGATAGGGCAACTCTTTTTGGTCCAAAATGGAAGTACAAATTGTTTCTAGGTAACTCCTGGGCTAGCTTTAATTTGAAAGATGATGGCTGAAATTACTTCCCTGAGAATTCAGTTCCTAACTTCTGCTAAATTGGGAACTTGGAAGAATATTGGTCATCTGAATTTCCCCAAAACTTATTTTAAATGGCTATTCTCTCCCAGAAGGCAATAAAAAAACTCTTTTATTTTAACCACAGTTCTTGCTTTTTGCATACTTACCATTACAATTGTTACCACTGTTGATTCTTCTGTGTTTGGAATACAAGCATTTCAGGACAATATTTATTTGTTCTGAAAATTATGCTTTATTAATTTAAAATATTATGAATATGTTAGTGATTCTAGATTTTGTTAAAGCTCATTTTTATTAAAATCATATTTTGGGGCAAAATATGATCTGACAGTATGCTTTTAAATAATCTTAAATCTTACAAGGGTACATCTGTCATGGAAATTTCTGGAATCAAACTGAAATAATTTGCTTGGATAAGGTAGATCTGTTCAGCACTTAATTGCCCTTGAGATTATACTTGCTGAACTTCAAAGGTTTGAACTAATGACATTCATTTACTTAAAGCATTCTTTCTTTTGCTCAAGTCTAAAATTCCTACTGATATTAGGATCGAAAGGCCTACAAGTATTTGGCAAAAGAAGATATTGTAAAACATACCATCATTATTGATCCTAGCTAAAAACATCATATTTTATTTCCCTGTTGGTTACATTTTGACCTTTGTTAAGCTGTCATATAAATTACATTTGTCTTTATCATACCACCACTAACCACAATGCAGATTTTGTGGTTGGATAATTGTGTTATATATTGGTCTACATCTGAATTAACTCCCACCTTGGGACAGATAAACCTTGTAATATCCAAGTTTGGTTAAATTCTGATTCTTCATTTCAAAGTTCTGATTACATAAAAGCAAATCAGGTATTTCTGAATGAACAGAGGACTTCTGATAGGTATTTTAAGCAGCTTTCTTAGGTCTGCCTTCAGACTTATGGGTAATAGATCTTTTGATTAAGATTGACACCTATAGAAAAAAGACCTGAGTTGAAAGCTTGAATGGTGATTATTGCTAACTTATCTTCTAGGAAGATCCTCTCCTACTCAAGGGTTACAGAAATAAGAAACTGCACAATGGCCAGATGTCACATTAGCATATGCAAATTCATCCTACTCATGCAAAGCTATTCACCATAAGTGTGACTAGCTGCAGCAGACTTGCTAAGACTGTCAAAAAACAACCACTGTTGATGGTGTTGGAACAGGAGTAAATGGTTAAAAGGAAAACAGAGACACAAGAAATCCCAGGACTTTAATGATGAAGTACACCTCTCACTTGGTAAATTTTTTATCCATAGTTTTTGAGTGCTGATCCCATAAACTAAGTGATAAGTACAAGGACCAGTATAGTAGATGATATAAACTGGAACTGTGGCAATTCAGTTTGATTGCATGACTTGGCATTAATTGGCAACTCATTAGAGTTGTTATATCACTTTCTTCTATGTAACACTTCTTTTCAAATCATCATCTTTTCCTTTCCCTGTGTAACCGGAAGCGGTTTCCTGATAATGGCATTAACCTTAATCTCACACCAGTGTCCTATGCCTCTGAGTTTTCACAGCTTACAATATGAGGGAATGGAGATGCAATTCAGTTCTTTCTGCTATCAGTCTCTCTGCTTGTCCACTTTTCTGAAGATAGTCAAGCTATATAAGCTCAGTCTGACCACTTGCAACCTTTTTTTCTTCAGAAAAGAGCACCTCCCTCCTTTTGCTGCCTGTCTATCATTTGCCAAACTCTTGTATGAGAAGGGTAGCAGTCAATCATTGCAATCTGTATTTTGGATGTTTACAATTAGATGGGGAAACTAAAATTTCACAGCCAAATAATTAAATACCATGTTAATGAATTCTGTTAGTCATATTACACTGAATCATATTAAAGTGCTTAACCATGTGCTTGAAGGAAAGAAATATTTAAAGTGGGGTCTGAAAATATTCTGAATACTAATTAGGCTGTTTAGAAATCCTACTTCAGTGTTAGTTTGAAGATATTAAAAATTAATGCTAATGTTAAATCCTATCCTATTTGTCAATTAGGGGGAAATCTCCGAAGTGGGAGTGCCATCTATTTATTCCACAAATCTCTGCTGAATTTAGGGTGCTATGGCTCGGAATTACATAAGTATCCAGGGGTCTTCAGGCTACGTAGTGTCCAGTTCCTCTTTTTGAATACCCAAGAGCAATCTAACCTGCGACTTTCCGTGCAGGTGTTGGCCACAGTTGTGCAGATGGCCTCTCTTTGACACTGGACATTCCTGTAATTCGGGAAACCTGGCTTTAATGATGGCATCTACACTTGAAGTGACTAGAGAATCATACCTTCTCTTTGTGTAAAACCTTTTTTTTTTTTTTTTTTTTTAATTGCAGACTAACACTTTTATCACCCTCTCTTTCTCTGTCAGTGGTGCAATAATAGTGGTACAATGACATGTTATGTAAGTAAAAATATACCAAAGACTTTTCTTTCTCTTTTCCATCTGTCTTTTCCTCAGTATTGACTTCACAAAAAGGACAAGGAAATTATGTACAGCTGTCCTGATCTTGTAAAAAGATCCATGTGGCAAATGCATAGGAACAGTTCTACAGACAACATGGAAGTCACAAGACACAGGAGCTTGTGAAATTCTGTATTGGTACCTATGTATCAAGATGTTCTATGTAAGAAATACATTTTATACTGGGTTAAAGGAAATGCTATTTAAACAGAAGCTGAAACAAAGGTAATACATAGATACTATGGTCAGACTATTATATCTGATCCTTTAAAAATGTCAGTAGTGATATTTTCATGTGATAAAGTGCTGTACTGACCTGAAGATTCTTTGCCTCCTTGCCTCTTATACCTTAGGGTAACTTTTCACACATCAGAAGCTTCCAACAAGAAAAAAAGTAAAAAAATTGCTGAAAGGATTCTTCTGAGTTGTCCAACAAAAAGGGCATTATCGTGTGCTCTGTTGTGTTTTATAGGGATCAAAGTTTTTCCAAGATTGATTTTTTTTTATTTTGCAATGACATACATAGACATGATACAACTCTTCACTTTCAAGACTCCCAGACAGATAAAAGATACAAAGATTCTCATAATGATCCAACCTACCAAAAAAAAAAAAAAAAAAAAAAAAGTCTAAAGGAAAGGTTAGAAAGGAATCAGTCTGGGTACCAAATCTTTTCGGCTCCATCAAGCCGTTTTTTAGTATGGACTAAATACTGCTGGTTTGTCACAGAAATTTGCTTTCAATTTCAGCAACTGGTTATTTTGATTTGATAGTATTTTGGATAAGTATATTATCCCTTCTTGAAAATCAAGTCTTATTGGTTATGAAATTTTCTCTGATGGCTGACCAGATACTGAGATGAGCATTTCTAGGGTAAGACAAGTGGTCATATAGGTCTGAAATAGGAATCTAGTAATTTGTGTTATTTGACTGGTATTGAAAAGGAATAGTCTCTCAGAACAACTAATGGTCTGTGTGAATGCATAGCTTTTACAGCTTAGTCCTCATATTTTACATGTAGTTGGAGTTAAGATAGTTGGAATTCCAGGCATTTTCAATAAAAAATGTCCTTTTAGTTTTGTGTGTGTGTGTTTTCTGGTTTTTGTTTTTAACTAGCTCTAGTTAGGAGCTATAGAGGATGTTTTCTACTAATGGTGATTTAATCTTCTTTGACATTACCACAAACACAGGATGAAAATATTTGTCTTTTATGTAAGTGGTTGCTACAGTAATTAGAAATGGGTAAATTACTTCTTCCTCTTAAAGAAAGGGAAAGGAAAAAACAGCGGGAACAGTGCTTCTAAATTTTCTGTCTGGCTGGCGACTGTAGAACTTATGCTTCATTGCAATGCAAGTATTAATTTGAAGATTTCATTACTAATATATTATTAGAGTCAATGCAACTAGAAAGTTTTATGTAAATGTAATTTCCATGAAGTAGAGAGTCCTTAAGGGTTGATAGCCAGAGGAGGTATGTGGTCATGCTTTATATGGGGCACAGGATGTACTGAAACAGCATGGGCCTCCAGAAATAATAGAGAAACTGAAACGCCAAGGTGTTATGCAGCTGTATATAAATGATACACCTTTAAAAGTGGTGGTGGAAGAAAAGGACAGAAGACTAGTTACATTCCATATTTCTTCAGGAGAATTCTGCTGTATTGAAATAGAGTCCTCTCCTCCCTTTCCTCTTCTTCTTTTGTGTGTGTTTAAGGACAACAGTAAGGATGTGCTTGGTGGTTGTGGAACTGTGCTCTACCTGCTCCAAAACTGTGATGTAGCCACACAGAAAAAGGATTTGCCATTCTGAATCAAATTTGGGGTGGCTTCACTCCAGTATTTCATCTCTAGAAAAAGATCCAGGAATCCCAAGTTAGGAAGATATGAGAAAAATTTTCACCATTAGATAGTACATTAATTTCTACCAGTTAGACATAGATTTATACCCAGAAGTGTGATATTAATATTCCTTTAAAATTCTGGTTAGCAGTAACCATGATATCTCTGAATATGCTTGTTATCCATGTAAATGTCAAAAATGTCTTTTTGACTCATGATGTGAACCTACTAACACAACTGTGAATCTTGCAGTAATGGCATACCTCATTTATTATGTTGCATCTTGCACAGGGATTCCTCATCAGTTCCTCAACTGTTATGGAAATTGCCAGCCGAGGTGTTGTATACTTGGTCTGTGCAGAAGAATCTTAATTTGGTCCTGTGTGTTTATGAATGTTTTTCATTTAAGAAGAGACTTAAAATTTTTACTCCAAAAAACCAAGAATCTCCTATCATATTTCAAAATTGCTTTCTCAAAAACTTGATGTTCATTGCGATGTATTTTCCATTTTTGCAAAACTGGTCACTGTGTTGTATCTGCAATCAAATTTAGGAAATATAAAAGTAATTAAAGTTAGAAGAGCTCATTTTTCTGCAACTTTTCTATCTTCCTTACAGATACAAGTGCCAGTATTTCACAGAATGTTTACTTCAAAATGATGCTTCTTTTTCTGAAGAATATTTAGATTTTTTCATTCATGCCACTCCTCCTCTTTAATCAAAATATTTTAATACCTGTCCTCCATAAGAATAGTAGGACTTGGGTGATGAAATAAGAGCATGCGTTTTCCTTTTTAAAGGTTGAATCTTATGTAGTAAAAATATCCAAGCCTATCTTATATTTTTGTAAAACTTAAATAAGAACTAAGAAGTGGTTTCTACACACACACACACACACACACACACACACTCACACACACACACACAAAGAAAGAAAGAAAGAAAGAAAGAAAAAGAAAATGGAAAACTGTCATCTTTTGAATTAATTATTCTTGTTTGAGGGACTGCTTTGTATTAATGCAAATTTATTAATAAAAAGATTGTAACAATCTTAAGTATTAAGAATAAAGTGGGAAATATATCCACTTTTATTTACTGTGGGAAATTGAAGCATGGAAACAATATCTCAAATTTTTGGAAATAGCTACTAATTCAGCAGAATTTCTTTTTCAAAGCTGTACATTTGCAAATTTTCAGTTCAAAATTTACATTCAAGGTTTCTGAAAATTAGTCTTCACAGACTTGAGATTTAAGTTAGAATTGGTGCATAAATTTTGTTTTCCAAACCTCTTCACTGTAATGCCAGCATTATTTTTTGAAGTTTTCTTTATTTGTAAATATTCACTGTTGCTGAAAAGGAACATTTTGACACATCTGAAATAAGAAAATGATTTTTTTGTGTTCAAAAAAACTTTTAAAAGATTGAGCTGATTATAGTAGAAATGGTCAAGACTATAGTAAAAATGATTAAGAGCAATCAAAGTTGTTCAAAATTACCAAGACCAGTATTCACCACAGTTAATATTTTTCCCATTTCAATTGTCTGTAAATTTGGATTATGAAATTTTTAAATCTTAAATATTTTCTCATCTAGTTATACATTTTGGCTTAACTCCTATCTCCTGGTTTCTACAACTGCTACATGAAGTTACTCAGAGCATCATATTCCCTGAAAATATCTCTACAAATGGACACAAAAAATGTTTGACATATGATTTGAAAATATGTTTGATTTGATTTGATCAGCAAATTGTGGACATCTCTTACTATTTTGCACGTAATTAGAAAACTTTTTTCTAGTATTACATTGAAGGTCATTTAGGAAGAAAAAGTTATGCCTTTTTTGCTTTCTTAATTTTTATTTGGATAAGCTCTTTATTTTTCATTAGTATCTTTAGGTTATCATATACATATTCAACCATTCTATAAATTTAACATATTGTTATGTCAAGTAAGTTTGGTTGGCCTGATACTTTTCCATCAACCAGTTGAAATAACAAGAGCATTTAATTTTTTCAGACTGTCTTAGGGCATATGAAAAAGCATATGAAGGACATTAGCATAGAAACATTCTCAGTTGTCTCTGTGGTATTACTCATGGATTAGTAATTCATTTCCTTCTGTGGTTTGATTGGAATCTGTCACTTTGATTTTAAATCTCTTTTGTCATCTGTTAGAAAATGATGGGCTTGATCCATAGGAAGAGTTACTGAGTGAACTGGTCTCTAAATGTGACTTTAGACACTTCTGTTCATAACTTAGATCTTCTTTACCTTTGCTGAGTTGTCACCTAACCCTGAAAACAATGGAGTTCTGTCCCAGGAAATTCCCAGGGTGCCTAAGCAGAGGCTCTTCTGCACACATGCACAGGAGTTGATGGGCACTAAGGTCCTTTCTTACTCATATAGGGATGAACTTTACCCACAGCATTTTCAGGCACTTGATTTGAGAGGTGTTTGCAGAATTTGCTTTTTGGATTAGTCTTTATACAAAAATGGAGGAGAAAGTAACTTCACCTTCCTTCATTTTTACCCAGTAGCTTCAAGATGCTCCTGCTTGAGGGGACCTGAATCATTGCCTTCTAGAAGAGTGGCTCAGTGTGAGACAAGAACCTCGTTCTTCCCATATAAGTGCCTCAAGCACAAGGCCTGGGATACTAGGCCAATGAATAAGTCAGCACAAAACAGAGCAGTCTGAATAGAAAGGATTCCTGTTGGCAGAGCCCTTCTGTATGCTCTGTAGCTGATGATTCAAGGAATCCTCTCTGAAAGGAGAATGGCGGAAAAAGTTCCCTTCCACGGAGGTTTGTGTTTAGGTCTCCTATGTGCCAGGTACTCTGATCATTAAGGAACTGGATAAAATTGATGTGGTGGAGAATTGTCTTCTGTTTCATATATTTATGAGGAAGAGTTGTCTCCAGTGCTGAAATGTAGTGGAACATCTACAAAATGTAAAGATTCTCCCTGCCAGAACTCTACTGGATGGGGCTTATCTGCATTACTCAACATTTTCACCTCTCTCTACTCAGAGGGAACTTCATGTACATATTCTTTGGTGGCTAGTTGGAAATTACTTCTAAAACACTATTTCACTTCTACCTGCATGTCATGTTTTACCACCCCTTCAGTTTTGCTGGTACAGCTGTTTGTCAGGTCACAGTGAACTGCTAAGTCCCCAGTCTTTCTAGCAACTAGTTTACAACATGGCTGCATAGTTTCATTGGCACGCTAGACTGACCACCGAGTTGTATTATGGGTTGGCAATAAGTGACTGGGAGTGGAAAGGGGAGGAATAACATCCTGTAAATAGGCTTTATGGCCACAGAAACTTGTATGGACTGTACCATTTTCTATCTATCAGCATCTTCAGGCATAGTCTCACATTTCAAGTAGACAAATCCCAGCCAGTTTTAAAACAAAGAATAGACTGATATCAGTTTATTCATAACAGCGATACTGTCAACCCACCTGGAATCCTCTATAAGCACACAAGCCAGTATGAAATTTTGAGCTTTTTCACTGCCCTGTATATTAAGCAGCTTGAAAATAGTTTAGACATTTAGTGGGCTTCAGTCTTATACAGTGAAATTTAACTTGCTAAATGGCAGACAGATACTTTTTTGTCTCATCAGATCCTCCAGATCCTCTCCCATATATGGGGAAGGAAGAGAGGAAAGATTGGAAAGAATCAGTGGTAACAGACCGTTGGTTTTGCTCAGTTTTGTGTGAAAATCAATCCCCACTGTCCCTTTTTTATATAAATTCTAGTAGTTTAGGTGTAGCATCATGCTAGTGTAACTGCCTTAGATGTGCAAGTAAGTTCAATGCTTGCTGAAGCCGCYGTTCGCCCACATCAGCATAGGTGGATACATAACGAAGTCATGCTCCTAAATGAAAGCTCGAGAGCTGTGTCTGGGCACTCTAAAAAAATGTCCCACCAAGAGGTGAGTATTTGTGTGCTAACAGTTATAAGARTGGTATGTTTCCAAACTGGTGAGAAATTTCTGATTCTAAGCTGAATGGTGTTTTCTTGCCTTCTTGGAAAGAACTCGAATTGAAGAACATAGCTTTAAAATATAATTTCTCATGCTTCAAACCTGAAAGTAGTAAGAGTAGAGGGTTCAGTTTCATAGAAACACTTATGGGTGGGTGAGTTAAACGGATTTTCCTTTAAGTTACTGACTGGATTTGGCTCTCTTAGGCTCTTTTCTAGTTAAAAATAGAATTGTATTTTTTTCTGTTTCTCTTCTAAGCATTTAAAAGCAAAAAACATATTATAGATGTCTAAGCAGTGCCAGCAGTTCCTGCCAGTAAGTGTCATGAACAGTTTCTGTGGTAAATTAAAGTAAATGGTAGCTCAAAGCAGGTTATGGTGTTTTACAGCACTGGTTAAACTAAACCCAGTGTTTCAATGGGAGTTGCATCTGCTTCAAACAGATGTTTAATAGCTATAAAAAATCTGTATCAGGCATATTTGGCTTTTTTCCCCCCTCCTTCTTTCCTTTTCTCCTCTGCAGTCCATCATATGCCAGTTCCCCTATACACAATTATTCTGCATTATTTCATACACCAATATAAAGGCTTCTCACAGGTGATATAGTTGCTCTTCTATTACAAAAAAAAAAATGCCTTTCCACTTCTGCCTGGTTGGCTAGCTAGGGTGAGTCAGGTGCTTGCTGTGGTGAAGCTAATAGCTCTGTGACTGTATAAGGTCAAAACTGTTATTTCATTTTGTGAAAATGAAAAAACATTTTGTGGAATTTCATTGCTTGCTGTGGAAACCACATACTTCCTGTGAACCAGTCAGGCAGGACTATACTGCCACTTCATCCATATGTAAGTTTGTTTTCTGATGGTCAGGTGGGTCTGACAGACTGTGTTTCCATTGTGCTAAAGAAAATAGACATTTTTGCAGTCATATAGTAAGGGACTATACTAATAATACAAACTCTTATTGCTACATTTTAATTTAGAACCTAGAACATGTTTGTTGCAAAGAACATATTTGCTGTGAATAGATTTTGGGCAGGACTGTTTCAAATGCTAACTATTTCCAGTTTTATTGGCAATAATAAAAATAATTGTGGTTCCATCCCAATCAAGGTGAGTGAAATTAAGTTGGATCCTTCATTGGTGCTTTATATTTACTTTGAGAAAGAAGTCTGGAAGGCTCAAAGTACTACATGATGCCTTTGCATAACATTCAGCAGAGCATACAAGGTTCCAGTTAACATATCCAGTAAAGCAGGAGCAGCAATAGTGGTTTCCATTAAAAGGCTGCTTTTTTAATGCTTGTTTTTGCATCATGTAAACTATCTGTAGTGCTTCGGAAGAGTGTGTAAAAATGCATTCAGTACTGAAAAAAAACATTACTGCAGCATTAACTCTGATATTCATAAGTTCTCATAGAAATCTCCCTTGCTCTTTGTGTATTGATTTAGTCATACATTAGAGGAGACTTTGTTCTGTTGAACAAAAGTGTTCTGCTGTGTGAAAGAAGTGATTAAGGAACATCCTTTAATCAAATAAGATGCACAAAAATATTATCATAAACAATAAGGAGGATGTTATGTTACAACATTTATTATAAGCTTTCTGATGTCCGAATGAACAATACTGACTTATACCTCAGATCTGTGCCACTGTTACAGTGGTATTTAGTAGACTGTGCTTTTTTGTAAAGTAAGCAAATTTTTAATTCACTGCATATATCATTTAAGAATATGTTTCTTACAAGCAATAAAAATACTTAAAATGAGACAAATTGGTAGAATCTGCTTAGGTTCAGCAACATTCTTAGGTGAGTAAATAAGTGAAACCAGTTTTGCAGAGATAAAACAAGCAAATATGTTTTTTTTCCCCTAAACTATTCAAGTCAGGCAGTAAGATGGAAGTAACACGTAAATTATTGATGTGCAATTTCTATTTACCTACATTGCTACTTGGTAGTAGCACTTCTCTTTGACTTTAGAAGCTTTTAAAGATGATATGTTTTAAAAGAACTATATGTGGAACTTAAGAAATGTCCAATGAACAAATACACTGTAAGCCTAAATATCTCTTCCAAATGCCATTTTAATAGGAAAAGATCAGTTGCTCTTGTAGTCTGTTGAGCAAAATAATGAAATTAACCTTTCAAAATAAGGTATATTTTAGAGGAAGAAGCTGTAGGAGTAAATATTTGTATTTAAACAAAAATTTTAAATATAATATTTTACTGGGAATTTGCATACTGCAGTATCTGTAGAACACTTGAAATATTCTTTACAATGTTAAAAAAACTGTAAATTTTAAACAATAAGTTTAAAATTTGAAACTCTCTCTCAGATTTGACTGATGTTTCTAAGGTTGCAGTTTGATATACCTAGACTAAGATAATGGCTAGTTGTTGCTGAAGGGAGCAGAGTGGATTCCTCCCACCTCCTTCCCTGCCTCTCTCATATGCTTTTCTTGCATAGGCTCTGAACCTTGCAGTGAATTGGTTCAGGGAGTTAAATCTGACAGAAGAAATTTTCTAATCTGACAGAAGAGTATTTTCTAACCAATCCTTACTCTGGCCCCATCTTCCCCAAAGAAGGGTCTGGCAAAGCTGCACCTTAAATGCGGTACACTACTTTGTAAATGTTTTACTCCTAGGTAATTAAAATAGCTTGGTAAAATACTTTTCTGGTCCTATCCATTCTTAAAACAAAAAAAGAATTCTTAGAAAGCAAGAGGTTAAAGAACTGGTGGAATAAACAGATTACATGTACAGATTACAAGCTGTTACATGTTTTTCCTTGTGAATGTATGTTTGGGGGAAAGGGTAAAGGATTAGACATTGCTGAAAGCACCAAGGAATTTCTAGATAGCCTTGTTAAAAGGCCGCACCCCAGAAGGAAACCAAATTCCCTTGACCACAGACTTTACTGGGATCTAAGTGTTTCTGTGCTTCCTCTACCAGGTCACCTCTCCTCTCTCTCCTCCATGTGCCTCCTTTCCAGTTCTAGGTGCAAGGGGAAATGGTTGTGGAAAGATCCATGGCGAGAACAGTTTTGCCTTTCACCTCTGTACTGCTTCTAGAACACACTTGGGGCCCCGGGACTACTGGTGGTGTGATTTTTGTAGGCTATTCTAGCTTAGGATGTGAGTGGACTTGCTCTTTTCTTAGAATTGGGATCTGCATATTTATTATAAAGCCAGAGGGTACACAACAATAACAAGTCTTTTTCTTAAAGTCAGGAAGAACTGTAATCTTTTGTGGCCATATTACAAGACCTATGTTTAAGGCCCTAATTCTACAAATTCTTAAATATGCGCGTAATCTCTGTAAAAATGAGGGGCCACTCCTGTGCTCCAAAATAGCATGGGTCTGGATGTGCAGCCAAACTCCATTACAAATCTGTAGTGTGCATTTCCTTCCTGGTGCTTGACTTCTCATGAATCGATTTCGGGAGCTGCATGCACAAACTTGAAGTCACATGTATGATTCTTTTAACGCTTATATACTACTGTTCTCTTGGTATTGCATGCATATATGTGTTTTTTATGATATTTGCTACCTAAGGGGTCAGACTCTGACACCATTATGTAATTTGAAAGACCAAAACTGTTTGCAGTGTGAGGTGCTAATTGCTTATTTCATTAACTTCACTGGATATATGAGTGACAGAATCTGAAATAAGGTTCTGATTCAGGAACAAATCTGCATATACTTCATTTTAAGCATATGGTAAATCCTATTCACTTTAGTTAGAATATCCACACACTAAAATTCACAGAATCACAGAATCGCTGAGGTTGGAAGGGACCGCAGGAGATCATCTAGTCCAACCCCCCTGCTCAAGCAGGGTCACCTAGAGCACATTGCACAGGATTGCATCCAGGCGCGTTTTGAATATCTCCAGAGAAGGAGACTCCACCACCTCTCTGGGCAACCTGTTCCAGTGCTCTGTCACCCTCACAGTGAAGAAGTTTTTCCTCATGTTCAGATGGAAGTGTCTGTGTTTCAGTTTGTGCCCGTTGCCTCGCGTCCTGTCGCTGGGCACCACTGAAAAGAGTCTGGTCCCATCCTCTCGACACCCTCCCTTCAGATACTTGTACACATTGATAAGATCTCCTCTCAGCCTTCTCTTCTCCAAGCTAAACAGGCCAAGCTCTCTCAGCCTTTCCTCATAAGAGAGATGCTCCAGTCCCCTAATCATCTTTGTGGCCCTTCGCTGGACTTGCTCCAGTAGTGCCACATCCCTCTTGTACTGGGGAGCCCAGAACWGGACRCAGTACTCYAGATGTGGCCTCMCCAGGGCTGAGTAGAGGGGGAGAATCACCTCCCTCGACCTGCTGGCAACACTCTTCCTGATGCACCCCAGGAGACCATTGGCCTTCTTGGCCACAAGGGCACATTGCTGCCTCATGCTTAACTTGGTGTCCAGCAGCACTCCCAGGTCCTTCTCGGCAGAGCTGCTTTCCAGCAGGTCAACCCCCAACCTGTACTGGTGCATGGGGTTATTCCTCCCCAGGTGCAGGACCCTGCACTTGCCTTTGTTGAATTTCAGGAGGTTCCTCTCCGCCCACCTCTCCAGCCTGTCCAAGTCTCTTTGAATGGCAGCACAGCCCTCTGGCGTATCTGCCACTCCTCCCAGTTTTGTATCGTCAGCAAACTTGCTGAGGGTGCCCTCTGTCCCTTCATCCAGGTCATTGATGAAGAAGTTGAACAAGACTGGACCCAGTACTGACCCCTGGGGGACACCGCTAGCTACAGGCCTCCAACTAGACTCTGTGCCACTGATCACAACTCTCTGAGCTCTGCCATTCAGCCAGTTCTCAATCCACCTCACTGTCCACTCATCTAACCCACACTTCCTGAGCTTGTCTATGAGGATGCTATGGGAGACAGTGTCAAAAGCCTTGCTGAAGTCTAGGTAGACAACATCCACTGCTCTCCCCTCATCTACCCAGCCAGTCATTCCATCAGAGAAGGCTATCAGATTGGTTAGGCATGATTTCCCCTTGGTGAAGCCATGCTGACTACTCCTGATCACCTTCTTTTCCTCCACATGCTTGGAGATGGCTTCCAGGATGAGCTGCTCCATCACCTTTCCAGGGATGGAGGTGAGGCTGACTGGCCTGTAGTTCCCTGGGTCCTCCTTCTTGCCCTTTTTGAAGACTGGGGTGACATTGGCTTTCTTCCAGTCCTCAGGCACCTCTCCTGTCCTCCATGACCTTTCAAAGATGATGGAGAGTGGCTTAGCAATAATGTCCGCCAGCTCCCTCAGCACTCGTGGGTGCATCCCATCAGGGCCCATGGATTTGTGGGTGTCAAGTTTGCCTAAATGATCTCTAACCCAATCCTCCTCCACCAAGGGAAAGTCTTCCTCTCTCCAGACTTTCTCTCTTGCCTCCAGGGTCTGGGGTTCCTGAGGGCTGGCCTGAGCAGTAAAGACTGAAGCAAAGAAGGCATTCAGTAACTCTGCCTTCTCCGCATCCTTCGTCACCAGGGCACCCACCCCATTCAGCAAAGGGCCCACATTTTCCCTAGTCTTCCTCTTGCTACTGTTGTATTTGAAGAARCCCTTCTTGCTGTCCTTGACATCTCTCGCCAGATTTAATTCCAAACGGGCCTTAGCCTTCCTCATTGCATCCCTGCATACTCTGACAACGTTCCTATATTCCTCCCAAGTGGCCTGTCCCCCTTTCCACTTTCTGTATACTTCCTTCTTCTGGTTGAGTTTTGCCAGGAGCTCCTTGCTCATCCATGCAGGTCTCCTGCCTCCTTTGCTTGACTTCCTAAAATAAAAAAAAGTATAAAATAAAGTATATGTTTAAGTTACTTGTTAAATAGGGTCCTGCATAACTGTTTCTCCATTTATTTTACAAGTCATATCAATTGTTATTGTTCAATACCAGTTTTTTGATACTCTACTAGCTTTTCTATAATTAAAAAACTTATATTGAGTGGAAAATAACGTAACATGTTTTTTAGATGATTTGGTTCATAAAACTACCATATGCTATCATTTAAAAGATAAATAAATTAAATTTCTCTTACCCCACAATCTACTGAAGGAATTTCTAGGTGATGGCAATACAGTAATATCTGCAGTCTAAAACTTGTTTCTTTTTTATTTTTTTCCAAAGGAGCCTTACTCAAAAGCATTTGTTTGCTGTTGTGCTCAGGGGTGTGGCAGATTTTTTTTGGCTCTGTTTCTTGCAAACTGCGCTGCCCATAACAAACAGTCTAGCCAGAGCAATGGCACAACATTGTCTGCATTTTCTGTGCATTTGGCAGGTTTTTTTTCATTTTGTACATTATTGGCTGTGCTGTGAGATAGCACAACAGAGCCTTCTGTTATACTCTCAGCTGAGCTGTTTATTTGTAGTGACTCTGCTAAGTACTGCTTCCTCTGCTGGTGTTCTTCCACAAAGTAGTCTGCTCAAAAATGAGGGAAATATTGATAATATTCAACTCTTTGTTGTGGTTGAAGGTGTAACAAAACTCACATAACATACTATTTTCAGTCAAAATAAAAAATGCAGACCACAGTTTTCTAAATAATATAGCCATAATTTTATTTTTCTATCAGTGAAGATTAGTACCTGTCAGGGAATTCTTGAGGAAATGTGACTGCTTTGCAGTTGATGTTCTGAAAGAAGAGAGATGAACAGTGCGCTTGAATCATGGTTTATGAAAGTCCATTATTAAACCTGTCCACCACTGGCCAACCAGGAGTTTCTTAAACCAATATTTTCTGTCTCTATGCTGCTAAGTAGCATATGGAATTCCTGTACCGTTCTTCATTCATACTGAATAAATCTCTGCTCCAGCTCATCCTGCCACAGTTTGAAGAATTTCCTTCTGTATTCAGATGTTTCCATATGCTTTATGATACTGCTGTGTGTTAGCAGCTTACCAAGAAGTATACATGAGAATCAATACCAAAAAAAGAAAAAAAATTGGAAAGAGAAGTTAATGATTGTAGTCAATGGCTCTACTTCCACTCAATTAAGGATGCATGTTGATTATAATACTTTTGTGTTGTTACTCTTTACAGCATTGCTGTTATACTTCTGATACTAAGCTTTCAGTGAAGCATCATGTAGATATGCTGTAGGGGACAGCCCGTATTTTCTTAAATGGTTTTAGATATCCTCAATACCCTGGCTGCTTCAGGTTGTCTCACATTTATGGAAACAAACACCTGTTTTGCAGAGAGGCTGAATTCAGCTACTTATCCATCTCAAACTTTCTGCATATGTTTATTAGAAGTATACCCACAATGAGTAATGAAATTTGTGAAAATATTGTATCAAATGACTGGTTGTTATCCTTTTTCACCAAAGTACTCTTTACAACAGGTTTTACTGCTTCAGGGAGTCCAAAGCCTGCCCCCAGAACTAGGCACTGTGACTGAAAGCTGGGAGTTTGAATGTAGTTTTCTGATAAGTGTAGGATAGAATTAGAAATATAAGCCCATGCACATGCAATGCTTTTGACATATTGACATTTAAGAAAGTTTATAGCTGGAATTGCTTTAGCTAGACCTAACTGAAGATTTCATCTCAGTCAGTACACAGAATGTTTCTTACCTGTTTGGGGAAGGTTTTTTTGAACAAAGTCAGAATATTCTATATTTGTTATAGAAGAAGGCATTTGAGGTAATTGTTAAAAAAAAAGTTTCTTAACAAACTGAAAGTACATTTAAATTTATATTCAACAACATATGTTTTCCTAGTACCTTCCCCTTTTAGACTGACCTTTTCCCTTCTGTTAATTTCTTGCTGCCAGGCATATATATTTTAATAACATATTTCCATTTGCTGACTATAAGGTACTAAATAAGCACAAAAGAGTTAATATATTTGTAGACTAATTAAGGTTTTCCTGTCTCTGCATGCTTAGATGATCATTTTCTTAAAATAAGCTTGCTTGCCAGTTTAGTTTTTTCAAATCCCTGTCCTTGGCATTTAGAAATGAACCTTATACTGTCATAAAACTCAGGATAAAAATCTATTACTGTGACTGTGGAGGCAATAACAATGCTTGTTGTAGGTAGCTAAAAAAGAAGATGGTGTATATTTTATGTAGTGAAATAGAATGCAACAAGTGATCATATTCATTCATCAAAAGTTTACTGTAAGCATTAACCAGTAGAACACAAGAACCTGTGGAGCGGACAAAGATTGATTTATACCTGTGCTCATACAGTAATGTTTGTGTTCCAAACAAATTATATTTGCTTCTGTTTAAACGATGCATAAATCTGATACGTGCAGATGAACGTGTGTTCAGGATGAGTGAGCACACTTGTTTGAATGTCATATTTATCCCTGTATTTTGTCAGAAAATTAACTTCTTTGGAGTTTGCACTTGAGCTGAGCATATGGTTGTTGATCTCTGGAGATGACAGCCTATCTGAGCAATAGCTCCTTATGGCTTGAGCTCTCCTCTGCTGGCAGATGCTTTGGGCTTTTCTACAATTAAGTGGAGATCATCACTGTTTTCTTTGAGCACTGCTGTGCCTTGTACTCTGAAGTGTTTTGTTAATCACTGTCTGCCTTCGAGAGAAGCTGCCAAAGCTCTCATTAAGTTTGAATTTTGAGATGTCATGCTTGAATGATGGAATTTCATCCCTTTTCTGCATGAATGGAATTGGCTATGGAAAGGTGCCAACAAAAAATCATGACACTGAAGTATATTTGCTTTGCATTTCACTGCTGAAACAAAAGCTGGACACACACACACACACACACACACACACACACACACACACTTTCTTACAGTTTGTCTCAGATCCAGAGCAAGGACTGGCTTGTGTGGTTTCCTGGAAGATAATAATCATAAGGTCCTCACCTTATCATCTGTAGGGCTTATGTTGTTACTTTCTATGAACAATCTGTCACTGTCTTGTTTGCACAGTGAACTTTAAACCACTTTCCCAAAATCTTTTGATGAATGCCACAATAATGTGGCACTGGCAAATGAAGTTATGGATGCTCAGTGAGAGCAATAAAAATTAATTAATTAATTAATTAAAAAAAATCAACATCTAGTCTGAGGCAGGAGTTCAAGTGATGACATTATGATGAACTATAATAGAAACAAAAATTAATGTTACTTTTGCCCTTCAAGATTGCTTGCACATGTGCAAGCAGAAAACAAAATGCATCTGTTGGCTGTTTAATGATTTGTGGTGGGAAGCTAAGTGTTATGGGAAATATGGTATGAAAAGACACTGCCCATTTCTCTTGTTTGACTCTAATTGTTTCAGCTGTATCAGTAAAAGTAGGCTTGGAAGCAAGATAGACTAATTAACTGTAATGCCTAATCATTTCTGTCATATGCTGGATAATAACTTATTAGGGCCAAATATGTAGACTATACTCAAAGAAAAATGCTCCCCACTGTTGAACTGATGTTTCACTCATGTTGACAGTCAAACTTAAAAATATGTTGTTCACCCCAAGAATTTAATGTCACTGGTATGCCCTAGCTTTGTTTCTGTTATTGCTTTCTATGAACTTCTGAGGGAGGTTATAAGTACATGCCAGTTGTGGAGAATGAAAGAATTCCCAGTGAGTAATAAGTATTCTCAAAAACCTGAACCCAGAACTATTAACAGGAGCTGAGGTTATCCATCGTTTTCTGAAGAGACAGATTTTAATAAAATGCAGAGTCTGTTTATTTCTGCTGGTATAAAACACAAAGCTCCAATCATAGGTTCCTATGGGATGGTAACTACCTAAAATACAAAATAATTGGTCTTGTAGAAAAAGAAATAATTGATTTATGTGCATAGCTTGAATAGATAATAACCTATTTATATTTTATGTAAGACTGAGCGTAAAAGGCAACATCTTCCCACTTATGCTTAACATTTTGGGATTTTCTAGTTTTTGTAGAATATGCTCAGAAAGTACATTTACTGATATATGATTTCTATTTCCTAGTATTTTGCTTGTGTTGTGCATTCAAAATTTTTGTGGGGGTTAGGAGGTTATCATCACACATTTAAGGATATTTACCTTCACCTTATTTCTTGATTCTTCTCCCACACCTACTAATTTAGCCAAATTACCTGGAATCTAATAGATGTGAATAACAGAATGGCTGAGGTTGGAAAGCCCGTCTACAGTTTGTCTAGTGTAACCCCCCTGCTTAGAGCAGGGTCAGTGAGAGCAGGTTGTTCAGGGCTGTGTCCAGTCAGGTCCAGTCAGTCTCCAAGGATGGAGGCTCTAAAACCTCTCTAGGCACCATCATAGTAAGAGGGGTTTTACTTATGTTTATATGGAATTTCCTGTATTTCATTTTGTGCCCATTGCCTCTTGTCCTGTTATTGGGCACCACTGAGAAGAGTCTGGCCCCATCCTCTTTATACCCTACTTTCAGATATTTAAACACATTGATAAGATCCCCCTGAGCCTTCTGTTCTCCAGACTGAACAGTCCCAGCTCTCTCAGCATCTCCTCATATGCTCCATTCCCTTGATCATCTCTGTGGCCCTTTGCTGGGTTCTCCAGTACATCCATGTCTTGTACTGGGGAGCCCAGAACTGGACCCAGCACTTCCAATGTGGTCTCACCAGTGCTGAGTAAAGGGGAAGGATCACCTCCCTCAACCTGCTGGCTCTTCCTAATGCAGCCCAGTACACAGTTGGTTTTCTTTGCTGCAAGGGCACATTACTGGTTCATGTTCAACTTGTTGTCTGCCAGTATCCCCAGGTCCTTTTCTGCCAAGCTGCTTTGCGGCCAGTTGGCCCTCAGCTGTACTGGTGAATGGGGTTATTCCTCCCCAGTGCAGTTCCCTTTGCTGAACTTCATGAGATTTCTGTCAGCCCATTTTTCCAACCTGTCAGGATCCCTCTCAATGGCAGCACCACCACCTGGTGTATCAATCACTCCTCCCAATTTCATGTTGCCTGCATACTTGTAAGGGGTGCACTCTGTCCCATCATCCATGTCACTAAATAAATGTTAAACAGTAGTGGCTCCAATATCAATCACTGGAGTACACCTCTAGTGGCTGGCCTGCAGCTGGACTTTGTGACACTGATCACAACCCTTTGAGTTTGGCCGAGTCAGCCAGTTTTCAGTCTGCCTTGATGTTGATTTATCTAGCCCATACTTCATCAGTTTGTCTATGAAGATGTTATGGGAGACAGTCAAAAGCCTTGGTAAAGTCAAGATAAACAATATCCATTCCTCTCCCTAGTCCACTGAGCCAGTCATCTCGAGGAAGGCTATCAGGCTGGTCAAGAATGAGTTCACCTTCATAAATCCATTCTGACTGCTCCCAATCACCTTCTTGTCCTTAACATGTTTGGAAATTACCTCCAGGAGGATTTGCTCCATCACCTTCCCATGGATTGAGGAGAGCCAGACTGGC
The DNA here is from genome assembly GCF_003343035.1 of Apteryx rowi. NCBI lineage: Eukaryota > Metazoa > Chordata > Aves > Apterygiformes > Apterygidae > Apteryx > Apteryx rowi. The sequence goes on from NW_020447242.1 coordinate 2,119,683, forward strand.
CTGTCATTACCTGGATCCTTCTTCTTCTGCTTCCCAAAGATGGGGTGACATTTCCTCTCTTCCAGTCCTTAGGAACCTTCCCTGATCACCACGAGCTTTCAAAGATGATTGAGAGTGGCCTTGCAATGACATTGGCCAATTTTCTCAGCACTTGTGGGTGTAATGAATCAAAGTAACAGCTTTCTGGAATATAAAAAGAAAATAGAGAAAAACTTCAATACTTTTATGATATCACATGGCTTCACGTATTGATTCACAGAATATATTCAAGTGGCTAGATATGGTTGTATTGCTTTTGGAGAAAGTAGGTGTTCTAATACTGCTAGGGTTAATGAAGATTGCCTGTTGGTTAAACTAATGAATTTGAGATTCTGATGCTAAGCAGTTGGTACGGTGGAAATCCTGGAAAACTAGCCTTGATAACTAAATTAGTTGTAGTGAGATACATAAAGGTCATCTTTGACAATTTCATCAGATAAATTTTGTGGATATGAAGAAAAGACATTTATACACACAAAAGCTATTCATTTGAAATGGTCATGTTTAATCACATAAGTTTATTAATGCATCTTGCTATCTCAGAAGTACCTTCGCTCACTAAGTCCGCATTATTCTACATAGCATTTTTTAAAGTAATGAAAGTTAACTTTGTTTTTAAAGGTGTGGTAGACATATAAGGAGTCTGAGATGTTCAGCCTTTTTATGGAAATCTGAGAGGTACACAAAAGCCAGAGAATCATCTGTGGAAGTGTGGGATGTGGGAAGATCAACCTTTTACTTTTTGCCAGACTTTTTCTTTTTGCCTTTGTGCCCCAGAAGGTCTTAGGAGAAAAATGGAAAGTTACAGGGAGCTTCCCCAACATTTTACTTCTCCGTGGAGCACTCGGATCAGATTTCTGCCTCATAGGAATGTTGAGTTGGTTGCAGGCAACAAACTCTCTGGCATAAACTTTACATTAATAAGTCTTATCCTATTCCATGCCTACATTTTAATCTTTCTGTGGATGATGGCAGGATGAGATTGTTTGTTTGCATGGTCTATGCTGATATTTTCCTAACTTTATACATTCTTGCTCTCTAGAGAGTTACTGGCTTGCTCACTTGTTTTTATGTTACTGTATTCGTGTAAGTCATTTCTGCATCAATATATTATATAAGTACATGGTGACAGCTCTTAAATCTAATTTAGCAATGTTTTGACCCATATGGTACATGTAAGTGAAAAAAAAAAACTTGCTCAAGTTTTGTTCTTCTCAGCTTTGTACTGTTTTAGAATTAGTATCGCATACATGTGTACATCTTGAAAGACAGAGCAGTTTTGAAACATAAAAATGCTGGAATACAGGTCCTGAGAGAATATTTTTATTGTGTAAGCGTAGAATTAAGAATTAAGGATGAAGAATTCTTTCTATTTTTTTAAGAACCAAAGAATATCTTGGAAGATACAGATACAGGTACAATCTTGCAAGAGAGTAGACTTATTATTGAGCACTGGCTCAGAAGCTCAGCTTTACTTGTAAATAGCAGGGAAAAAAGTCCCTTCAAGAAAGAGTGTTAATAGGCAGAAAAGAAAGGACAAACTATTGAACAGGCAACAATACAACCTTTAGGTATTGCAGCAATCTTACAAGAGTTATTGCTGAATGATTGTGTAGAGATAATGTGCCTGTGTATGTAATGTGCCTTTGTGTGTAATTCCTTTGAAGGAATAAGAATGCAATTTGGTGAACTGATGTTATTAAAGCCATATAGGTAAAATTAAGTAGCATAAAAACATTGAAATTTGCAGTTTGTACAGACTGAATTCCATAAACATCAAGAACATAATGAATGTCTGTTAAAGTTGGATAAGGCCCTTGTGCAATAAAGCCTCAAAAGATCTAGGAGGCTGCAGATCCAGGGAAGTCTGGATTATGTTTGTCTCTTTATTACAAACTGCCTTTCCTATTAAGAATAAATAGAGATATATGCATTTAAAGTTCTCTGTTGTAGAAGAAAGGTATTTAATTGCACACACACAGACAGAAATGATAACATCTGTTGTTTTCAAATGTGGTGGGTTTGTGGCTGTTTGGCATCATCTGCAAGAAGAAATCAAAAATTTAGTTTGTGGTAAATTAATAGAGTAGAGGAACCCCTGCCCCAGCATTGACTAGCTGGCCTTGCAAGGGCAAGGAGTTTGCACTTGGGTAAGAAAATGATACTAACACCATGTTGAAGTGGAGTCGCTCTATTCCTTCACTCTTAAATGGGGAGTCGCTTATGTTGTGTTGTGAATACTATCCAATTAATGCTGGATAGCAAATAATTCACTGCTGAAAATGAACTTTTGAAATAAAATATACTTTTAGAAATTATTTAGTAGTTTTGCTTAGAAATTATTTAGAAATCAGAGAAAGGTCAGAGAGGAAAAAGACCAAAATGGAGATGATTTTAGGAGGTATTTATTTAAGGTTATCTTAAATTCTTTCTGAATTAAAACATTTTAGGCATGAAAGTCCAGACCATCCTGTAAAGGCAGCTTGATTAGAGTTTTTCAGTAAACACATTTGCAAAGAAACATTTGAGATACTCAACTCATGTAAATCAATATTGCTTTATTGCCTTTAGTGCAGCTTCACTAATTTTACCGGTAGAAGATCTGCTCCATCGCCTCTTGGATTTTGGCTAATCTTTGCAATGCGTTTCCACAGAATAAAAATCTGTATATCCACTCATGACACACAATCCTGCATGCGTATGTTCTATAGTACTTAAAGAAAGTGTGTTCTCAAAAGTGCCAGATCAGCACTGTGAAATGTGAAAGCAAAGCTCAGTTTGAATAGTCCAAAACACATATACAGGCAATATGACAGTTCTGACACTATCTTTTGAAATCTGATGCTTTCAGGGTGTGTAAAACAGAAACAATTTTCCTCCATTTATTAGCACCATGTGGGAGAAGGAATGAAACCCCAAATATAAAATGCTGATCCAAAACATGAGAAGGGGCTTGCAGCAATTTTTGCCATGCAGTATACATGTCTTTGAAGTGCAAGGCAGGCACGTCACCCACCTTCTTTGAACTGTGGTATTGCACAGGCTAGCGCTGACATGGCACAGCTTGGTGGCGTTCTACAGCGGAAGCTGCAGGTATGTGACATGCCTTTTACTCCACTGAGGTGTCGCACAGTTCTGCAGTTTCTCATGTCTTTGTTTTTGGAATACAGTCTCTGAAACCAAACAGAATTGATGAGCAGAGTCAGCATTGAGATAATATATGTAATATAGGACATTCTGATGTTCAAATTCATGTGCATTATGATGTCCACATGCATGTAAAAGCCTTTCATAGTATGAGATAGGACGTTTAACCTCGAGCAAAAGAATACATTTTATTTATTTGTTCCAGGTGTTTCTGTGCCATCTGTCATCATCAAATATGTTGAGAGCTATGTCCTTCAGAAAATACTGTTCCTGCTTTGAAGGAGTGGACAATTTCAGATAACAACATGAGCAGGAAGCTTATTTTTGTAATTGTAAATTTTCTTGATATGAACCTTTTCCAATTGAATATGTGCTGATGTAGGCACCAAAGTACTCAATTTTAGTTGTTACTATTTATTAAGGTTTATTACATGCATCTGCTTACATAGCTTTTCCTTTAGCTGTGCCCATTTAATTGATAAAGAAAAAATTATAAAAGCGGTTTGGTGCTCAATGTTTTGGAAGCAGAAAAGTATGACATTTTAAGTACGCAGAAAAACTATTAAGATTTTAACAAAATTTGTGGTCCCAGTTTGGATCTTGTTTGAAATAGCTACCTTAGCATAATTGCATTTGTCTGAACTAATGTACAATAATTAATACAGAGATAAGTACCATCCTGGTATAACATATGGTTTACAGCAAAACATGCCTTTTCATTAATAATGGTTAAAGTCTGTTACTTCTATGTTTGACATATTAACCTGTGTAATATTTTTCAGTTAAAATCTAGACCATAGTAAATAGTTGTATGTGTATCTTAGGACAGAATAAACACACAGTGTTCTTAAAACAACAACAAAAAAATCCTAGTGAGGTAAAAGTGTTACTTTCTTTTTAAATTATTTATCTGTGAAGAATGCCTTTCCTTCTTTCGTGCTTAGTTTGTATTGCAAATCCTAAATACTGTCTTCTAATAATTTATCTGTCACCTTTCCAATTATTTCTGTTTACTTTAACTGAAGTCACAAAGGATATTAATATGCTTTTGAAACTGGTAAAATATGCACATTAATGAAAAGCAGGTATTTTTTTAAAGCTCCTGTACATCTTTGAATTGTTTTTGGGGGGTGGGGATAGAAATAAAAGATGCAGCATTCAATTGTTTCTAGAGGATGGGACAAAAGTGGAACATATTACTTATTATTTACATTAGGAAGTTTATATTCCAAGCATTTCATATGGCAGTACAGAGCTGATCCTATATGTTGGTGGCCACTTCCATCTTCCATTGGTCCCAGGAGTACTTTGCCTTTCCCTGGCTCAGAACCAAAGTCTTGCCTCTCTTCTCTGACCAACAGTGCTCCAAGTCAATGCGAAACCCCTCAACAAAAAGTCACAGCAATTTAAGAATTAACCTTTTCTTGTTCATTGTATACTTTAAAGAAATCCTTGCAGGGTCCTTACTAGCAGTATGCAATAGCAGTGCTTTACCACGTGCTAAGATATGTTCATGATCAACATGAATTGCTCTATGCATGGACTGTTGCTTTTGGTCCCTTGCCATGTGTTCCCTATACTGCATTTGTGCTGGTGCTTGTACCTACGTGGTTGGGTGGTGAGCTAGATCAGTGGACCCATCCACCTGTAATTTAATCCTTTTTCGATTACATTTATTTATGCATTTGCTGGGTTTGTTTTCATCTAGATCAACTCCCTATTGGTAGACTTAAAATTTATAAACAGTCTGGGCTGGGCAGTGCGGAGAACAGGCTATGTGACTGCAAGCAGTTTTAAAGAAGACTAGGACTCTTTATCTTGGGAAAGAGGTGGGCAGGGAAGGACAGAACCATGAATGTCATAGTAAATAGAAATTGATTTCTTTTTTTACAATACACAAAGTAGGAGTCATCAAATGAAATTAACAGGTAACATTTAAATAAACGAGACCAATGAAGGAATGTATTTTCAGTACAGCAAATAATTAAAAAGTGAGCTTTTTTTTCCCAAAGCATGTTGTAGAAATCAAAATTTGTTAAAATTCATAAAAGAAATTTTCAGCTAGGGCTATTAAGCACAAATATGGTGCAAATCTCTGTCTCAGATATTCTCTATGCTGTAACTGCCAAGAGCTTTGAGAGTATACAGAGGGAAATATCACTGTGCACTTGCCTCGTTTCTTTTACTCTTTCTCATGGCATTTGCTACTGGCCACCAGCAGAGGCTGGATACTGGTCTAGAACCTCTTTAGTCTGACCCAGTGCAGCCATTCTTCTGTTCTTAACAATTGCAGCATTTTTCACCCTGCTTCCCCAGTATATTTCAACCTTGGAGCTCAAAAGGCCAGAGGGTCATTGTGTCCTACCGGCAGTTCAGTGCTTGCCTTCTGAGCTGGGAATTGCAGATATGGGTGTCAATGCAGGCCACTTGTGATGGTAGTTTTACACTGTGAACTTCCTCCATTGGGAATTATTTTGAGATTATAATCTCAGCATATTTTAAAGATTACAAAATAGATAAACTCAGAAAAACAAAGTCAAATCTAAAATTTGTACTCAGATTGATAAAAAGCAAAAATAAGAAGTCTTTTATAGCAGCATGTTCCATGGAATAATTATGCAAATCATCACTAAGGAAATAAGTGTTAAGTATTTTAATATATCAAAAATTTAAGGCCAAGTGTGGATTTTGGGTAGAACATATTGTTTTAAGCTATATTGTTTTGATCAATCTAAAGTTTTGAGAACTGCTGTTTCCTAAATCAACAGTAATTCTCCCCCTTCTTTCTCCCCCACTTCCCCAAATTATAAGGCATGTGGTTAGCTGTTGTCTAAATTCATAAACTAAAACTGTTATTCTTGATATTAAACCCTACATAATTATTGCAATATTCATTTGGTGTGACTGTTTGGGAAGAAATAGCTGCAGTCAAAATTTGATTCAAACGCTTTTATTTTTGCAGGAGAAAAGTTGTCTAGAAATTCCAAAATGTGAAACTCCACTAGGCAGTTTCTTATTTCTTAGATGTGAAACAAGACTGCATATACTTCTCATGGTAACAACTTGTTCTCTAATTTGAGCTCATTATATAACCTGGAAGTAACTAAATATTTGGGTTCAAAACACGAACTGAGTTCTTATATGAAGTGTTACTTCTACTCTTGTGTCTAGTTTATAGTAAGATATAAAAACTGCAGTAATCAAATAAAAAATAACACCTATGTAACCTGTAGAAGGTTTATAAACAATTAGTGCCACATTTTTCTTGCCCTGAAAGGTACTTACATAGATTTCAAAAGGGGGATCAGCTCATGTAGTTGATGCTACAATATTCCTGGAAGAACCATTTTTATCTGTGCAACTTCTCAGTGCAGACCATGGTTTTGGGAGCCACCTTCACTGAATGATTCTTTCTTCCTCTGTCTCCATATACTTATGATCATGGTCTCAAAGGGTTAGTTCTCCATTCCAGGGTCTTGAAAAACATTCTCTGTTTACAGTTTTGCTTATATGTATATTTATATTTATGCATATTTATACATGCTACAGAAAGAAAAAAAATGGATTTTTCCTTGGCTTCTGTGAGAATGAGTGGACTATGGATAATATTGCTTATGAAGGCTGTTTTAAGTACAGTTATTAAAGTCAGTAAATACTACTCTGTTACTGCATGGGTGGTTTGCTATACATATGAGTTATCTGCTACATTAAGTGCAGAAGCTTGGAATGGGCATTTAATAACCTTAAGTAGGTAGAATGTTAGTTAACATTTCATTTAGCTTTTCTTAACTGGGTAAAGAAAGCGTCTGTGATGTGTATGCATTCTGTGTGCCTAAACTGAAAGAATTTAAGTTCCCATACTCTCTCCCCTCCCTCCCTCTGCCTTCCCTTCTCTTTCCCCTCCCACACAAGCTCTAATTTAGAACAACCCTTAAGCATATGCTTAACCTTTTTTTGGAATAAGCACACTTATTTCAGTGGGACTTGAGAAGGCTCTTGAAGCTGAGTATGTGCTTAAAGTTCTTCTCGGAACTTAAATGCTTTCCTAGTTCATCATTCTTTGGGCCATTATATTTTCTGCGATTTAAGCATATGTTGCCATTTACTGTTGAATAAATTGTTAAAATCTGAGTGTAAGTGCATAATCCTCTTAAAGCTGAGTTTTCTTCATTTCCCCTGACTTTTTAGGATTGCTAGTAAACTGCATACTGTTGACAATTGCTTAAACTCTGAGAGAGATCAAAAGATTGACAATTTTAGGGTAACCTTCATTTTAAGGATTCATAACRGTCTCATAAAATGTAGCAGGAAAGTAAACAGATATAGAAAAAATTGAAATGCATGCATGCATTCTGTATGCTTACATGAAAGTTCATTGTATGTGAAGTAAAATCATTCCAAAATGCGGGAGATTTTTCCTCTGAAAGTTTTTACTCAAACTACTATTGTTTCAAATGTTTTATGCTCATGCAAAGGTAAATGATTTCTATTAATGGTTAGTTATGTTTAATTTATACTTTTTTCCATTATATGCAGGCTCAGCCCTTTCATCCTCTGTAACTTGAATAGTCTGCATGCTTCTCATTGCACAAATCAGTACAGCCTATTTTTAAAAGTTTTTTTTGGCTTGTTTAGATTTTTTTAGGGAGATTGTATATGTATACATGAGTAGTGTAGCATCAAGCAATGGAGATCTGCAGTAGAAGTCCATGCATACATTAATAGTCAGATTGCAGGAAGATTTGAAGCAGAAAAGATGTTAGCTCAGCATAATGAATGTCTGCCAGCCATTTTTTATAATGACTAGCTGCAGTTCTTATTGTATGTCAAACCTTATGCTGTGCTGTACTGTTAGCTTTCTTGTTTGGCACAATCAAATGATGTAATGTATCCCTAGAAGTCTAGCTGGATCAAAGACATATACAAGAGTGTTTTTTTTCCTGCCAGTAGTATTGCTGCATATTTTGCTAACATTATAGCAGACGATAACAAATACATGAGCAGTTATCATTTATAATGCATTGTTCCTGCTCTGCAGTAAAGACATTACTAGAATGGACAGTTTTGCTTGCCACAAAAGGAATGTTTAGATGTTAAGTAGACCAGCAGGTGTTCAAAAAAAATCCCTTTATAATTTTAATATTGACCTATGCTCACTGATGCAAAGAACTGTAGTTAAAAGGAAAGTGCTTTCCTTTCTGGGTATTAATATAGCCCCTCAATGAAATACACCCAATTTTTTTCCTGTCCTGATCATTAAAGAGCAAAGATTTCAAGGTGAGCCAGCAACCTGAAACAACAGTTGAAATGCAATATATTTAACTACAGTTTAAGAACTCACCAGTTTTGCCTATTTCAGGATCTATGCAAAGGCATGGGAAGCTTGCTTGTATTTACTTCTGATGTAAAATCTACAGCACTATAGAAGGACAATAGAACTGTATGGTATGTGTATTCACTTTGGTGATAAATGCCTCATTCCTTCTTTAGAGGATTATTAAAAGAGTTCTCTGGAGGAATAAAATGGTGGAAGTCACACATTTAATAGCTCAGGTACAAAGAGTCAGATTGTGCCAGTTGGCAAAAGTTAGCAGGAAGCTGTCACAATAAATGGCAGCAGCTGCTCATAGTTCTAAAGAGTATGTCCCAGTCAGAACTGAAAACTGATGGCATCTACATTAATACTACCTTAATGGTCCATCTGCTGCTCCATAGGGTCCCTAGCTGCTGTATGGAGTCAYAGGCATTTGACAGGCAGTCTCTGTATGCCAGACACACATTGTGCCAAATGTTTTAGGCTGCTTCGTATCGTTCTGATCTGTCAAACTTTCCCTATCATTTATCAGGCAAGGAGTTATGAGGGATTTTTTTTTTTCTACACATCATTGGCTTTTAGCATTTGGGGCAGCCAGGAATTTGGAAGGAAAGATATTTTGGTTACTTTCTTTTTTTTTAATTGAAAAGAATGAAGAATAACCTCAGCTGCTTGACAAACTGTAAGCTATGTTAACAAAGCAGTGTGACAAACCCTGCTAGCTTATAAATCTTTTTACTGTAGCAGGTAGAAAATTAAATACAAATAGCCATCAGAGAACTAATAGTGTTGACAGGCTCACTAAATTTGCTAAAAAACAGTTAATTTCTAAACACACTGTAGCATAAAGTATTTTACAATTTCTTATAAAATCAGCACCGTGTATATATCAAATAGCTACATAGATCCTTAGAAATTCTAGTAGTAATGTTGGAGAAAGGTTTATTTAACTGCTAACGAAGAGAGATACTATATACATTTTTATACATACAAAATAGCCATTCATTGCTCCTATTACGATATAGGATATAAGAGAATACAACTGAGTCCATCACTGAATGTTAAAACTGTGTACTTTCTCAGAATCCTCTATGCTATATTAACTATAGCTATAATTTTAACTTATATAACATGCACATTATACTGTTGAAGTATTGATAGCATTAAAACTGTTTGTAAGAAGTCTGCCACAGTATTGTCTAAACATGAATACAAGCAGAGCTGTAGCATATCCACTGCCTTCGGACATTCTGTATCTTGCAAAAAGCAAGTATCATTCTTTGACTGTATCTTGTTCCCAGAAGGCAGCCTATTTCCAGTAAAATTGGAAACTCTCACAATTTGCTTTTTGTGGTTGTATAGCTCCAGTGAAAATGCACTGTATATTTAAATTTGCCATTTGTGTGAAAATGTTGAAGTTAGCACAGAAAATCACCCAGGCTATCAGTAATGATCAAGGTATAAATGCTTAGAGACAGAGATCAGGATGTCAGCAAAAATGTCACCGCTACTTTTCGCAGTACATGTTTTGATTTTCCTAGCTGGATTCTTTGAAATCAGCCAGGTGCTTGAAATTGCATGATACTCCTTTTATTTTTTCTTAGACTGACTGAGCCATGAACTATGGAAAATCAGTGAAAGGCTCTGACTCACTTTCCAAGGACAGGCTTTAGGAGTTTTCCTTTTTTCTTTCCTTGGAGTTAGTCATGGGAAAACCAGTCAGCCACTGGAAGCAGTGGACACTATTTATCATATGTGCTGTAGCCTGAACATCTTGAATTATTTCATGCTTAGAAATATATTACCTAATAATATTTTCTAAATGCAGAGCTGGCCGTTGTGACGTGCTGTCCTGTCTCCAGCACGGCAGGCTGTGTATATGTTCTTCCTGCGCAGAGGGCCACGGTCCCTGAAAGATACAGTTTTGTTTGAGTTTTTATCTCTGCTGCCCTAATATAAATCATTGGTTATGTAACTTCTTCCATTGTGGTTATAAAATAGTATTTAATTACTAGGAAGCTATTCTACAAGGGAAAGTGTGTGCTTTGGGATTAAGAGTTGTATTCTAACACTTTAGAAAGTGAAAAGGGCAGATGCAAGCACAAATGCATTGGTTATAAAACAAAGGAAATCATTTCTGTAAATAACTAAACCTTATCAGGGTGCTTCCTGTAGCCTTATTATAATGTATTTGTATCTCTAGAAAACTGCCATCAAAAGACTGTCTCTAATCTCTGAAAATTTACCAAGATGCCTTGATCTAACCAAAGGTGATTTAGATATGGGTAATGAGTTTTAAGTGTAAGATTCCTCAGCTGTATTTAATTCATCAAAACAAGCAGTGTTTGTAGGGAACAGAGTCTAAGGGAATAGCTAAGGCTCTCTGGCTCAGCACTTCTCTTGCCAGGCTGCTCCCTGGCAGTAATGGGCTCAGACCAGAACGTGCCCAGGAAGACATCCCATGTGTATTGCGTCCCACGTGAGTGGGACCTCGTGTGAAGGCTGCATACCTGTGCCGTGTGCCTAACGCCAGCATGCCTGTGTGTATACAACTGGCTAGTGGTGTGCTGGCTGGTACTCTTGCACATATTTCTCTCCAGGTTTTCTTGGACAGAAATAACAGAACCTGACTGCTATGCAAATAGTAGGAAATCAGTGAGAGTAATTGTCAACAGCAGTGTGGTGTTGCCTCAGGGAAGATGCTCTTCTATGCCCTAACTGAACAAAGCACTTAAAAATTCCCATGAATTCCCATTCCTAGCCCAGCTAGGGTGTAACAGGCTGCTCAATGGGTTTGTGACTGTTGTGGATCCTGCCTAGAAGGCTGCAGTTTGACCAGCTTTTGTCAGCAGCCTGGCAAAGGAGGCGCTCCCTCCCTCCTTAGCGCCTTCCTCTAACCTTTGCTAGTTTATCAGCTGGGAGATCAGGGACTTTGTGTGATCTCAGACTCAATCTCTGTTTAATAATCTATTTCTGTAAAAATCTGGTGGGATGAACCAAAGAGACTGCGCTTACTTTTGCATACATTTAAACGCCTTGCTGGGCTGAAAACCCTAATTTCTTGTCACAAACTTGTCATGAGGCCCAACACCACTTTTGAGATTGGCATTGGGGTCCTGTGAGGGCCCCCTGCACACCAGTGGACATGAAAGGGTTAAGGAGGGGCCCAATTATCTCTGCCAGCCGTGACCCACCAGCCATTTTAGGAACAACTCCTATAAAAGAAACTGCAGCCAAGGTAGTCTGGTTTAGCAGAGGAGTATGGCAAAAACTGTTGTGGAGAAGGCTGGGAGATACTGCAGAAGGTGTGAGAAGACTGAGGAGAGGGACTGGAGCAGAACAGGTGAAGATAGAAAATGTTGGTTTACAGCTGTTTATTTATGTGGTCTTTGGGGTAGGAGCCAGAGGAGAGGGTGGTCTGAGCTTCCCCTGCAGAAAGCAGAGTGGAAGTTATGGTTACAAAGAAGCAAATAATTAGTGGCATCCCCTAAAAGAGAAGATGGAGTTGGATTTACAACCCTTCATTCTGGGGGTATAAGTTCAACTTTGTTTTCTAAGGAGAAATGACCCTGCTCACTCCCCCATGCTGGTTTGGTTCACCTGTAACTCTTTCTGCTGAAGGATTTCTGTACCAAAACCTGGTTTTAGGGTCAGTTTGGTTCTGTAGAAGCTCTGTGAGGCCATGTTGTAAGTCATATCTAGAATTTGGTAACGGAAAGGTAAATTCTGGCCAGAGTTACGCAAGGCGGCTATGAGGCAGCAGGACTGATGGGCGCGGAGGGAAGCAGAAAGCCCTGAGAAGGTGCGTGTGTTTGGTGTGGCAGGTGTCACGCTGAACAGGTGTCCTGCATCAGACATCTGAGCGAGTGCCTTCAAAGCTACCTCTGCATTACAGGAATTTAGCATTGTGGTGTTGGGCTTTTCGGTTAAAAACAAGAATCCTGCTATTAGGCCAAATAGGTTGTTTGGTGGTGTGTGTGTGGGGGGGTGCAGTTGTAGAGTTTCACCTAGTTTTTACTGTTATCTTATACCACTGATTAGTGTAAGCTTATTGCCTTGTTTTAAACTGCATTGTACCAAACTTGGGGCACATTTCCTGCATGTGTGACTATTCAAAAGGTGTGCATAGGCTTTCATTCTCTGTATGTGTAGCACAAATTGCAATGCACAGGTGTTTTATGCTTGATATTAGAAAGTCTGTGCACTAGGGTAGCTTTTTTTTTTAGATATTTAGGAAGTACAGAAACAGTGAAATCTTTATAGAACCAGCAGCACTATACCCCCCTGCCTCCCGTCCCTGAATTCAGCCTGTATTTAATGATATCAATTGAGGAAGGTTAAAAGATATTTTTCTCATTTATCTTGACTCAAGCTTAAGTGATGGGATTAGATGTCCTACACACTGACTGGACAGGCAAAGCTCTCCATAAAGCTGCAAGTTTTTTCCAGGACCTTAAGCAGCAGAGCTGCTATTGGCATTGCCTTCTCTGCCTCTTCTTCCAAAGCTTGAGGCAACCTTTCTGTTTCTTCTGTGCATTCACTTCCAGTATATTTGATATGCATATAGAAATTTGTTTTATATTTTGTTATGTAGAGAACAGAATTGGCTATGTTTCAAGAAGGAAAACTTTGCCCATAATTTCTCCCATTTCTAGCTGCTGTATGGAAATGAATGGCCCTTCTGTTTAAAAATGAAAAAACTTCACATTTCTATGCATTTCAGTATGTTGGGTTGACAAATAAGACATTTTCCCTGTAAGCTCTTTGATGACACTTGTAACCTAAGCATCATGTTAAGTGCAATCAATTTTAAGGGACTTTGTGCAAGTAAAGGCCTTAAACAGACCTTGATTTATTAATGCATAACCCATATTGACATCAGTGGGAGAGACATTCACAGTAGAAGACTTTGCAGAGTGCATTCTACTATAAAGATTATCATATTAGCATTGGCTTTGTATTCAAAGGGGAAAATCTCCATAGTCAGAGATTCAGTGTTTTTGGTTTTTGTTTGTTTGAGTATTGAACTAAACACTTAAAAGTTCCCCAGATAAACGCTAAAAGAACAAAGTCAGAAACTTAAAGCTATCCAAGAAATTGAATTGTTATAGGTAGATCAATAAGGGGGATAGAAATGCACATGCTAGAAGAAAGCTATTAAAAGGCGCATGGTGGGGGGGAACCCTTTAATTTTGACTTAGACTGGTATGTTTTTAACTTGTACAATGCAGGGGGTGGGGGTAGGGGTCAATACCCAAAAAGCACTAGTATGCTGGTTTAAAAAAAAAAAAAAAAAGCCAATCTTGCTGAAAGATTTCTTCAGTGCGTTCATATCTCCCTGTGTGCTCAATCCTTCTTTCCCCTGTTTTCTTAATTGGTGTTAACTAAGCAAGCACTGATGGCAGAGCAATTTGAGATGTAGCTTGGTTTATCAGCTCAAGATCTATGGTTGCTTAATCATTTGAACCTCAACTGGTCACTGAAGAGGAGGAAGAAGAAGGAAAAAAAAAAGTTATCTTTGTTTTTTCTCCCTAAATCAATTTTTTTCTGCTGTATGTATATCTCTAGTCCAAAAATAACATTTCTATTCACTATATATATATTCATGTAGGATCCTATCTCTTATTTTTGCAAAATTTGCAATATCTGGTAGGAAACTTTTGATTTATTTTTAGGACTTGAGAGCTAATGAGCTTGACTGTTAAAATGGTAACCCCTAAGAATGGTGTCAGAGTGAGAAATGCATGGGCTATAAGGGACCCTTTTGTGTGCCTTCAGGTCTAGTCATATCCTTCATCAGATATTGACTTGTAAATGTGCTCATGAACTGCTGAGGCCTGCTCTACAAAGAGGCTTTTTTGCATCAAGTTTTTTTGAAGATTTGTATTCGTGCTGTTCTAATCTGAAGATTGTTCTTAAACACACTGCTGTGATGGTTAGAAACTTTGCTTTCAGCCTGAATTTGTTTATGGTCAATTAATCCCATTTGTTCTTATTCCTGTACTGTCATGCAAGTTAAATAAACCTTCCTTGCATTTTCTCTCCCTCTACTCTTCTCTTCTGATATGCATATAGACCTTTTCCCACTATCCCCTTACTTTTTAATTAGGCTTAATAAGCCACATAATTGCAGCACTGTATAAAGAGATCCTCTCTTTTCCTGATCATCCCAGTAGTTGTTCTATGCACATCTTCTGCTTTGAATTAATTTCCCCTGAAATGCATGACTGGAATGGTACACAGTATTCCAAGTGAAAGTCTCCAGTATTTGGAGCAAGTATATTAATATTTCCTAGGATCTAGCAGGAATATATTTTAGGATTACGTTTGCTTTTTTTCTTGGCTGCATAACATTGGTGTCTTAGTCAGCCTGTGATCAACTAGTGCAAAGGAGGAACATACGGAGATCTGGTTGTTTCCAGCTGATGAGTTGGTGTATGCTTGGTTTATGCAATTACATAGCCAGCTGCTTGGGATATGTCATTTGCAGGAAGATTTGAGAAGCAGCAAAGTATATGCATAAAAGTCTGAAATTTGGACTCAAGTGCAAAATGCGAATGTGAGCACCTAAAGCATCCAACAGTCAGGCCTGTTGCATGACTGTTATATAGAGAGGGAACATCTGTAAAGTGTGGAAATGAATGTACGTCTGGATTTCAAACACTCAGTGAATTTTGCAAGTATTTAGTTTAGATTTGGGCATGTTGCTCCTTCTTTAAAAAAAAAAAAAAGTTTGTGAAAATGAGATGCATCTATAGTCTGAATAGTGCTAATGTAAAGGCTATAAGATGTTTTGAATTTGTGTAATAAGCATGATGTATATTTTTGACTCCAGTTTGTTAACTTCTATATGATGCCACTTGAATGATGTTCAACTTTAGGCATGAACTACAGCTAGCCAGCTGAGAGCTTGCTCAGGGAAGAAAAATCTGTGGCATCCATCTCTTCCTTCTGAGTAGGGAGTACTGGAGGAGAGTGCTAGTAATTATCTACTGGTGTATGGTTTCCTAGAGATTGAGCCCAACTGTGGTAAATTCAGCTGCTTTAACTTAACAGTGTCAAGGCTGTGGCAGGTAAGTTAATTTAATCAATTAGGAATCAATCTCCTAATTTGCTTTGATTGATTGTGTTATGTTTTGAGACAGGAGTGAATCTAGTCCTTATGGCTACATCTATCCTAGTAAATTAAATGCTCTGGAACTGAGGCCAGAGAACTTAGGTGGAGAACCACCAACAGCCCCACTGGGCAAACTGTTCAAACTAGATGGCCTCATAAAAACTCTACATTGGTCCTGTGCCTTGGCATTATTTGGGAGAATTCTTGCTGGCATGGGCTAAAACAATTCTGATAATTTTACAGTATAGGGATCAGTTGCAGTGCTAAAGAATGGATGGTTGGAATGGAAAATGGGATGAGTGCAGTGCCAAAAGAAAGCTAGTCTAGATGGGTTAGACCCACAAAAATTGTGTAGAAGTGATTTTTCATTAGAAAACATGGATTTTACCGAGCACCTCCACCCCCCCCCCAAAAAAAAATTTTTTTGAATGTCTTATTTTATGGACTTTGAGAGATGCATTCCACATTCCACATGCAACTGCATGTCAGATAAGAGACACGTTCCAGCACAGTTAATAGTCTGGTATTGACCTGTGAAGATAGAGACTAATACTGAAGGTCCTCCCGAACTGGGCAAGGCAGATGCATGAGCTGAAGTTTTTCCTAAGAAAGTCAGTAACCAAGAGGCTCCTGGATATTTTGGGCATGCTGGTTCTCTGATACTTCAAGCCACTTCAAACTAGGAATCTTTTTTAAGGGACATCTTTTAAAACCTATTCTGCCCATCTGTAATTTCATTTTAAAGGTCTAATTTTTTAACAGAAAGTATGAACATCTCTTTCACACTCTTGAGGAGTGAACCTTCATTCTTCACCCTCAGTCCTGCCAGAAAGGGAGAACATGCTGCCAACATCTTCTAGCAACACTTAAGAAAATATGAGAAGAAATTGGCCTTGTTTTTTGCTTAAAAAAATGTACATAACTTTTTCTGTGAAACAGGCCTATTTTAGAATGGACATACCTATAAAAATACTTCCTGTTTTTGTGTATAAATCATATATATTTCTCAGATGTTGCTACTGTTGCCCAGATATTCCAGGTCTGCTTTGTTGAACTAGATAATCTCTGCACAAAGAAGGGGTACATTTGGGGTCCCTGCCCCAAAGATATTCAGTATGCTTTTCTATCTGCGTATTTAACATGCTATTTCTTACCGATATTATGAAGATTACATTAGTTTCCAAACAGTATATATATTTTTAAAGATTGCTCACTGCCTACTGGTTAACATTTTCACACTGTATTACATTATAGGCATTTTCTCTGAAAGTGTCAAGCATTTTGTCAGCCAAAAGTGAGCTTTAATAAAAGTCAGGCTCTGACAATTTTCTGCAATAACCTAGAGCTCAGCTTTAAGCATGTATGTGAACAGGATGTGAAGGTTGGATCTCCTGATGAAAATTAGCGTGAGCCATTACTGCACTCAACTGACACCTACATTTCAGCTTCTTCTGTGCTTGTGCATTCTATCAGGTTTAGGCACTTAGAAGGAAACTGTCACTCATTTTAGCTAATCAATCAAAGTTTGTCACATTCTTGTGTGTTTTCATTAAAAACCCAAACTGGGACACCAGATGTGGTGAGTACATGGACAGTCTATGTTTTTGTATGAAAACATCTGATGTGACAAAAGAGCAATGCAATGCAAGTTTGGCTTGGAGCACATACTTTTTTTTGTCACATGCACACTCATGAAATGTTTTCATAACCTGTGTCTCTGAGACTGCCCTCACTGATTTAATTTGAGAAAACACTCTCCAGCTATTTTATTGCAAATTGTGTCTGGTTTTGCTAGTCTTTCATAGTAGCTAGAAAAAGAAAGCTTGATTGAGGGATAAATGAAGCATTTGTTAGTATAGGTCTCCTCTTTAGAGCCTCACTTTGCAACTGGAATTTTTAGATACAATGGATAAATAAAATAAAGACACTTATGTGAAAAAAACTTAAGATACTTTGACTCAGTGCTGCCTGTCCTTGCCACCTCTTCCTTTCATTCCTTGAGCATGAGGCAGCAATAGCTGCTTCTTTAAGGGCCTACAAACTTCTTGCCAAGCATTTGTGAATGAAATTCCAAAATATGCTCCAAAAAGTTCTCACTACAGTCATTTATAGCAGTGCAGCCTGTCAGGAGACCTCTGCAGAAAAATGCATGAGCTAGTGGCCAGGAATGGTAGGTGTTAATGATGACCTATTCTTTGAGAGAAAAATCCAACATGTTGATACTTCTGCTTAGGATGGACTTTTATGTCAGCTGTCCACCTGCAAGTGTATCTTCAGTATGAGCTTTCAATGGTACTTTGCAGTCATAATGGCTTAAAAATAACAAGTGATTTTGTTTCTTAAAAGGAAACTTTAACAGGCAGTTCTACTCTTCATTTAAAAAGAGAGATTAAAGAGCAGTGACAGGTAGACACTGAAAGGGAGAAAAATCATTATATTGATCTATTTGGGAAAGTTTACAGTGGCAAAGATGGCACTCATGTTGATGTTACTGGGATCCCATTCCTGAGATGCACAAAATCAAGTAGTACTGTACAGAACTGTTATACCTGACACCTCTTGGAGAAGGACTGTTCATGCTTACCATATGATTCTAAAAGTTACTGTTCCTTACATTTTAAATTAGGATTAACAATAATTAATAATAAACAAGAATTAAAACTATTTCTGATGGGCTAGGCTGTGTGTTCTGGATGTATTACTTTTCGTATTACTCTCTAAATATGAGGAGTGTGATATGTTGTGCTACAGGATATGTTTAATGGGTGGGTAACACAGAGGGAACAGTAAGAACAGAAGTGGCTAAAGAGAACAAAACACATTATGAATTCAAGGCTAAAAAGGGAGGAACAGATCAAGTATTCCTCATCAATCAAGTGAAGGATTTAGGGTTGGCTCCTTAGGAGAGGAGGGTGTGTCTTTCTCCAGTTTGCAATCAGCGTCTCTAAATTTTATGGGAATTCAGCAGCTGATAAATAGTCTGCTGTTCCAATTTGCTGTTGCAAATAGCCCAAGACTGTAACTGACAACATAGTCACATCTAAAATGCAGTTATGTTGCAAAACTTCTCTGTGCTAGCTAAACTCCAGTAGTTCATGCAATTTGATGGCCAGGTCCCAAGTTGCCCACCAGTCAGCCTGACTTTTTTTGGAAGAAGAGAAGGCTGAACATACTAAAACATCAAGCAAAGTCCCAGACCTTCTGCTGTTCTAGGAGGAGCATGGAAGGGTCCTGGGAGCAGCAGGAAGTATCAGACAGTTGTATCCTTGATGTTAGAAAGTGGTAGGGCCTGGGCTGTACTTATTTCACCTTTGCACAGAAGGACCGAGAAGGGTGGATAATGAAGTGGACAGAAATTCAGAAGCATTTGGGTATACTCCTGCTGCTTCTGCCGGCTTTGGCATTAGGCAAGTTTCTTGATATTTTTTGGTTCTGCTTTTTTTCTGTAAAGTAGAGATGATAATTGCCACCATTTTTAATGATGCTATGGGAATAGGTTAATCCACGTTCATGAAATATTTACTAATGTTAAAGCCTTGAGGATGAACAGCCACTCTGCTGTTTTCCTCCTGCCATGTCCCCTCCCCCTGATAATTCTGGTCCGTATTTTTGAACTGATCCCTAAAACTGAACATGCTGTGAACTGACCTTTTGTCCAGCTGCAGGCTGCCTGCATCTGACAGCCTGATCTGAATGCACAAGTACCTGATTATGTGCATAAACAGCAAATGCATGCAGTTTTGGAGGCTAGTTCTGAAAACTCGACCTGTAAATGCAATAGGTCAGTCTCAATGCATCCACAATTCTCTTACCTTTTGCGTTTGTTCCTGGGCTGACTCTCTCTTTCACAAGCATTATAGTGTTTTTTCTTTTATTTTAATTACTGGGTCTTTATCTTGTTATAGAAATATGATTGCACCAGTATTGCCATTTTTCTTGAATAGAAAAGAGAGAAGAAAAAGTTTTAATTGATTTCTTCATTCTAACCCAAATAAAATAAACATAGGGAATTATGAGTTAGAGTCAGATCTCCTGGTAGGAAAAGCTGAGCTAGAATTTTTATGAGAATGGATCTTTCCTTGACAGATTTTCAGAGCTTCATGTTTTTTTCGTCCAGGTTGAAAATAATTTATCTTATTTTAGCATTGTTGCTTCTGATCCTGACCTAAGCAATAAGGAGAAAAGGTGTATAATAACAGCTGGTATGTACAACAATAATTTGAAGATTTAATTCAAACTTTTGATGGTGATGCAAATAAACATCTATTTTTTTTCTAGCTATTCATATAGACAATACACTGGTTTTTAATGTGTCACTCAGCTGTTCTTTTTTACATTTGGAGGTTTTTTTTTTTTTAATAAATGACATATTTTGAGTCAGATACATTCATATATATTTATAAGACCCTTAAAGTTTTGACTTTTCAGGACCTACTCTTGCAAGTGAGTTTTTATGATGCTGAAATCCTGATCAGCCTGGGTCTGCTTTGCAGGTGGAGAATCTGAAGTATCCACAGTGTACTGTTAGCAATAGACTCAGTGGCAGCTTTTGCTTGCTATTTTTCACTCAGTTTAAAGGTTTCTCTGTTAGAAACAAAACCTTGAGAGTTGTCTTGTCTCTTGAGAGCTGAGAATAATTGTCCAGGTGACCGGGGGAGAAAGGAACTGCAAACCAAACCGAAATCTATTCCTTCTGTTGCACTACCTGCCTCCTTGTTTCTGTTGGCCTTAACAGGAAGTGAAACACAGCCGAAGCCCAAAGCGGATGGGTACATAAGACTCTTGATTATCCATCTCATTCAATAAAATCTATATCAGTATTAAGGAAAAGTTAGTTTTTATGTCAGACTAGAATGGTTGAGTCCTTTATTATTCATTTGGTAGGTAAATTCCTCAAGTTCACTTTAGTGTAGACTTATAAAACACATTTGTTTCTGCTGACTTGAAAATCGGTCAAGAATGGCACCATGTGTTTATCGTAAGCTGGCAAGGCTATTGTCTAACTGATTGAGTCTATTCTGAGTCTATTCTGATACTGTGGATTCCTGATATAGTTGTGTATTGCTGTAAACACCATTTTCACTGCAAAGCTTGTTTTCCTGTTTGTTTGTTTTTGTGTTGTAGTGAGGTTCCAGTGGATTGATCAAGAGGGAAATGCAGGGTTTTTTTTTTTTTTTTTTAATTAATGAAGGATTTAGTTGCCAGTAAGGTTAATCTTAGTGTACTTGCAACTATTCATTAATGTAGTCAAGTTCAAATGGTTTCAATTAAAAAAAAAAGGCGAAGCACATTTTTGAAGTGTCTGTTAGAATGAGATATCTATCATAGTTTTATGTGACTGCCCTCTGTCACTCTGCCTTCTTTCTCAATCTAGCTATACTTTTTTAAAGGTGATTAAACTATTCCAACTCAAAGTTTGACAAATGGAATCTTATGCTCAACCAACAATCAGTTTTTCTTCTGAAAATAAAGATATATGTTGATTAGTGAAAAAAATTTTTGAGGTGTTACATGGAACTGTGAAAAATCTTTCTTTCTCTCTCTCTCTTACTTATAGCGGAGTTGCCAATCATAAATGATTGTGTGTACAAACATGTGTCCTTCGAGCTGCATAAAGAACATCTTTATTTCTATTTTTGAATAGCAGGCTTTATGTTAAATTAGACACACTTAAGTTCCCTGTCAATTTATTTAGTAATAAGAAGCAGTCAGTGGTCAAGTACTGGAAGCTAGTGTGATTAATTTGGGTTAAAAAAAAAAAAGAGGCTGGCCAGCTACAGGGGAGCATTACTAGGACAGATACCTTATCTCTTCAACATTTCACTTAAGTTTTAAGTATCTTTCATGTGATCTGTCTTCTCCTCTTGTGTTGCTGGTTTGTCTTGAAGCCGGAGCAATGGCCTGTTCTGACGTCTGT
This sequence comes from Apteryx rowi, assembly GCF_003343035.1. Classification (NCBI taxonomy): domain Eukaryota; kingdom Metazoa; phylum Chordata; class Aves; order Apterygiformes; family Apterygidae; genus Apteryx; species Apteryx rowi. Next base: position 2,141,217 of record NW_020447242.1, read on the forward strand.
GAAGAAAAATTGTGAATTGTATAGGGTCCATATCCACTACGGAGTGGTGCATTATTAAAGCTGTACTGGCTGATGTGACTTATGGTGCAAAATTAATTCCTTATGCATTTTGTTCTTGCGTTAGAAAATGTGGTTCTGCAGAGCCAAACTGCAACATAGCTGCTATGCTGTTTTTTTTTTTCATTTGAGACTTTAGTGGAGAATATTTCCCACTGTAATCTTTGTACTGGAAAACATCAGAGATCCTGAGAGAGTCGATACAAGTCTTCTGCTCTGCATCACCATCCTGGCCCTGGCTACATAAGAAGATTAAAGAGTTCTAATATGAGTTTTACTTTTATCAGTCAGATAATTTCATATATTTAACTAGGCTGGTGTGACATTAATCTAAATTCACACAGCTGCACTCAACTCACTTGCCATTGCAGGCTGTGGTGTAAAAGCTCTGCTGCAAGTGAGGTGTGAGGAAGAAGAAATGGTAGCAGCATTAGGAGAAATCCAAAATGTATTCAGAATGTTTGCATGGTAGTGAATGAGTGTCTTAGAAGTAGAAGGTGGTGGTAAAGGGAAAGGAGGAAAGAAGTTTCCTAATGAGCCAGTTACATCACTCATGAGGACAGAAATTCTTTTTCACCATGAAGAGCAGGAAGCTGAAAAAGAAATATGGCAGATCTCTGGGAAAGGAACATGGGTCTTTGAATTGGGTAGACGGTTTGGTAAATGTTCCAGTAACACTTACTGGATGTTGCTGGTTTAGAAATCACTAGTCCTGCAGGAAGCAGTCAGTAATTAGATAGATCTTGCTTTTTTCATAGACTGACTCTGCTCACGTTGTTTTTTTTTTTTTCCAAAAGTACCCAGCCTAACTAGCAGGCTGGATCCATATCTAGGGCAAGTTGATCATGGAGTAGATTCAGTGGAACTTAAAATTGGGCATATTTTAATGCAGGCAACTGATATGACCATAGCTTTACAACCTGATTTTTTTTTCAAATGCATATTTTTATCCATGCCTCCATTATTGTTTATTTAAATGCTAGAAAGATATATGTGCAGACCATTTTAAGATGAGTGGAACTGGTAGCATATATATTGCAATACAAAAGAAGTCTCTTTGATAAAATTTGCTTTCAAATAACTGCTTCTATAATTACTTTTCAAGCTATACAAAACACTTGCTGACATAGAAAAAAATATAGGATCCCTAGTTTTGGAAAGGAATCTTGGAGCACAAACAGCAAGATGGAGAAATGAGTGGAAGTAATTTATTTTTCAGATAATTATGCAGCAATTTAATTCAGCAAACAGTTTCTTTAAATGTCTGTATAATTCCTTAGATTTAGTAATTTATGAATTTATATTGATAGCAATCAACATTTTCAATAAAAACATGTTCGAATTCTTCTCTTGTAGAACACAGACATTGCATTTTATTTCTAAATAATAGGTCCTTTGTCCTTATCAAAAAAAGGAACAGAAGTTAAACAACAATTTCAAGACAAAACGAAGGCCTTATTTTTAAGCTTGAGAAGGAAATATTTGATATGTCTAAGGAAACTGTAACACAGTTTGATTTCCTTCTTTTCTCTCCCCTCCCCTCCCCTCTCTTTCCATATAATTTTGGGTCTATACAGTGAAGGATGCTTTTTTCTTAGCTGGGATAGCTAAAACTCCAGAAGCTTATATGTTCCAAGTGGAACTATAGTTTTATGAACGGTTTGCCAAATCTGGCTGGAGAAATAAAATTATTTAATCACATTATTTTTTAGATGGGTTACTGTTCAAAGAGAATTTTCTACAGAAGTAATGTATGTAAAATTTTTATAAATTCCATTTAAGTTTTCAAAAATCCAGTTTGTGTTTACCTTAGTTTTTAAACTTAAAAATTGTGCCTGAATGTATAGCTAATTGAGGCAAAGTTTAATTTTAATAAGTGAATAGATTTAATTTTCCTAAACAGATATTATTGAATGAAATATCACCTCTAGAGGGCAGTGTTAAATTGAGATGCTTGTTTTGTATTTTATCATGCAAACTACTGGATGTCTGATTAACTGACCATCATATAGAATTTTTTATGGTGATTAAGTGTTGTTCATATCCGTAAACATTAAATATCTTTAAAAACAGATCATGTTTAAAACCTTTAAGCAAAGCTGTAGGTGTTTCAGTGAGTGTTGTACCTGAAAGTGAAAATGAGATGGCTTCAAGCTGGAGTATCAAGTAGCAGTGAGAAGACCTAAATGATCAGGATGGTGCAGTTGGTATTTGGAGCTACTTACACTTGAACAGGCAAAAATAAGGAAAAAATAATTATTTTAAGCAAAAATAATTCTTACTAATCCAGGACTTCTCTAACTGGCTGCTTCTCAAGTCAGTGTGACTCTAGAGGCTGGAGTGTAGTATGTTGCAGACCTTAATAAGAATGTTTAAACTTTCCATTTTGTGTTTCTTAAGATAGACCTTAACTTTCTTTTTCATAAAAGGTGACCATCTTCTTGCTGTTGTCATTTGTAATGATTCTGAAATTCTGAGTTTTGTAGTTGTATTTGTTTGTTTCTGTTTTGTTGCATTAACCTTCATTCTTTAACCCGTTTACTCATCCTGGTGTGCATCAGATTCACTGCTTAATTCATAGCTTCTTTTGATATGTGTAAAAAAAACAGGCCAGCACATGCCATCCAGAAACCTGTATGAATCAAGATCTGCAAAGTAAATCACAGAACCTTGTAAGCAACAATGACATTCCTTCTTCCTTTTTCCTACTATTCAAAAATAAAACATACTAGAAGAATACACTGTGCGTGTTAGGGTAAAACAGACATTGAAATGACTTTTTGAACTACATAGTTGTCTTTGTGGGCTTTAGTTTATGGAACTGTTTAATAGAACTTTTTTGAATCTAGGAACGTTAACAGCATGCAATGAACAAGCTGTCAGACACATCGTTTTCAGAGCCAGTTCTTTCTTAGCACTCTTCCTTAGTGACCTGTTAAAGCTGGAAGACGTTTTGACCCTTTCTGCAGTATTGTAGATAGTCAAAAGAATATATAGCATAATTTCATTAATGATCTTGCTTGACACAAATTAGACATACATCACGGACGATAGATCAATTATGAAATCAGATTTAGCCCCATGTGCGCATTTTACAGGCATGCAGAGAAATGGATGAATTCTGTACACTGTGTAATTGTATCTAATAAAACAGGAAAGAATGGAGATGGAAAAGCTGCTATGATGCGTGAACTGTTACTCTTTCGTCTTCAATGCTATTAGTAATTTGTCTGCTTCTGAACGTTGGGTAGGGCCTTCTGTCTGTGATCCCAGTCAAGCGCTCATCAAGAGCAAAGTATTTAGTTTCTGTTGTGCATCAATGGATACTCCATGGACTATTTGTGGTACCTCCTCCTTTGCCAGATAGAGGGAGGAACAGGTCAGGTTTTTATTTTGGAACAGGTATAGATAATAGTGTGTCTACAGTGTATGCACTTGGTCTGTTTCCTTGAGGAAGGGCATATTTTTGGAATTTCATGTGGTGCTAATGATATGTTCGAAAAGGTGCCTCTTTCTCTTCATGACTTGTACAACCTAGCCTGAGTCAGGCTAGAAATGTGGACCTTGTTTTCCCATTTTTGATGTGAATACTATAGTGCCAAATTTAATGTTCTTTTCTGAATTGGATATCCTTTCTGCTTTTTCCAAGAAGCTGCACCCTGAAACTGAAAAACTTTTTTAAAAGTTTTGATTAACATGTATATACCCAKGCAGGTTTTGTAGAACAACGGGACTGGCCAAAAAATTTTCCTGGAAGACAGAAGCTAACTTCTAACTGGAAAGCTGTTGATTGTTCAAACCATTGATTAAAAGTCTATTAAGAAATTGAGATTCATTGTTATGGGAACTTCTCAGGTGCTCTACAGGAAAACGAGGGGGAAAATAAGCAAGCCTTTTCTTCTAGAAAAATATTGCAGTATATCTTTACTAGTCCACACTGGAGGCTTAGAGAAAGTGTAGCTGTTTTTTCACACTAAGCGTTCTGGGGGCTGGGGGAAGGAGGAGGAGAAACTTGGCTCTATTGTGAGACTATGAAGGCTGATGCTACTGTAGTTGGTGACTTCGTGTGGCAGAGGTCTGAGCCAGGCTAGTAAGGGAGTGTGCCAGAGAAACACAGTTTCACTGAGCCACCCCAAACATACAAGCTGATCTCAAAGTACCTGAACATCCTGTGCAGGGTATAATGCAATCCTAGTTTCTAATCACAGGCTTTGTTAGCTTGTTAAGGCATAGCAAGAACACTGGGATTCCTGAGGCAGTCGTTTTCTTGAGTTAGCTTGTTTTATGGTGACATTCATATTAAATTTATGTCTCAAATGAACTCATAAAATGAGAAGGAAAATCACTTTCCTAAATTTATTTTGTTCTAGGGCTTTGCTGATAGTTTAGTTATTCTGTCTTACTAGAAATTAAATGAGTGCTCAATACATTTTGAAGAAATGTTCAAGCAGTTACAACTAGATGCATTTTGTATTCCTATCAGGGTTGCTCCTGAATCAGGGTATAATTTAAATAACTCGATAAGAAACAAAGCAAAGGTGTGGACAATAAGGGTCCTGCAGATTTATGGGTGTTACTGAATTTGAAGATTTTGATCTTTAAGCTCAGCTGTGGCTGTTCTGTATGATGATTGTAAGAGGCCATTATTTTGCTAGTGAGTGTATTGCGATACTGTCACAAGCTAGTTTGCCTATAGGACAAGGAGAGGATGTGTGCAGCCATGCCACGGCACAGAACATTTCTCTGGCATACTGTCTCAATCCATTGATAAATTATGGTCCCTGCACTGAACATTATGTACTCGGGTATGATACAGTGGCTTATTGCAGAAATAGGGTAAACCATGATGTTTATAAGGTATTCTGACAGCTCAAGCCAGTATTAGTCATTTCCCTCCCTCCCATCTATACATGTGTACACACACACACTCTTAACAGAAAATAATAATGACAAACACTTCAATCTGAATTAAGATAGTAATATAAATTTTGTGGAATCTGTTCTTTTTGTTTGTGGGTGATGTTTCCTTTTCGTTGGCTACCACTGTGTGGAGATGGTTTAAGATGCAAAATAACAAACCGGTACTGCTATAAAGATTGTCAGTTGTACCATGACTTCACACAGATGAAAACCAGCATGAGCTCATTATTGATAAATGTTGCAGTCTTAAAGGAATTTATGGTCGGATACCTTGATAACTGACAAGTCCTTCCACTTTTATTACTTTTTCCTGAGACTGTAAATGTTTAGTTTATTTGGAATTCCATCCTACAACAGAATATGGGGATTGTATATGTGCTATTCTGTGTGAACTGTGAAATCAATATACAGTCTTAAATATTGGAAGGACATCATTGTAAACTAGTTATTGATGTGCTGAAGTCATTTACACCTGACAGAGAAGATAGATTATGACACTATTAATTTAACTGGCAGTGGGTATAGGAAAATAACCTGCCATGTAAGCCCACAGACAGTCATCTGTAAAGTTTTTATGCATATTTTGTTCAGCAAGCGATACAGTTCTGACAGCTACGAATCACTTCTAATCCGTCAATTTCAAAGGTTGTCATCAGAAAGTTCAGCTAAGGAGAATGTCTGTTTGACTCATCTTATATGTAAGATGATTACTGTTTGTCACATTTACAAATTATCCTATTCTTAAAAAAAAAGCTAAGCTGTTTAGCATGGTTATTGTGTAATTTTGAAGGCAGGCTGCAATAACGCATCTAAAATAGAAATATACAGTTGTAGAGTGAGACTTGTTTGCTAATGGATGACATACAGCAATAGCAATAAAAGCAAAGATGTTTTGCCTTGCAATAACTCTTGATACACATAAAAATATGTAAAGAAAAATGTAAAAACTGCTGAATGTTCACTTTTTCCTGTGATATACGGTACAGATATAAACTCTACAACAGATAACATAATTTCAAAAAGATAGCTGTGATTCTCCAGATGAAAAAAGTGATTTAAGTTTTTCTAAGTTCTCATACGTAATATCATTGGCCTTGCATACAGACACAAGACCTGGTGCAGATCTATGGGATATGTCCTTATCTGAGGCATTTTTAGGGTAGATTTTTAGCAGAGATGTTGGGTTGGGGGGCTGGGTTTTTCTTTTCTTTTCTTTTTTTTTTTTAAGCTGAAGGTTGTGGAGAGTATTTTGTTTTTGTTGTTGTTGTTGTTTGTTTGCTTTTAAGGTGACTGTGATCAAATTAAGGTCCTTTGCCTTTTAGAGTTGTTCCTGCTCTAGTGGCATTTTTAGTACTTTCAGTCTGTTCTTCAGTTCTCCAGGCTTCTGGCTTCTAGAACTTGCCCTTGTTCCACTGATGGATCTTAATGGTTAAGGCTGCTGTAAATTGGAAAATTTGTTTTCCCCTTAGATCCTCCTAGTATGCATATTTTAATGACCTGGGGTCTTGTGACCATCTGTGGAGGTGAAAAGCATCCATGCCTTCCTTGGAGCAATTGTTCTCTGTTGTTTATAGAAATCACAAAACTGACTTGGCTCCTGGAAGCGTTGCAGCTTTGGGAGGCCAGGAGAAATTGAATCATTTTAATGACTGTGTGTGTGGTAACCATTGGTTCAATAAAAGTTTCAATGACTCTACTGGGCTTTGAAAATGGCAGTGTGTATTATTCTTACTCATATAGCTGGGTACCCAGTATATAATGACAATAAGCAAAATAGTAAATAAAAATACTAATGCAACATAGTCATTAAGGAAAAAAAATACTTAGTAACAGAATAAGAAAGTGTTGCTACTAAATATAAAAAATGGAAGAATTTTATTCAGTCAACAGTGAATTTCACAAAGTACGAGTAGTTCAGCAGTACTTTGTTCAGCCAATTCCATTCTCCATGTTCAGGAGAACTTTGTGTTGACTTAAAACAGAAATTCTGTCTGATTCTGGAGAGTTTCAAAAGCTGTAAGAAAGTTCATGGGACAACCGAAAGTAATCTTTACCTTTTCTACAAATCATAGATCTACCAAAAATAAAAAGGCCCATACAATGAAAATTAGTATGAAAGCTAAAGGAAATAGCTGCCCCAGTCTAAAGATGCCTCTTTACTTAGCTAAGGGCAAATATATTCTGTGTTGGTCCTTTACATGTTGGGGAGCTCCATAGGCTATTTATTGCACCTTAATAATGTCCTCTGAATAGCTTCTAATGAACTCCTTTTACACTGAACCATGTGGGAGCTGAATAGGAAGTGATCTTCCCTCCTGTTGCATAAGCAAAGGTATTTCTGAACCAGTGAGACAGATACAGATGAGCTGCAGTAGAGCTCAAGCCAATTGGTTTTGACCTGTGCTGGCTTTGCGTGCCCATATAGCCCTCAGAGCATTGTCAGTGTTCTCACGTGAGGGCCTCAACTGCTTAAAGACTGATAACCACTTAAGCTGTATGTTACCCTAATTAATATTCTTTCTCTGTTGTTCTTTTACTCTTTATACAGTATTAGAAAAACTAGTTTGGTGGATCTCTGTATTTTCCTGAACTAAAATTTCCTGGATCCTGTAGTCTTATGACATAGCTTGGTAGCTATTGCTTGGTAGATCTTCCTTTCTGCAGAGAAAATTTAGAAATGTGTCCAGGAGCTGATGGAAGGAGATAGAACTAATTATAGACATTGCTGTGCTCAGTCTTGAGAAAACTCCCTACCAGAATTACCAGGAAAAATATGCTGCTTATTCTTCTTTCACTTTTAATGAAACAGCTAATATTGCTCCTTGGTACAGRTCCTTGAGGCCAGGCTTTGTCTCTTCTGCTGATCTTAAAACCAAGATCACATGTTCTGGGTGACAAGCTTAAGGAGAGTGAGGAGAATGCACCAGAAAGCCACAATACCCTAAGCACCTTTTTTACCAGTTTTGTGTGGTGTTCATGCATGGACAACTTCTTTGTTGCACAGTAATTGTCACATCCCATAACACATGAAGATGTGCTCCTCTGGCCATGCTAATTGAGGGTCTAATCCTTCATTCCCATGGTCCTTCCGATAAATCTACAGCAAGCTTCTCAATTGCAACAATTGCTGAATTGTGTCAAGGTTGTCATTGCTCTCTAGGAAAAAAATAAGAGATTTAGTTTAGGCTTTTCTGCTTTTTAGATGTGGTCTCTTTAGGCTGTGGTAGTATCCCCAGCAGAAATCAACTGTAGGACAAATTTATCCTCTGGATTTATGAAGTCTTATGTGTCTTCTAAGTTACTGTATCACACCCTTTAGTGGTCTCTGTTCCTTTTATCTTGCAGACTAACTGTTTTACAATATCTGGTCTTGTGCCCATATAGTGTGTATGTGTTTGCTGCCCTTGAGTTTACAAAATGAGTCTTGCTGACTAACCTGTAGCTGAGGTACAGCAAATTCATTTTCAGCAGTGCATCTGAGGCTAATAAAATTAGTTTATTGTTCACTGAAGTATTACAGTAACTGGGGAGGCAGAGTCCTGCAACTAAGAAATTAAAGGCAGTAGAGGAGCCTGAGACCTGAGTATGAAGAAGAACAGCAGTGAGCAGCAAAACCTACCACTGTTACTGAGGATCAGCCATGTGTAACTCAGGTATAAATTTTTTTTATATGTTTCAAATGCTTGGAACTATCTCAAGTAGGAAATAAGGACATGGGCTACACAGACCGTATGAATCAGTTGACCTCATCAAAGCATTTCCTGTGAGGTTTAGGCAAGAAATGTAAATACAAATATACATGTGTCAATATTTATCTTGTATTCAGGTAATGTCTTAATTTTTTTCTGTGGAAGATACATGCAGTGGCTCATCATTCCTTTTGTAGGACAAATCTTTGTTTCTAGGCATTGGCTTAGTCTGTTTTCCTGTAGGAGAAGTTAAAACTTTTAAGGTCTTTTGTGCTAAATGAAATTTATTTGCATTGTATCAGATAAAATAGTTGCTAGACAACTAGTTCTCTTGTTGAAGTAAAGACAAGGGGGAGGGGAATACTTTAGTTCTTTTCCTAATTTCTTCCCCCATTTCTTTCCTCTGTCCTGCTGTTTGACTGCAAACCTAGCTTTTACCTCTAGGCAAGTGGGCAAGCAAGCGTCTCCTTCTGGAACTAATGTCAATGCATCTCCTTGGATTAATTGGCAAGTAAATGGTGCAGTCTATATGTTGCCTCCTCTGGAGAGAGTTCTTACATCAGCAACTTTGTGATACTTTGCTCTGGAATTTAGCCCTATGTTTAACCCCTTCTTGACATTGCTTATAAGTCTTTCTCAGTTCTGCACAATGCATGAGAGTGGCTGCAATTTCCCTGGGAACAAGGCTTGTAAACTAATATTGACTGATTATTTTAAGATCTTTTTTTCTAGCAGTGTCCTTTGGCAAATATTAGTATAACATATTGAAATAACATTAAGTAATTTCATAACTTGAGCTTTTTTATTGATAAAACAGTCAAATGGATAAGAATAAAAATAGAATTCCACAGAATTTAGACTGCTGGGCCCAACAGAGCTGTACTAAGATAGTCATCTTTTCAAAAACCCTTTGAATAATTTTGCAGTGTTCATCAGAAGTTGTTAATGTACAGTTAATTCATTTGTTACTGGAAAATCTTTTCTGTGCAAAACACAATCCTACTTTCAGTAACTGCTTAGCATCCCATCAGGAAGAGGAGTGTGTAGTGATGTTTCCAAGACAGTTCAGAATTTTTAAATTGCTTCCCCCAAGCAATATATCAAATTATCCACTAAAATGAAGAGTTGTTTTTTTTTTTTTTTTGAAGTCAGAAGTGTTTCATACTGATGTGAACAAAGCCAGTTGCTTCACTAGCTAACAACTAAATTGTGTCTGTATGTGTGGTGTTTTTTTTCAACTAAAAGATTCACTAATAACTCTTTATTTCAGCTTTTTAATTCAATGGGTCTTACTAGTTAAAGAAAAAATATCCTTTATTGATGTACTTAACTGAAAAATCCTAAGCTTTTTACTAGATTGTTGTCAAATGACAAAGAATATTTCAAAAGAAAACATATATTTATTTCCTGAAGTGTGTGCTACACAAATGAAGAACATCTTTAATAAGCTAGCACCCTCCTGTTGAGTTTCTACCATCAGAACATGTCTATGCTAGGCAAAGTTTCATTTCTATTTAGTTTCAGTTAAATGCCTGTAATGTAATTACATAGCACAGGAAGGATCTATTGATGTCGTGAATTTGATTTTTAATAAGATTACAAAAAACCTCTAAGGTGCCTCCATAACTTCTGAAATTATTGTCTGTCCATCTAACTTCTTATGTGCAATGATAACATCTGGCAAGTGTCAAATCCTGTATTTTTTTTCCCTTTGAGAAATACTTTACTTGGCCATTGATTTTGATGGGAGTGCTCAGAATAAAATACTCCTTGCTTGAGTTAAAGGCAGTGGAATCAGGCTTATGGTGTGTGATGGAAGCAGTGTGGTGGCTATACTAGAAATACAGATACTGTCATTCTCAGAGATAGTGTAACTGTATCAGTAGAACCATGAACTTTTTTGCATGTGAGACTGAAGCTAAACAAGCAAGAACAATCACACTTTTACCACTTGCAAAAACATCTATTCATTTCATGGCTTCACCTCATGTTTTTAGATTTTTCTCTGTGAAGCTGCTTTTCCATCTGTCTGATAGCAAAATCACACCATTTCATCAATAAAACTGGCATCGTTTCACCTTGAATGCATTCACAGAAGCTTTGTCAGTGGAGGTATATAAATCTTGTTTGGATGAAGCACTCACATTTAATTAAAATCTTATTTTGTGCATGAAAATCCACAGTTTAAAATAGATTACTACAATTGTATGAGATTTCCTGTAGTTTATATCATGTTATCTTTCATATACAAGTAATCTTTTTGGTTTTGGTGATATCCTTCTATGAGTTAGCTTCTTTCATTCCCCCAAGAAAAGGCTGGTTCCTTTCTATGTGGCTGACAAAGAAGCTGAGATGACTGGAAAGGCAAAATGAAAGACTTGATAATGATCCAGAGGTGCAAGTTTGAACTTTGTTCTAGACTTGTGCCCCCATGTCATTCTAGGTGACCCAACTGTGTGAGTGTTTAAACTGGAAATTCTAACCGGTGGAATTTAGCACGGGCCATATTCCTGTCTTGTATGAAGTTGGCTGATTTGCCTTGGCTATACTAGCTTGTTATGTCATCTCAGGTGGGTTTCTGGATGGTTTGACCCGAGCTGGCCAAAAGGTGAAACACAGCCTCAACAACTGATGTTTTTATTTTGCTGCTGGTATATGATTAGAGGATAAGCTGAAAAATTCATCAGGGCTGTATCTCTTGATTTGCTTGCTTTTATAGGGAGCTATTTAATATCATGCTGGCTGACCCTGCAGGCCAGGGAGTGGGGGTCACCAGCCTTCTCTGATCTTGGTTCATTAACCCCAGTGATTTTCAGAATAGCCTCAGTGCCATTACAGTGATATCTCAGTCAGAACAGAATGGTCATGGAGGGACTTGCAATGAGTCTGTCTCAGAAAAAGTGATTTACAGAGAAAGTCTGGCACAAAAGGAAACAACACCTCTATCTCTCAACTGGGCACAAACCGCAATACAAGAAATTCCATTTAAACATAGGAAAACACTATATATATATTTTTTTAATTGTAAGGGTGATTGAACACTGGAACAGGTTGCCCAAAGTCTCCATCCTTGGAGATTTTCAAAACCTGTCTAGGCATGGTTCTGGGCAACTTAATCTAGTTGGCCCTAGACCCTCATTTGAGCAGGGAGGTTGAGCTAGATGATTTTCAGAGGTTCCTTCCAACCCCAACCATTCTGTGATCTGTTGTCTGTAGTGTCTTAATGCACAGGCAAACTTTCCTTTTGATGTTCTAAAGGCTTTTTTACTGCACAGAGTAGAAGTGGCAGTTCCAGAGCCAGGTGTGTGCACTGCTTAGACTGTAATTCTTAGGAATGAGTCCATCAAATAGTGTGTATGCATTTCAGTAGAACTTCCCAGGCAGAAAAATCTCTTAGAACTTCTGTGTGCACAATTCTTTTCATTTAAAAAAAAGTCAGAAGTATTTGAGGAACTAAGAGTCCTTCTTCCACTTCAGCAGTACTCTTGTAGGAGAATTGTGTTTCTGAATCAAGCTGAGGCATGCATGTGAGATGAATAAACTTGCTCTGAAAATGTTGCTTGCTTTCTCACTAGAAAAATAAGGGGGTGTGGGGGGGTCTATTTATAAAAATTATTTTTTCTGGCTACCAGTGTGCTATCTCTGATTTGTACAAAATTAATAAGCTTTCTATAGACAAAAATGGTATCTTTTGACACATAAGTAATGAAGAAAGTCTGTTAGGAAGTGTTCTTTCAGTAGTTGAATGAGTTACTTTAGTAAAGGTATTACAATTATATCCATCAGTCCCAAATGGAGTAAAGTCCCTCTTAGGCTAGATACTATGAGCTTCTAATCTGAACGGGTGAGATGAATAAAGGAAAACAGGAAGATACGGGTAAAGGAAGTGTTGCATCTAAAATATTAATGCATTAGATTAGGTTTAGAAGCTAGTGTCCTCACTCATATTTGTATTTCTTCTAGGGTAATGGTGCATAATGCATAGAGCTTAGAATTAGAAGTTACAATCTCCCAAGAGCATGGCTTACTGCAGGCACAGTGTCATGGTGGTACAGCTATACTGCTTACAGACCAAAGCTGTTGTCTCTGTATAAGGCTATACTGTAACTCATGGATGTACCAGGTCAGCTGTGTGCTTATCCAAGAGTATTTATGCTGGAGTTTGCTGCCCATGATAGATGTAGTCTGCATGTATCTCTTTTGCTGAGCATAATGCTAGTTATTAAATCCTTCCTTGTTGTTTGAATAAGATTCAATAACAGGTGCTATATCCTCTCAGCAGAGGTCCTGTAAGACAAATGGATTACATTGTCTTAGTCTTCCTTGTTCTGTCAGCCTTATTGACATACAAAGTAGCATCATAGAGCACATCTGTCTATACAAGGCTTTGCTTTTCAGTGCAGTGTGAGATGCAGCATATTCAAAGTGGTATGTTAGTGGTAATTGAACACTACTGTTAAATGATTTTCAGACCAATAAAGTTAAAATGGAAAAGTGGTGTCAGAGCATTTGTACCAGTATGTTGTTTTTAATTAATCTGGAAGTGAACGCGAGACTTAAGCTTTAACTCTTCTATGTGAATACATACAGAAAGGATATAACAGTAATTTCATTAAAACTTTAAGTTTTACTATTGGAAGCCCATATACATGATTAGAGATAATAAATTTTACAGAGATAATGCAATTTTAGAGGCTGGAAACTGACTGTCTGGGAAGCAGCTCAGGTGAAAAAGATTGGGGGTGTGTGTGGGGGGAAACTTGTGAGAAAACTGTGAGCCTTCAGTGTGCCCTGGCAGCAGAGAAAGCCAACAACATCCTGGCCTGTATTGACAAGAGCACAGCCAGTAAGATGAGGGAAGTGATTATCCTCCTTTGCTCAGGACTCATTAGACTATGCCTAGATACTGCAACCAGTTTAGGATTCCCCAATATATGAAACGTGTTAATCAACTGGAGCAAGTTCAGCAGAGGGCCACCAGGATGGTTGGGGGCTGGAACACTTGCCCTGTGAGGAGAGGCTGAGGGAACTGGGCTACCTCTGCCTGGAGAAGGGATGTCTTTGGAGAGGGATCTAACAGCAGCCTACCTGTAACTACAAGAAGGTTATCAAGAAGACAGAGCCAGCCAAGCTCTTCAGTGATATGTGGCAGGAGGATGAGCGGCGATGGACATAAACTGAAATGAGAGGTTCAAACTAGATATTAGAAGAAAMTTCTTACCGTGAGGACAATCAGGCAGCAAGGCATTCAGATGGACAGTCCAGAGAGGCTGTGTAGTCTCTGTCCTTGGAGGTTTTCAAGACCTGAGTGGCTAAAGCCCTGAACTACCTGGTCTTGTCTCATAGCTGGCCTTGCTTTGAGCAAGAGATTGAACGTGCAACCTTCTGAGGTCCCTTCCAGCTTGAGTTATCCTGTCACTATCTCCATAATGGAGGTGTAGGATAAAAGTGAACACAGAATGGGTAAAATCTCTTACCTGCAGAGCCACTGATAGGGTGAGATTGTGCTGTAGGTAGGAGGAAAGATGGGAATGACACTGGAACACCCTTTACATTTGCTTTAAATGCTTCTCATACATGAAGTGGGGTGTGCGTGTGTGTGTTTAGTAGGGCAGGGTGAGTGTATTCAGGAAGGCTAAACAGCAGAAAGGGAAGCTGCAGTTGCTGTGTGACCTGCAAGCTTTCAGAGAGCATACACTGGAACAATAATTACATTCTCTTCAACACAGGGCTACGTGCACATGTTCTGTATTGTTCAAGTCCAGAAAATGGTACAGCCATGTTATCATTGCATTCATTTAAGACTATCTGGCCTTTTTAAGAATTGGAGTATATTAGCCTTGGCAAAGAGCCATACGTAACTTTCTGTTCTGTTTCCAATACCTGAGGTAGCTTGCTTAGTGCTGTGCTCTGTTTATGTGCTGTAACTACATTTCTAAACTTCTAGCTATTTCTGGCTAGCATGTGTGAAGGCCTTAGGTGGCAGCAGGAATTATCCTTAACGTTAATCTCCTTCATAGGAGGAAAAGTTTTGGTCCCCTTAAATACATTAATCTGTAAATAGCTCTTGATAAGAAGACACAAGTCAGAAAGAAAACAAGCCCTTGGCTTGTGAAGACATCAGAGTAGATACATGGGAGGATTAAAAATCATTGTCAATTATTTTTTTCTTTCATTTTGTGTATTTTGAAACTTGAAAATATTTTACAGAGATGTAGTTGGCTTAGTGTAAAAATTAAATATAGTGACCATAGACTAAAATGGTACGTATGCTAAATAATAGGATAATTACTTTGTATTTCTCTTTCATTGCTTTGAGGGGACAGTCTTCCTAAAGGAACTAAGATCCCTACATCTCTGGTAGCGGTGAGGTTAAACCACCTGTTTAGCAGATTGTTCCGTCATTCTTATAAATTACTTTTAGGGCTCTCTGGAGAAGCCTGGTTTCATTAAACACAGGGTGCTTGAAGAAGCAGCAGGCCTACAGAAAAATTGGAGGGGAAGATGTAGAAGTGTTGGTTTCTTCCGTTAGGTTATCACACTGACTGAGTCAAAATGATATAGTAACATAATGTAACAGGAAGGAGCAGCCAGTCTTGTGCTTGTCCCTAGTCTCCTCAGACAGGGAGCAATGTGCTTCCCAAGCAGGTGCTTCTAGGGGCTGCCGCTTTAACCTAGTCAGTATGTGACTTACTCTTACCTCCTGCTACTTTCTTTTTCTCTCTCTAGGTTGTTAACTCCTGTTAACTTAGCACAGAAGATAAAATTCGGTTTCAGTGGCATCTTTCTTTTTCTTGACAGATCTTTCACTTCCCTTCTACTTTGTCTCCCCCTTCCTCTCTCTCGGGTTGGACTGCTAGGAAGCCATTTTCTGTTGATTCAGAATTAGGGTTGAAGGAAGCTTTAAACAGCATAAAGAGAGAACCATTTTTTCTTTAAGTCAATTTTAAGTAGAAATTGGATCTTCTACACCAGGATTTTTCAATCCCAGATGCCCAGGCTCTGAAACCCTACTACTACATAGTGCCTCCTGCTTCTGGAAAACAAGGCCATACCAGTCAGTCGCTTAACCTGGCCGTGGGCTAATTCTAAGCCCTTGGTATTTGAGCTCTAACAGATGATAAATGGAACTCCAGCTTCCCTGTCTTTGCACTAGCTACCTTATCACAGCTCTAAAAGGAAGAATGGATAAGATGAAAATGTATTGTGGGATATTTTAAGACCATAACTGTGAAATCAGTCTAAAATGCTCATCTCTTTCATACCAACATATTATTACTGTTCCCTATTCTGCACTTTATAATCTAGTTTGTTAAATCAGAATTTTCAGAAGAGCTTTTGAATAATAAAATAGCAAGGAAAAAAAACACAGAAAAATATTATTCAAAACCATTCAGTATTCAGAAACAGTATTCAAAACTCAAACAGTTTAGCCATTAGAACATCCATAGTGTTGAATTTTGTTACTTGCATCAGTGGAAAAAATAACTCCTATGACTTTTTAATCCGGGGTGGGTTTTACAGTTATTTTTATTTCTTGACCAGTATTACCTGAAGTCCAGAATACAAGGCATGACCACACTGAAGTGATTGCTAAATCAAAGACTTAGCATCAGTTTAAAAAAAAAGGGGGGGGGGTGCGTCAAATGTGGGAATGAAGCGCTCTCCTGTCTCCTTATTAATCTTGAAAGGGCCTGCGTATGGATATTAAATCTTGGGAAAATCCCTCATATTCTCAGATTATTCAGTGTCTCAAAGAATCAGAATGGTGCTCAGCTGGGGCAGTCAATATGCAGCCTAAAATATGACAGATGCACAGGCTGCTTCAAAGATGCCATTACAAGTGCCTGTGGAGATATTTAAGGAGCCAGATGCTGCTGCTTTATGTCTTGCACAGCTCACAGTCTGTCCTGTGATCACCTTCCAAAGGGGGTGTGTGGTTCAATATGCTGAAATAAACAAGTTTCGTCTAGTCAGTTTTTGTCTGTCTTCAGTATCTTGAACACTTATTTAGCACATGTGCAGGCTAAACAGGCACTCTGTGTGTGTGTGTGTATGCACATGCACACACACTCACTCTTACACATCCCCTCCTGCCCCCTCCCAGGTGCCATCACACCTGTTAGGCTATTTAACAGATGTATCTTATAGTTTATCTGGACATAGATTACTAGGCAGTTGTGTTTGGGGCGGGGGGGAACCCACCACCAATAACTGTGAGAGTTGTGGGTGCTGGAAATGATTGGGCAGTAGCAGCCATAACACCATACTCAAAACTAATACAGTCCTTCCTCTTACTTCATGTTGCTCTTTTTATAAATGATCATCTGAGGATGAACTGAGAATGGCAACACACTAAGAGCTCTTATTCAGTTGACTAAGATGCTGTTACCTCTAACGTTTTTTCAGAATGAGTGCTTTTTAGCATTAAAAAAAGTCCCTAAACAAGAATGCTTTTCTAGCCAAACACTTCCTATCCTGTAAATCTCATTGATATACTTTCCTGTAAATACATATATTCATGTACAGTCTTCAAACTTTTCAGATTTAGAATCTTACAGTATCTTTCAATATATTAGTGAATTAAATACAGTTGGGTTAAGAACTGATTCCAGAAGTATTTCAATAGAAATTCACCTCATTGCCTGTTTACAATTGCATTGAGACCTGTCGGTATTTTTTTTTGAATTGCTATGTTTTGGTGTTCATCAGTGGCATCATAGTTGCTTTGTTTTAGCTGGTGAAGACAGGTATCTATCTATCTGTATTTTTTTCTTGATGAAACTGGTATAAATTCATCTTGTAGAATCCTAAAGTCTTTCCCAGTTTTTACTGTACCTGTTAGAAATACCCAAATGAAAATACTACTCTTAATGGTCTCATTCAGCTCACAGCAGGGTTTTTTTTTTTTTTTTTTTTGGGGGGGGGGAGTGTTTTGTGTGTGTGTGTGTTTGTTTGTTTGTTTTAAACAAGTGTGCCTATTGGGCTCTATGCTATTTCACATCTGGGCCTGGGACTGGAGAGATTATAAAAGGATGCATTCAGTCGTTGGATGGAGGAGATCAATCAAAAGTGATGGATCCTCTTTGTGCTCAGTATTTTTGTTTGTGAAATTTCATTTTGAGTCAAACTGTTAGAGTCTGTGGACTACTGGGTCCTTTTATAGGTATTTTAAGAAGCATAACTACTTTGGTCTAGTTCTGCTACAGCATAATGACTGGAGATTGTTGTTGTTTTAACTAGGTCAACTAACTTGGCTATTTTATTGACTAGTTGTGTTTGTTTGGGTTTTTTTGGTTCACTGACCTTATTTAGGGCAATACAAAAACTTCTCAGAATATGATGGCTATTTGCTGTAAAGCATCCCTGTTGAATGCATTTTTATCATTACATACTCTGGTATGTATATGACTAAGGGTATAGCAATACTTTTGAGCAATAGTTAACAAAATGATGTACCTAAACATGCATCCTTGCTTTCCCAAGCTTTCAGCATAGGAACATGTTGGAAACCCTTGCAGGTCATTCCTGATATATGCCTTTCCTTTAGAGATTTCTTTCATAATCTGCAGTGTGTAGGAAGAGCAGTGCTGAAAAATGCCTGAGAGTTTAAATGTTGGTGGGGGTGGGGTGGGAGAGAACATGTGAAGTGTTTGGCAATTTGTTGAAGAAAAAACAAGAAACCTTCTATCTTCCTGCAGAAGTACATTAACTGCTTTGGGAAATGTAAATCTTCCGATAAATATTAGAAGCGAATTTAATAGAAAACTGTGTACAGTATATATTTTTCACTTTTAAATAAACTATTCACTCTTAATTACCTGCACTAGGACTATATATTGGAATCATTCTAAACAAAATCCAGGGAGACTCTGTATTTTATTAATCCACAAACTCAAATTTGTGGAATATTTAAAAATAAAACACTTTCATATAATTATCTACAAGAAAGGGGATGGTTTTAAGTGGAAAATAAATAGCAAAGGATATTTTTCTTTCTAATGTAAGCATCTGGCAGTAATCCTTGCTTACACAATTAATGGGCATTTAATTGGCAATGATCAGTTTATTGCAGCAATATGAAGTGAATGTTTCCCCAGGAACAAACAGCTGTTGCAAGAATTTCACAGCAATTTAGCAAACACCAGGTGATAGCTGTATCTAGAATGAAGTGTTCTGTCTCCAAGCAAATGCAGTAGCAGTGAATCAGAACAAGGTATAAAAACGGGACTGCTAGTTTTATCTGATTTTTCACAGCTTCTGTATTATTGTTTCTAAGTCAACCTCAGCTGAATAACTTAATCATTAAACAAAATCCAGAAATAACCTATGGGGGCCCTTGAAGAGTGGTCTACATTTGAATCCATGAGACATTCAAGCTGAGCTGAATTTTGAGACTTTACTTTGAAACCTTATTGTTTTATTCAAAGTGCAAGTCTTTCAAAAATGTCTGTGCATAGAATTGTCACGTCTGGTTATGGATCAGTGTTTGAATCCAATGGACTGATTATTCACAAAATCTTGTGTCATTCAGTGTTTGTAAATTAGATCATACAACAGTAGCTTTTCCTGTTTTGTTCATTTGTATTACTTGCCTGACAGTTCTAAGACCATAGTTTGATTTGTCTTTAGTAAAAAAATAAATAAATAAAAAATTGGCTTAATTCACCAATTACTGACAATTAGGTAAAAATATAATTATTTCTACCAGCTGTCTAAAATTAAATGTATTACTTTTTAATTTGTGTTGCTTGTGAGCAGCTTTTCCATTATGACTTAAATAAAGTTTTTCATCTTTCATTATGTTCTTTCTTTACTAATTTAATATAATAGCTATGCAAACTTAGTGTTACTCTGCTTTTGGCATAGATTAAATTGCACATTTTATATGTAGCATATAGGCCAGTACTCATTTTTTGAAAGCTTGGCTTCGTTGGTGAGGAAAGCAATTTTACTTCAGCAAAATGCCTTTCTTTACTATGCTATTTTGTATTAGCCTACGCCACAGTCTGCAAACAATACACCAAAATGAGCAAAGAATCAAGGGACAGTTTAGAGAACAATGCTTTCATTTTTTTATGTTCACATTCTCCAATAATTTATCTCCATGACAAAAGCAGACAATCAATCATCTTCTATTGTGCTTTTCTCCATTAAAATTACCATTTTTGATATAACAAAAGGAAGCTGCCTAAGTAACAGGAACATTCCTACATGTTTGAATCAATAAATTGATCAGACTCAACAAACAACCCCTTAAATCATTAATATGACAATGCAGTTTTTTGATTAATTCATACATATTAATATCAAATTACACCATCATTGTTTGGGCTCTTCTAGAAAATAATGCAACAATGCATGTTAAAGCAGTGTTTTATTATATTCCATTAGCCAAACATTGCATCTGGTTATTTTGCCTTGTCAATAACTTGTAATTTTCAATGTGAAAAGTGAATATTCTGTGGCATATTAAACAAAATATTATGGTTCTTTATAATTATGTGAAACTAGATGCCTTAACCCCTGACCAGGGTTTTGTGCACAGACAAATCTCCTACCAATGTCATTAAGAATGTGCCACAGCAGTTTGGTAACAAGTAATAAGACATTAAAAAGAATTAGTTTGACTAATTAAATTCAGTGGTAATAATATATTTTACTTTTCTTTGAACTGTTGCTAAAAGTAGCAAATATACGAGTTAATCACTAACAACAATAATGTTTTGTTTTCATTTGCATGAGGATGTGAAGTGGATATTTATTTGTAAAATTCTATTATTTGAAGAGCCAGTCATGGACTCCACTTCTTTTGTACTGTGTCTACCACCAAATAAAAGGACAGTTTCTACAAGCTTACAATCTAAATATGAAAGAAATGATAGAAACTGCCAAGCATGTTAGATGTGAAGGGAGATGGTATCAGGATACTAGTAACTTCTTAAAAAGGAATTTTTTTTAGCTATTACTGCAGAGGGAAAATTTAAGGAGAGATTTAAGCAAGAAGAGTGAAGTGGATTCACAAAAATAATACCAATATATTGGCATTATGTGGCGATTAATAATCTATGACATAAAGTATTGTTTTGCCTCTTGTAGCTTCCTTGATTAGGGAGAAAGATTGTTTTGTATACTGACTTCATCCAAAGAAACAAAAGATATGATGGATATTTAGAGAAAATATTAAAGTAGACTTGTTTTAAAGTTAGTCTTGGTGACTGCGTTGATACAACCAGAATGCGCTGTTGGTTTTTTTTTTTTTTTTATGGTGTAGTCATCAAAACAAGAATGTCCTTCTGACCCTGCCTCTGTATTTCTTGCTATGAAATTATTATAAAATACTTGGATTAAAATGTGAATAGTTTTATATAAAACACATAAAGTAACAGGATTAAGTTAAACTAATAATACCACATGTCATTAACTAGCACAAAATTCAGATGACTTTAGAACCCCTGAAGATTTCTTTAATTGTATTTTCTTTTTTCTGAATTAATGAGGCCAGGCCATAACATATTTCAAGAAAATGAAGTCTTTTGTTACGGGAATGCAAATGCAGTGGCATGACATCTAAGATACTAGACAATATAGATAGTTGTAAGAATGTTTTCATCACATTATAAATGGACATCACAATAAGTTAGACGACCATTATCTAATTAAATTTTCGTAATATCTTCTTCTTGTTAAGCACTTCCTAGGCATTAATTGATTGTGAAGATTCAGTGCCTGTTTTCATTCATAATCCGCAAATGTCAGAATAAAGTAGTTTTGTATTTAACAAATGTAGCCCTAACTTCAAACAAACGATCAAAAAACCTTCCCTCTTTCTTTTCTTACCTGTTCTCCACTAATGCCAGTCACCAATATATGAATAATTAATTGGATACACATAACTAAAAATATGCAAAATACGCAAATTTAAAAAATGACAGAATGTGTACTGGAAAGTTTTCTGTGTGTAGAAAGCTTTACTTTCAGTTTTCTGGGGTCCCCCTGCCCAGTGGTCCTTGAGACTGTAACCTGTCTCTCAGCTTTTGTTCTTAGCATCTACTCAGTTCCCTTCACTTGATCTTTTAGGTAGCCTCTTTCCTGATGAGCTGCCAGAGACGTGTCTAATAGAAAAACACTTAGCTAAGCTAATGGCTAAAACAGTGATTGAGAGAACCAAAAAGCCTAGGAGTATCGTGTAGCACTCTCTACGGAGTCGCTGTGATGCCAAAGATGTTATGTATGCTTGTGTATTGCTTATGAATCCTATCAGATACCCAGCAATTCAGGAAGCGAGGTGCATCGTAGGTTTCATGGCAGTGAAGTCCAAGATGTCCAATAGCTTTTTTATAAATGCAAAGAAAAAGCATGTATAACCTCTACAGTATTTTGATCAGCATACTTGTGTTGGGATAACGGTGAGAATAAACCGGTGAACTGTACGTTGTGCGACCAGTGTTGTTTTGGATCTAACATGCAGTGTTTCACCCCGAGTGAAAGATGAGCAAAGCTCTGCTGTTAGACGTTCTGTTCAGCACCAGCCAGCTAACCAGTCAGCACATACGGGACTCCAGGCTCGTTTGGTAAAGATATCATAAAAGATGGTTGAAGGGGATGGCCAAATGGAGAAAGAGACCTAGGTCCACAGGAAACCAGGACTTTGTGAAAACTTTACAGAGTAGGATTTGGGTTTTTGTGGTCCTCCCCCCACACACACACACAAAAAAAGCAAAAAACAACAAAACAAAAAACCCTGAGGTTTCTCATGTTTACTAATCAGGAGCATTTGACTATGATGCAAGAACAGCAAAAGGCCATGGTCATATTAGAATTTTACAGGAACCTTGTCAGAAAATTAAGTACTCTGGAATACTTTGTCACTCTTGTAAAGTGTGTTCAGTATCTGATTGGGCTCAAAATATGCCAATTTTTTATTACAGGCATGTTAATGCTAAGCTTTCCAGAATTATTGGCACCTGTGAAGATAGCTTCCAGTGTTCTCAATATTTATATTTTCTGTGGGGGGGGGGAGAAATTAATGACAATTTTTATTTATCTAAATAAAAATGCTGTAACACTTAAAAATAGATAAAACCCCTATTTTTATAAATTACTTGTGATCTTGTAAGTACATCTTGTTTCTCCTTGAGAGGTCATTCTATCTTTCCTAATAAAATGAATGCCTTATAAATGTGTCATCTTTGGTCCTTCCATAAACTTCCAGTTTGGTCCTTTTCATAAACCTGGAGACAGCATTTGCAAGTTAGAGTTAGGTTTTGTTGGCCCTGACCAACAAGAAAATTGGAACTTAAAGGTAATAAACTAAAACTGTACTATGCAGTTGCCTTCTAGTTTTCTCAGGGAGCTGTTACCGGAAGTGCTCTTCAGCTATCTCATCTGCTATTTAGTATCATACAGGGAGTGGATAATTCACAGACAGCAGGGATTCAAGTCATGACTTGTGCTTGAGAATTAGTCCCCAGGTCTACAGGCTGAGGAACAGTGGATGTAATTAGTTTTTTAGTTTCTACCATTGCAGAAGATTCTTCTGTTCATGGAGAGTAAATTGGCCTCTTTGTGGTAAAGAGGTGGTTCAAACTTGCAAGAGCTGCATCTGAAGGACATTGTTTAACCAAAATAGTATGAATATGCTCCTTGACTCCATACTCCTGACTGGTATCAAGAAGTAGTTGAGAAAATTCAAAAAGATTCCTAGTTTAAATTTTTCATAGATGGTGAGCAAACCCTCTGGATTAGGAGACAAAACTTTTAGTCATTTCCATTGTAGTTCACATCTTCATTCTGGCTGGTAGCTGCAGTTCATTAATACTATACTATGCTGTTTGTGAAAAGCTATTTAGCGATCAACCCTGAATGGAAGGTAAGATTATTCTCTTGGACTCTTACTAGTAAGTCACCTGAGCCATCTAAATTTAGTTTCCTGGGTCAGCTAAGATAAAAAGGGAACCTTCCTAAGCTGTACTAATGAAGTTACTTGTACCTTTTTAGGTGTCCTGAACAGCTGTATGGTCAGTCCTTATTTAAATGGCATATTTTATTTTCTTTTTGCTGTAACACAAAACCAAAATTGTGTGGCCAAACTTTTCTGTATAATATGAAAACTATAGTAGTATTCATGGCAACCATAATTATAAATTTTTCAAGATTAACTTATTTTATCTGTTTGCTCAATTTTTGGGAGCAAGAATTTTATTAGAAAGAAATTATGATCTTCGAACCAGGATTCTTTAATTTCCATCTTTTCCTCTTAAAGTATAAAACTTGGTTTCTCCATAACTGTAGTTATGTAGTACCCTTTTCCACGTAAATGTGCAGTGCTTGAATCTTTTGACTGTAAAAATTCAGCCGGAACTAATGGTTTAAAACCTATAGGAGAATCAATCAAAGATATTAAAAAAAAATCAGGTTTTCTTTTTAACACTTCTATTATGGGTTATTATACCTTAGTTTTTACTTTAAACTGGTGATATGGTATCTAATACAATCAAAATTCTATCTGTAAAATCAATATTCATGACCATAACCCAATAATTAGGTAAGAAACTAAGGTCATTGCAGAATGAGAAAATGAGTTTAACACTTAAAGGACTTTTTAAATTCTATATATTGGCATATTTGAGCTCTCTAATCGGTAAACATTTGAAAGTACAATCAGGTCACTTACTGATATCAGTACATTTACTGTTCTTGATTAAGGAACTCTTGAACGCACGGACATACCAACTGAATCTTTTTAGAAAAGGGTGAAATGATTTTGAAATGTGTTTGTAATATAATTAAGTCCAAATCAGAAACCACACACCTGGAAAGCTTTTCTTTGAGGCACAGGAGTGGAGAAAGAATAGTTACTCCTAGTTTTTTCCAGAACACTGCCCGAGTTCTGCTACTTCTGAGGAACACAAGATCATTTTTACTTTGAAAATAAGGAAAAAAGCATCATGTTTCTTTCTGTGACAAGTGTGATTGACTTCATGCACACTATGCAGTGACTTATTTTGAGGTTCATAAACTCCAGTTTTTGTGAAAATGCAAAGTTTTTCATGGAGTTAGTTCCCTGCTTCCACTAGTAGGCTCTATGCAAAACAACTTATTTTGTTAACTTGAAAACTAATTTTACAGAATACTTAGTTATGATGAGTAATCCTCTGTCCTTTGTGAATCATCAGTAGGGAAAGGAGGGAGCTATTTGCACCCTGCTATGTAGCTGGGTTGTTAACACAGCATGCTCATGATTATCAAAGAGACCTGATCTAACAGATATTTGACGTTCAACTGCTACATACTGCCCTACCTAGTGCAGGAGTCCGGCAGTAAATGTCCTACAGAAGTACTTAGGAGTAGTTCACACTCCAGTGTGGCAGTGTTGCCTATGTAAAGAAAATACTAAATTTAGCATTATTATGTTAAAAAAATTGCTTGTGTTGCTCTGAAGATATACAAAGATGTGAAGAAAGTGGCAAAATGCTCTGAAATTAACATCTATTTAGGAAGTTTCTTTTGCCAACAGAGTGCTAAGTTGACTAGTAATGGACACAAAGTGAGATGCCAAAGGGAAAGATCAGGAAATTCCTCAAAAACTTTCTCATTTCTTGAGGTCTATCTGGTCTTGAGTATTAAGATATATCTTGGGGGTCTCCTTTCCCTCTTTTGCTTCAAGTGCAGGGATAAAGTAACTGAGACTTAAGTGTATATAGTCTGAAGCACAGGAATTTTTATTAGCTTAAAAAAAAAAAACAAAAAAAACCCAGTTTTGGAGGACCTGAAGAATAATTTGTCATATCAGGAGGAACAGATGAACTTGGTAGTAGTTATCTGATTTGGAAACTTAAATAAGTGCAAGGGTTAATGCTTAAGAAAATGCAGTATCTCAACTTCACATCTTACTTCAAATACAGCATTTTGGTAGGCTTATTAAGCACTATGCAGAAGCATCTGTTCTAGTTGCAATGCAGAGGGAAGTCTGCCACCTTACCAGAATAACTCCGGAATTCAAGGTCTCAATTAAGAACAGACCTACCTCAACCAGGCTGGTTCAGTTCATTGAGACCTCAGCTAATTGCAGTTTGAGATGCTGTGAATGGAGGCGAATTGCAAATAGATGGTAAGAATTATGCGTACCAGATGCTGTACCATTTACCAAAATACGCTTAAAAATGTAATATGCACAATTTTATCTAAGAATTTAGATATCTAACTTTTTTCTTTCTTTTTTTTTTAATTGCTTAGTCATTTTAATATACCTGGGTACCTACAAATTTTAAGGATTTTCTGAGCCAATAGTGCAGGCTAGGAGGGAACGTTTGCTATTATGCTTTCAAAGGGAAAGTTAAAACTGATTAAACATATACCACGGAAACTGCATTGGTTCCCAAAGATGGCTGTTCTTTACCTTCATTCTATAAGGCTGTTCATGTTATTGCCTCTCTTAGGTGACTATGCCTTTGTGATCAATATTATGTCTGGTAAATGTAGAGTATTTTTGTCTTTAAGAAAATAATTTATCATATGCATACAGAGATAGGGGAATGAAGTGTTCAAAGCGAAAGGAAAATATGGGATATATTTCGGCACGTCAGAAGAGGTTGAACCCCCGTGTGAACAGGGAGGGCTCAGCCCCCGTGTGTGGTGGTGTGATCATGGTAGGCCTCTACCCTCTATCATTCCTTACCCAGTACTCGTGTTCACTCACCTTGCAAGCATTAGTTAACAGTACAGATTGCTCTGCAGCTTGAGTGACACCTCTTCCTGTTCAATCGGTGTATACAATATAATGCCATGTTGGTGCCAAATAATATGTTGTAGTGTGTCATACCTTGCATGTTCTTTGGATCAGTTTCTGCTTCTCTGCAACATTTCAGTGAAGTGGGGTCGTTGTTCTAGGAGGTATGATTTAACAATGCACTTGATGCTGGATGCCAGTGCTCAGAATGTAGCTGACAAGGTCAAGGGGGCACTTAACACTGCATCACATTTTTATAGTTCATGAAGGATTTAAGGGGAAATACAGATTGTTTCACATGATGTTTTTCAGTGCAAGTTCTAACCTATGATCAGTATTATGCCATGTAATCAGCCTGTTTTTGCAGGCACTGTGTTGCAAACCCAGTTTCCTCTCCTAGCAACTTGCAAATAATTGTCAGTGAAATCATTGTGTCTTATAGTCACTAAAAAGATGTTTAAAATGTTCCCAGCAGTGGCATTCCATCTTTTGACTGACTAAAGACAGCTTTTAGAATCTCAAGGGTCTAATGAAATTGTTCTTTTTTGCTTGTAGTGGTCTTATTCCTTTGTCACAGTACTTATCCAAAAATAATTTCAGTAATAGCTTTATTAATTTTTCTCATATTAGAGATGGGGTCATGGATTTTTATCTCAAGAATGGTTAAATAGTAAGGTATGTTGCATTTAGATTCCAAGACAATTTTTACAAGTCACTGTATGGTCATCCATGTTTATGTAATACAGAAAATGTTCTGAAATTTATCTTGTAGTTTTTCCCGTTATATTGCTGCAACATTTTTGATTGCCTGCCTGATGCAGTTTTTGAGCTGCTTTGCATACATGACTTGCACAATTTTTTCATGGTGACAGTGGCTGATTAGCTCTCGAGTCCCTGAAAGATCCCATTGCCATTTGCAAGCTATACCAGCAACTTGTTTAAGTATGCTGTAGTAAAGTTTTTGCAAACAAAATACAGCAAGCCAAAGTACCGTTTATCACAATGTAATTTGCATTTGCATAGATTTTCATTGCATTACTGAAAGGTCAAACAAGGTTTGCTGGTTTCCACATCTTCAGCACTATAACTCTTGTTCTCAGTGGCTTGCAGTTTACACCTAAGCTTGAATTGCTTTTTAATCTCATGATTCCGATCACCCATGCCTCCAATCACCCATGCCTCCATCAGGTGTAGCTGATGCTGAAGACCTTAATTATGCTGCAGTTGGCATGTTTAACTCTATAAGCCACATATTTGACAGGATTGATTAGACATTTTGATAGTATTTTAAAATCATAGCTCATGCATTTCCAAACAAGGAAAAATGGTCAGGAAATGAGCTTAAAGCACACCTGCCACCAGGGAATAGTCCAAGTAACTGCAAACTGATTGTTATACTTACCTCAGTCGACTTAATTTCCTCTGGTCTATTTGAGTTTCCCATAGGCAACTTGTATGGTTGCACAGTAGTCATGGAGAGAGACAAAAAGTCCGAACCTGGCCAAGGTTATTAGTCTTTCCCTTCCTGACACGGAGAGTGACTCTGTTCCTGATAAACTCAGAGGTTTTTGTAACCCTGGCATATGCTGCTGGACTTGGAAGGTAGATTTTTCTGGGGTGTGCAGAGTGGATTTTCAGATTCTTGTAAACTCAAAAGTTAATGCATGCTGAGTTTATGGCTCTTGACTGACACTGAATCAAAGAATGGCTGAATAGCTGGCTGTTGATATCTTGATGCAAAAAGTGGAATTTGGAAGTCTGCTGCTTAGTGTTTAGACTATGATCCTGAAGGCATTGAGAGAATGGTGCTGTCAATCCTCAAAAAGTGTTATCTTTGAAACAAAAGCAGAATGTGTGAATTTACATGCTTTGTGCACAAGCTGATCTTTTTTTTGCTTTAGGCACACAAATGCAGGCATTTTTCAGGAGCTGTGGATGTAGTGTATGTAGCTTATTTGGAAAACTTATCCTGAAAAACTAGATTTCCCCCCTGCACCAAACACCCAAGATTTCTGAGGCTGCACTTAAGGGAGGCAGCTAGACTAGAAACCAGAATAAAGTTCTGTACTGATTCTGGGTTCCTTTTACTGTCAAGAGATACACATCTCTGGCTGAAAATCTGAATTATCTTCTGTAAGTGCCATCACTTCTGACTACTGAGTAATCTTAAAACTCTAGGACATGAAGCGCTGAGTAGCATGTAGTGCTTAGAAGCACTTAGTACTAAAGTTATGTGGTTTAAACGTGGGCCTTGGCATACCTATCAGGAAATATTGAATACTGGGACAAGTGTCAAATCCAGTCGTCTTCCTTGGGGCTGGGAAGGCAACCCTATCAGCTTGGGTTCCACAGCCTGAAATCCTGCCTTGAAAATAAATGCCTACAGATTTTCTTTTTAGGACTGAGCAAGAATCTTTAATGGAACACAGTCACAAATGATGGTTTAAACCTATTTTCTGCTCGCATTTGTAGAGAGTGACATAACTACCAACTGTAGACTATTTTTGGAGGGAGAGGCATTCCCCCCCACACACACCCACACCTTTTGCTAGAGTTGTGCTGTTCTGCAGAAGAAAATTAGAAATTTTTTCTGGCTTTCAACCAGAAAGAGGAAGCATGAAAGTTCATGTGTTTTGAAGCCTACGGATTAGGCTGTGTGGAGCATTAYTTCTCCCCCCCCCCCTTTTATAGACACATATTTGTGAGTTCTGATGTCTAAATTATAATTWTGTGATAATGATATTTTTGATCTGGCTCTTTTTTTGATTGTTTATACAGAAGTGTTTGGCCAGAGTTTGAATCCAGATCTCTACAGTCGCTGCCTTATGCTCTAATCAAGCATTTACATAGACTATTCTTTTTTGCCTCACTTTTCTCAAACTACTAAATGCAGAATGGCCATTTCTATTTAATATGTTGCTGGGGCTAAGTCCTGCAGTTTCTAAACTAGGAGGCTTACCTCTAATTAGGATCACGTTGTAATGGACATTACACTGTCTATGCTAGACTTGCATTTGCCAATCCAACAGCAGTGGGGCTGATGTCATTATAATAAATAAACCCAGAACTCTACTATCTTCAACAGAAAATCACTTGCACAGCCAATTGATTTAAAATTTAGCTAAAACAATTTTTGGTATTTGCTTTTTTCTTTCCTCTTCAAAATGGACACTTATGTGGTACATTTAAGGAAGCTTAGAGTGCCCTGTGGGTAAGAGAAAGTCTATTTTAGCACACTTTCCTTGCTGTCAGAATATCCTTCTTCCAATACACTTTCAGGTCATAGCCTCTGAGCAGGAGTTCCTGGGTTACCTGAGCTGCTGCTGTTAATGCAAAGACATAGGTCAGATGTGCCTGGTGGTAGAAAGAGATGAACATGAATCACCTGTAGRTTTAATTGGCCAGAGCTGGGAGGGACAAGGTAGGCAGGGAGGTGCAGTAAGGATGTGTGTGGATCTGGGGGAACTTGGTGAAAACAATGATGGGGTTGGGAGCTAGTTCTGCAATGCTTGAAGCTTTAAGTAATGCTGAAACAGTTATCAGTTTGATTTGAGAATCAGTTGTAATAGAACTCAAGATTTAAATCTAAAGTTGGCATGCCTTATCTCTATTAATAATAATAATAATAATAATAAAGCCCCAAACACTAACATACTCTAGTGGAAGAAATGAAAATATCTCTTACAAGGTGCAACTGAATGCTTCAGACCAGTGTCAGCACAGTCTGCTGAAGCTTCTACCCTCGTAGAGTGACTTGAGAGAGTATTCTATTTAAAAGATTTCTGACATAAGTGAAACAATATTAAAATGCCTCCAGTCAAATTAGTCAATAAAACATAATTAACACTGGAATGCTCCCACTCTCTGTTGACCCAATTATTAACTCAGTTTTGCAGTAAGAGAGGAAGAGTACAATACAAAGTTTTACAGTAAACAATGCTGTAAGTAACAGGAATGAGATGAAGTTCTTAAGTTCAAAAAGCTTTAGCTCTTTCAGAATATGAGCATCTCCCTAGGTATTTTCTGTTCTACTTAACTGATTTAAAAGCCACTTCCAAATCAGTAGTGATAACCATTAGAGTGTAACTTATGATGCTAAAGTATCAGAAACAAAACTTTTATCAGCTCTTAGTATACAAAGTAATCTCAGATACTGTGGGGGAAATAATGCCTTGCTAATGGCAAATACATATATAAAGRATCTGAATTTTCTGCCTTTTTAAAATTATTTATTTATTTTTAATAAATAGTTGTTTCTACCCAGTGAAAATGAATGAGATGAAGTTGCAATCATACATCTCTCTAAACACATTCAAGGACTCACTTTTTATGAGAACTGCTACAATCACTCTTCTATGAACCTTCCCATCCCAAGAGGCTTTGAAGTGTCACACACAACAGTTAAAAATTTTCTGTAGCTTTAAAGTTATTTAGCCTATTTGGGCTATATCTTGAGTTTGTCCCAGCAAATGTAAGCCTAATTCATACATTAAATATGAATAAATATTTCCCAGTTAAGGGCCAAGAAGAACATGGCTATGACAACTTTTGTCATTTTCAGAGGCCTTTTTAAATTCTTTAATGCAAATGTCAGCACTCATTTTAAATGTAGGTTATTTAAATCTTGTGAGCTCTGTAGTCAAACATTTCTATTGTAGTAACTATCTCTACATAAGTGCCATAAGAGTGCTTTCTACAGAGGTGGTTTTCTGTTGTGCTGTCATCTTACTAAGGAGTTTGCTTCTGATGCCACTGACTCTACTAGTTCTACGCTGCCAGTGTCCCAGCTGTTAAAAATCTAACTTGAGACTTTTCTAAAAATGTTTCAAAATCTTTATTACTCCAGTTTAGCTGCCCTTTCCTTAAGCCATGGTTTTATTTTACAGGTAAGCTCATGCTATTTTTCCAATCTGACAGCAAGTATTCTTTTTTGTGTAAAACAACAGGTCTAAGGTTGTGTCAGATGGTTCAGATTTTAAAAAAATCTATGAACTCACTTTTGAAAACAATGCATCCCTCGCACTCCCCCAAAATACTTTGAGGCATGCTTTTGATAGTGGAGATCCTTCCATTTTGTCCACTGGCACTTGTTAGAACAGTGTGTGGTGAGGCCTCTTGGCTAGGATTGAAGTCTGATGCCAAAATAAGTCACCGGTGAGCCTGGGGGTCACAGCTCATGCAGTGCAGAAGGCAGGAGTCGCAGAGGGAACTGCAGTTATGCAGTCCAGACTGGAGTTGGACCCATTTGGCTTGTCAGATAACTGAGATCCAAAGCCAAAAGAATGATTACAGTCAAACAGGGCAGAAAGCTGAGGCTGATCTGCAGCCACCAAGTGATGTGACTGCCAGCCGCCAGCTTGACCCCACTGTGCTTGGGCAAACTTGTGGCAAGCTCAGCCTACTCCTGGCTACCTGACCAGTCCCAGCTAGGGGATGACTCCTCAAAAGATACATGCAAAGGTTTCTGGTTTGGTCTGCTTTGAGGATTCAGCCAGGAAATGGGATAGTCGCAATGTCTGCACGAATCTGTCTCATGGTGAATTTTTGCTTCTTTCTGGGGGCGGGGAGGAAGAGGAGAGGAGGATGCACAGGCAGTAGGAGGGGAAACTTAGCATTATACCTTCTTGTCTGCACCTTAGCAAAACGATCTCTTCAAACTGAAGACATCCCTAATGTGATCTCTTATGAAGAAATATTCCTTTCCCTTCACTTACAGCATGCAGTCTGCCTGTATGCAGTTTTATGATAATCTGCTTTCTGCTAATGTAGCTTTGACTCTAGAGCATAGAAGACTATTTTTCAGATAACATTGTATTTATTCTGTGGGTTTTATTCACTATATCTAATTTTAGCATGTAGTTTAGTTAGCTAAATTGGCTGACTGTTCTCCTAAAATACTAGTATTAATGGAGACAGTAGGCCCTAAGGTGATTTTCTTTTAGTACTATGACCTAACTTGGACTCTGTGAATAGCCTTCTGAGGAGCCTTACTCTATCTATTGATAGAGGAACACAGGTGCCTGAAATACTGATATGAATGGCCCCTTGTTTTGCATTAATACAGCTGTATGCTCAATATTTTTCTAAAATCTAAAGTTTGTGATATATATTTGTTTCTATGTGCACATATTAAAGTCACTGTGACTTAATGAAGCAAATTTCAGCTGTCAGTTCAAACACCTGCTTCACTTTGAACACTTAATGTGCTCTCAGTAATCTTAAAATTATTGCTTCTTAAATTGATGTTTTGCTACAATAAAATACACTGTTGCTAACTAATGAGGCCCAAGCTGATGGTAAGGGTCTGTTTATAATTCATATGTCTAACAGGGACAAGTCAATGTGGACAACTTTGAATTCTGACTCTTAAACAGTCAAATATTGTATTAGCATACAATGCATTTTATGCAAATTTATCTTTTTATAAACTTATATAATATACATTTGCCCAAGCCTAGTTTCTAATCTTGATGGATATATTCTAATTAGGAAAATTGACTTGTATCCCAAGTGACATAAATTAAAAACTTAAGGATAAATACACACCTAATTGACTGGTGGCATGCTGAGATATTTGGTTTGCAGATGAGAATGTTCATGAAGATTATTTGGCAAAAAGCTATGGGAAAATATATTATTGTGCAGATTGTATTTTGCTCTGCAAATATGCAGGTTTTTTTAATATAAATGGTTGTTGAGTAGGTTGAAGAATTAGTGAGTAGTTAATGTCTTCTATATGCTATTTGTTGTGAAACCACCTCTGACATGCATCAAATAATGTTTCCCGTTGATTGATCTAATTATATACACGTAGTTTTATCAGAGTTTTGTGAGCCTGGAGATACCCATGTTTGCTTAATGTTCTACAAGCACAATTCAAAACCCTCTAGGCTCACCAGGCCTGTTTCCATAATCCTTAATCGGGAAAAGTAAGCCTTGAGAGTTTTGAAATACGAGGCTGAAGTTGGGCTCAGAGGCTGGAAACAGTAACCATCAAAACTCCCTATGTAAGCCTGCAAACTATGATACATAGCATGCCCTCCCCTCTTCAAGATATTTGGTTGCTAGTTTAAAAACAGGCAGCTATTACACAATAACTGATTTAAAGTTTATTTTGAGTAGCAAAAAGTACAAAGCTCTGATTTTATTTTAGAAAACATAAGAAAAAAGTCATAATTATTTATAATTTTTTTGAAGCCAAAATATTGTATTGTTATTTTCTCCAAAATAATGGTTTATGTTAATTTTTTCTTAAATATGAGGGAAGCTATTGTAGAAAACAACCAGGTTTATGATTCTACAAATTTTTTGTTTTATCATATTCCACAATGTGTTGTGTGAGATTTCAGTGTTTGCTTTACAGAATAGGGCTATATTCAGTGATTTATCATTTTTCTCTTCCTCTTCAGCTGCCACTCCCAAAATTACACATTACTGCAGGGTCATACGGGTGGCTTTAAGTGATATTGTTGCACTATAAGAAACAGATTCACATACGCTTTCATACTTACGTGTTTGTCTCTTCAAACCTTTTGCAAGCTCTGTCTGCAGTGCATTCCAATGATCCTGCCATTAACTTGAAACATAAATTGTTGAGTGTTTAAGGACTTGTTAATCTTTTAGAAGATCAAAACAATYGAGTAGGTTAATGGAAGGCAGGCAGAGCCTGTTTTTACACTGCTGTGCGTCTTCTGTTGATTTAGATTTATCTCAGGATAGTCGTGACATATGTTGAGCAAGTGGGAGAGGAGCTCAGAAACATGTTTATTAAAAGTGTTTTCTTCAAGGCACAGAAACTGATTTCTTCTGAGAAAGGAATGAAATTTTGTTCATCTTCTGAACTTCAGCTGGGCAAATGTTCTGAACAGTGTGAACTAAAACAGTGTAGAAGCAGACTTTGGGCTAGTGAGCTACAAGCTAGGAAAGTTGCTGGCAGAGCTTAATTTTGGAGAATTCAAGGGTGCTCTTAGAAATACTATCCAGAAAATTATTATTTGGTGTGCTACAGTAAATGCCATGTATTAAGCAAAACATAAAGCCTTAGTACTAATGCAACAATTCAAGGCGTTTGTAAATTTAAATTTAGACTTGGTAGACTGATGGTATTTTCCTCACGCTTTGAAACTGATAGTTTCTAAAAGTAAACTTTGGTCAGTCACTCCTAAAAGTTGTTATATTATTTGTTGTTTATTGATACTCCCTTTTATTTGCACAGGTAGACTGTGGCTCCATTAGACTGGTTTTGCGTTGTTAATTATAGTGCCATGTTGGGTTTTTTAAAGTGTATTTAGGACTTGAGCTAAAATTTCTTCAGCAACTCTAACAGGATTTCTTAGGCATAGAACTGCAACTTACTATTTATTGAATATAGAGAAGTGGTGACAAAGTAGATAGGTATAAAAAGCATCGTAGTTCTGATGGGAGGAAGGCAAATGAGAAAAGATGGCTTCAAATATTTTTCACTAGATCTAAGTTAAGAATATTACCCATAACACTACATAATTGAATTAGTATATTAAAATCTTGGTGTTAAGTCCAAAGTCTGAGTGAGAGGCTTAGTGGTAAAAGGCTGCTAAAATTTATTTTCTCATAAGTAGGATTTGAAGGAAAGAACTGTGGGTTCATAGCTATGGGGAAATGGAAGCTTGTGTAAGGAAAGACTTGTTCAATGTGGGAGAATGGAAGATGAAGTCTGTACACAAGGATACTTACTTAAGATTTTTTTCTTTCTTTAATTTCTTTTTAATTACTAAGTTAAATAAACCTCTCGAAGATGAATGATTATCCCATTGGCATCTGTGCCTTTGCTGCAGTCTTCACCAAATTTGAGCTGGATCATGACCTTTAAAATTGTTATAAGCAACTGAAAGAATGGATGTGATCAAAGAAACATTAAGGTGAAATGCTGACTGTGTCAAAGTTCTCTAAAATTTGTTTTCTACATGTCCCTTATCTGGATTATCGACTGTGAGTTGCTCTAGCAAGAAGTTATAACAACAGTTCTGACTAATTAGGAAAGGTCTGAGGTAGAGTGGCTTTCTGAAGAGAAGCGGCGGTGGGAAGGGATGTTAGTTTGAGGAGATGCACAGAAAAAAGGAACATGCGGGGCCGCTGAAAGAATCGGTAGATGTGTACGCAAGAGCTGCCGGGGGTGCCCTTCTGCTGCTGTCGGCATCATGGCTGCATGAAGTGTGTGGGCTGCGCAGGAGCCCGCAGTTCGCTTACTGTCCCCTTGCTGTTCTGCCTCGCTGGTAGCATGCAGTTAGCACTGTCTGGACGCATAACTCTTGTTTAAGACTCATGTAAGTTAGCCAGTGGATTGCAGATGTTCCACTTAATAATCATCTACTATCTAATAATTGCTTGTAGGGGATGGATTCTCTTGTTGATGTGTATAAATGTATATAAAATCAACCATAGCTCTTGATGCTCTAGGCCTTATTTAACTTCCTCTCAACCTCAATAAATGTGGTTTTCTTTTCTTGAGGATTTATATTTTTGATTAATCCTTCTGCCATCTGTGTTTCCAAAGAATTTCCTAAGCACTAATGAAACATCTCCCTTTAGACAGCTGTGGTGTTCTCTGCCACTACAACATGCTATAAATTGCTGGGGAAAAAAAATCACATTTCTTCTGTGTCTGTGACATACTATACTTTTGTATGGCTGCTTAATACAAACCAAACAAAATATATGAAATATCCATGAACTGATTACTATACAAGTCTGCTTTCACAGGTCTTTCTCTCTTGTAAACATTGACTAGCTTTACACAAATGGTGGTGTGTGTATAGTTAGTGAGTGTACTTGCTTTCTTACATCTATGATACGAGTTTATAATGGAGGCAATGTCATATAGTATTTAACTCTGACATTTAGTGTTTGCCCTAGTAGATGGTCTTCCTTTTACTTAAGTGCCTTACTTTTATGTAGTCCATTTTCATTGCATTTAGTCCCATTTTAGTAATAATGCTTGCATGATTTACCAGGCAAATGCAATCTTTGCCCTGAATGGCACAGTGCAAGAAAAAATGGAAGCTGTTAAGAGGCTGAATGGCAAAAAAAGTATTATTGACCTATGCTGGCAGCCATGTGTTTCAATTATTTTCAAGAATCCATTTGTCAAATAAGTGAAGCGATGTGGGACGTCAAGTTCAAGCTGGGGTTAGTGCCTTTCTACATCTGATATGATGTATCTTCTGTAGTCATTTAATTGAATTACCCAATTTATTTTTCAAGCAACAATGCTCTACCAAAAGCCATGACATTAAACAATTAAATACGAGTTTAAAAGTCTGCATTTTGTGTAGTTCATCATTTCTCTGCAGCAGAGCGTCGGCCTAGGGCCATACAGCATTCTGGTATGGTAAAAGCTTAGTGTCTCAGGGAACACCCATCCTGTCGCAAATAGCAAAATTTTGCGAGTAGCGTGCATGCAGAATGTGCATGTCCTTTCCCTGGTCTGCACTGTAGTGAACGATTAGAAGCTGATCTCATCGTTTCTGGGGAGGTGAAAAGGAGTTACTGTTAACTCTCCTTGCACGGACAGGTCCTCAACAGCTTTTAAATTTTCGAACTGGAGATTGTAGAAACTTGGAAAAGGGGCTAAAATTAAGAAATCAGGAGCAAGTGGTTGGGGGGAGGGCTTGGCTAAGAATTAGATTACAAAACTTTCTCAGACTTTTGAAGCTGAAAGAATTAAATTGTTCAGCCTGTGCTGCCAAATAGTGAGATTTGTGCTTTATTTATTTATTTTTTAACTTTTTGTGTTAGAATTTTTATCTGTGGTGCAAAAAGAGAGGAAGCTGTGTACTTGGGAACTCAACCTGCTAAAGTGTAATAGTAGTCTTCTGTATTCTTCCACAAATATTTGAAATATTTCTACCAGTTTCAATAAAACTTAGTATTGAAGAGGAGAGAGTTTTGTTTTCCTCTGTGTTTTCTTCATGTTATTGGAAATCAATGAAAACTTGATTTTTAAGAGTATTAGAGGTTTTCTTTTGTTATAGACATAAAGATATATTTTGATACGAGGAGAATAATTACTGAAACAGGGAGAACTAGTGACTTATATATTTTTTTTCAATTAACATTCAACAATTAAATTTTAATATGGTCAGGGAATTGTTCAGTGCCTTTTGTATGGGGATAGTGCACCTTTAATTATCTGCCCTCTGGTGCCAAGCCTTTTCTTTGAGTGCTTCCATAAAAGCTTATTGCAGCTAGTTACTGAGCAAAGTAGTACTTGAGTTTTGGTGAAAAATGTCTTTATTAGTCCTAAAACCACAGTCACTGTGCATTCCCAGAAGGCGTGATTTTGTTTGATGAATAAATCTAGTAATTATCCTGCTGTTAGGGCTGTACCGCAAATGTCRTAAGCAGATAAACAGAGGGAGTAAGCCTTCCATAAATTCTCTAATTATCTATGCTGGACTACTTATTGCCTGCAGATGATTTATGAGCATATTGATATATCCTTAAGTATTTTCATTTGAATTCACAGATGCAAATAATTAAGGCAGCAGTCATTTGCAAAAGAAAGTGGCAGGTCAGGGTCATCTCATTATAAAACTTGTGCCTATGTTCATGCTATAGAATACAACATAGGTAACAACATAGGTAAAATCTGTTTGAGTAGGTTACCTCCTCTGACATCTTTATACTAAAAACTAAAACGTATACTAATTCTCCCAGTATTCTGTAAATGTCTCTTACGCATCAGTTTGCTTAGATCCTCTTAAGTCAAAATAGAGATGATTGTCAGATTGATTTCCAATACCCAGGATGTATATTAACCTGGAGAACCAAGCTGAAAGACGCTTACCTAATAATGCTGAAGATGATCATTTTCCTTAACTTACCATGACTGCATTTATTGTTGAGTGCTCATTTTTGCATCACACTATTTTAAACCTTTCTGTATCCCTGAGGCAGTCAATATGGCTTGAATAAAGAGTTCACCTTCCTTTCTCAGAGGAGCAGAAAGAACATACAGAGCCCTTTGTATAGAAGCATATACCTGTAAAAGTTTTCAAATACTAAGAACTCCATATGTGTTTCAGGAGTAAGGTGCTTTTCTCCATTTTGAGTGTTAAGGGACGTTTCTGCTGATTATTCAAGATATGGAGAATTTGCCTCTGGCTGTGGAAAAACATCTGAGTGAAAATACTGTAAAAACAGGTGCTATACAATGTGCATGATATCTCTAAACACATCTGGTTTCTGCATGTAGATATTTTCATGCATTTCTCTTCCCACATGTCTATTTGTTTTATCTCTCTGGTAGTATACAGAGAATTTGGCCTAATGTGTTACAGATTTTCTTGGATGATAGTTTTATTAAAAAAATTGCTTCAGTGGAACTGGTATGATTTGTGGGGTGAAGTAGGGAGCTAATGCAACTTAACCGATGACTGATAAAGTGGATATTTAAAAGTGTTTGAACAACTTTCAAGGCTAAAGCTAGTTCACAGAGTGCATTTCTTTTGCTGTAATAACTGCTTTAGTAAGCGTATTCTAACAGATTTTAATATGTGGGGAAAAACAGAAATTGCATGTTTCCATTGACATGTTGGATACTGAATCTTTCAGATATACTCCAGTCATAATACTTTATTTTAGCAGAACTGCTTTTCAGAAATCCTGGTTGTTGCATGAAGATTGAACATACTTGAATGATACAGTAGGAAGTTTTATATGAATATCCTCCTCAAAGTTTTAAAAGAGAGGTTCTAGGGTAAAAGAGTATGCCCCAGAAATGACGATAGTGACTATGATGCTTTTTGACCTTTGCCTTATGCTCGATTATACAGCTAATAATGCTAAGGGAATAAAATAGATGATAATTTTTTAATTTTAATGCGAGACTTATTTGGGGGCCTATAGGCATCAGGTGCTTGTGAGAGATGACACAGACTTAAAAGACTGTCTATATCAGGACTATCTGTGGACACTTTTGTCTAGCCCTCAAAGGGTTTTGAGGGCTGTACATGCATGCACATTTACTCACACAATGAACCATAAACATGCCAGGGTGATTTTGGAGAGATGTGCTTCGGGTTTATGGTGGTACAGAAATTGGACAGCCTTGATCTACCAGCCATACAAAAAATGGGAGTAAAGTAGAGAAATAATTTGACCTAGGTGTTATCATTAATCCAGTCTAGGAAACCTGGCCTTTCTGGTAATTCCTTCTGGGTATAATAACCTTAGCTGTCACTTTAATCTTAGATGTCATTTTGAGTATTGTTGTGTAAACAACATGTGGATATAACAAAATTGCACTTTTTTTTCTGATCACCTACATATCATGGGCTCATTATCTGGGTTAACAAGAGTTGCTGTTTCCTTTACCGTTAGGAGATCCCCTTTAGCTTGAGTTTTCTCCTACATCTCACTAACCTTGCTTTACGCCACCTTTTGTTACTTAGAGTGTTTTTATTGCAGTTCATGATCAAGCCTTTAATTATTTTATTTGTAATATTAGCTCTTCACTACAGAGGTGCAATACATTCATGAGAAAGATATGCTTTGTTGAAAACACTGGAGCAATCCATGAATTTCAGAAAGRATATTAACAATTAATTATGGATTAAATGCTAAAAGTCTGCCAAGCCGCTCTTAATCGGTTAAGCCTCACATGCCATCAGCTCATCAGTCAGAACTTTTCTTAACTCATGATTGCAGCCAATCCATTCATATAGACTAATCTTCCCTCTTTGTGCACACATCAGGTAATGTTGTTGTTGCTGTTTTTAACTTCAAGTATCAGGGCTTTTTGTCTATTTTGGGGGGAAATGAGGAGGGTATCATTACAATAGTGATTGCTTGGCCAGAAATAACTGGGACGTATGAAGCAATTAGTATATAGTGATTTTAGGACGTAAGGAAAACTTGATGTGAGTAATCGGTCAAACATTTAAATCACTTTGCTTTTCCCACTGTGTTCCTTTTTTGAGTTTAAGTTAATTGTGTTTACTGCCCACATGTTTATACAGAACTGCTTTTGGAGTACATATATGTAAACGTGCATATAAATTAAAATCAAATTTCCATTCATGTTCCATTAAGGCCTTGCACACTTGTTAAGGCAAATAGCAGAAATGGTATGGTGTGATTTGTCTGACCAGCTACAATACAGCTTGCAAGTATTAAGCCTTCATATTTGACTTTCAGCAAACTATTATTAACAAGGTAAAATAGGCTTGAGAGATTTAGTCAAATAACTTCAAAAAGTTAAAATATAATATGATCTGATCAAGGACATACATGAACGTAAAAGGAGTCAGAATTAGTTGGTTGAAATAATTATGGGGAATTATTCCGTTGGTGTGTTTGCCCTCATAGGGCACTGAGCAGGTTGGTGGCCACCTCATCTACTGTCAACAACAACTTAAACTCCTGCCTGGCTCACAACAAAGAAGTGAGCCAGTGCTATGTGATAAGACTTAAATTCTCTTCCCGCTAGATGACTTTTTGTGGGTGGAGGAGGAAGGGAGCCTGTGGCACCCAGAGGGTTATTTCTGTTTTTCTTCCCCATAGTTAAAGATGTAGGTCCATCGAGCCAAGAGGAATCAGCTGAAGTGTAGCATTGTTATTTGGCCTCTGTCACTGTCTTTCATTAGGGTTTAAATGAAAGCTAGCTTAGATGAATAGCTTTTTCTTTTATGAGAATTAATAAAACTGGGCTGGGCTTACTGAAATTACTTCCATAAAGGTCAGGCTATTCCAAAATGCCTGTGCTGGTTCTTGCTGAAGGAGCTGACCATTTCCTTGTAAGCAAACAATGCAAATATCCAGATACTGCCTTTTGAAAGAATTTAATATCTAATCATTTTGTCATATGATGTATTTTTTTTAAATGTTATAAAGGATACAAATAATCCTGTTGATATATCTTAAAAAATAAAAATAAAAATAAAAAAAATCCTCAGACCCAAAAAAGATACTAGCAACTGGCACTAGTCTTTCACTAGAACACTGGAAGCAGCTTTTACTCTGTACTATTCAGCACTGTTTTACTTGAAATCTATGTATTATGTGCGACAGTGGGAATTATGTATTAATAGGTCGGCTTTTGCAAGGTCCTATATCTACTTTTCAGTCTCTAAATTTTGTCTTGAGTCCTCATTAGTTTCTGTTTATTTTGGACACAATATTAAAAACTTGTAGATTCTTCTCATATATATATATATATATATATATTTTTTTTTAATTTAAAAATCAATGAGTGTCTTTGAGTCCAGTCTTACTTCAGGACTAATTATAAACTGGGCATGTGTATTTGCAATTAATAAGCTTAGATACTAGGGGAAAAATCAGTGAAAAAGATTATACTACAGATAATTAATAAAAATCAATTAGTTTGTTAATGAGTACTCTGTCATTACCCAAGGTGGCAGAAACCAGCTGGGGGAAAAAAGCAGCATCCCTGAATAGGACATTTTAAAATGCCGGAGTTCTGCTGAGAATTTCAAAGGAAATA
This sequence comes from Apteryx rowi, assembly GCF_003343035.1. Classification (NCBI taxonomy): domain Eukaryota; kingdom Metazoa; phylum Chordata; class Aves; order Apterygiformes; family Apterygidae; genus Apteryx; species Apteryx rowi. The sequence continues at coordinate 2,183,098 of NW_020447242.1, forward strand.
ACTATGAGAAGCCCCACTACTTGGGTTAAAAGTGGCTAAATTTCCTCTTGAGATTGCAGCTCCTCTAGCTAATAAATTTAGTAAAAAAGTGATTCACCTTTAGTGTATGCTATAAAGCATTTTCTGATGCCTTAAGTACATTGCTCACTGCCCTGTATTAAAAACAAAACCCATAGTTGTAAATGTCAATGACTAGGATTGTTAGAGCTCTTGCATCTCCTCGCTTTAGTGTAAAAGCTGGAAACACCCATTACCTCTTAGATGACTTTAGGGTAACATTTTACATTCAGATATATAACTGGCATAAGGTCAAACATGATCTGACAGAGAAATGCAAAATGCCTTCAAATAGTCCGTGGACTAAAATGGAAAAGTTTGGTGGCAATGCTTATCCATTTGCAAATATACTTTTGTAAGACAAGATATATATTGTGCTGCTCTCACCTTTCTCATGCTTAGTCCATTTACTGTGAAGCCACTGTTAATCAAGATCTGTGCAAAAAGAAACAAAAATTTATAGATTCATGCACACATTCATCCATATAATTTATTTTTGATACTTTTTGTGGGTATATCTAGAGCAAAATAGGTATCTTTTAAAAGATATTTCAGTGGCAAGAGGAGGGAGGTAACTTGAGTTTGAGCCCAATACATGTAATTCAAATTTCATCATTATTTTCAGGAAGCACTGGAAAATAGCTCAATGTAGAAAGAAAAATGTTAATAAAGTTAAATTTTGTATTGGTCAAGACAGATGCAGATGTATGCCACAGCAAGAGAATTCCTGTTTTTTGAATACTACAGATGGTTATAAACCATCACTTGGAGGAATATTTCATGTGTGAAAGGAGTACTGTATTGTTATGCATAGTAAGAGCATTAAGTAGATAAATATAACATCTTTTATGTAACTACAGTATTATAGTAAATCCATTGTTACTTATTTTAAGGGCACAGGCCTCGTCCCATTTTCAATAGAGTGCATGGGAAATTTGCCATGGAGTTCATTGCAAGTTGTGCGCTTGCATGCAGGAGGAAGTTATCAAAATGACTTGTGAAACTTTACCTTCATAAAGATTGTGACTTTTAAATTTTCAGACAATATAATGAAGAAGCAAGCATCTTCTCCTTTTTTTGAACCACAGGAAAGACTTCCTCATATTTAAAATGCTGGGCTGGGACTGAAGAACACTATATTCTGCTGACTTCCTGGTTTTCTTTATTTCTCTGTAACTTGGTTTTCCTTCTATAGAATGGGGATAGCAATAGCTTTCCCTGAAAACATTATTTACCTAATTTTACTGTACTTCAAAGAATTATTTGTTAGTTTTTAAGTACTAATGGGATAGGTTTTGTTGGCCTATATGACCATTAATTGTTTGAAGGACCTTTTAAAAATTGCTGTCTATTTAAAAACATAAACCTAGCAGATAAAATACCATGTGCATAGTTTCCTCATTACACTGCTTGCCATTGTACATATTTTGTTATTAAGCTGCATACCTATGGCAGATAAAAGCTGTCAGAATGTAATCTTTGTGTCAAGTTAAATGTTCAAACTAGGTGCATACTTTTTATAAATATAGAACTGAAAGATGAAACTGAAAAGTTCCATATTTACATAATTATGCCTATTTCCATATGAAACATCTCAAGTTTTAACAACTTGTGCCAAGCTAAGTGTTTTTTTGTGTAGATCACATTATGGAAATAGCAGAGCTGTGAATGATTGTATTCCTGGAAATACACTGTACCTTTAACATTTTTAGTGGTAGAGTTAAATTTTCCATTTTTAACCTTCAATAATTTAGGAAGCAATGGACTACTATAATGTGATTCTTGGCACTCATTAACCCTTGATTACCTTTTCGATCAAACAGCAGGAGCAAGTCCTTGGCATTTATTAGCTATTGATAACTGTCTAGGGCCAGCAAGGTACAGCACCTCAGGTGATTAGGTGTTGCCTATTGAAGCCTCAAGCTGTGGAAATACCTTGTTGAGGTGTCGAGCTCGGAGTGCGCAATGGCATGTGTACAGCATGGTTAATTGGAAAATTGAGACTATAATTTGCCTAATCATGTATAGTTTCAGATTTGTACAGACTGCTCAAAGGTCTACTTGTGAATGATTATCATATTTTTGTGATATTTGCGTGCATCATGTAATGTGCTCCAAATTCATTAAGGCTGACAAGCTAATAGTAATGTTTTATGGACAGTACTATTAATGTTCATATCTCTTATTTCATAGCTTATACTATTATCCTAGTAAACAACATCGCTTAAGAGTAGGGGTATTTGAAGTGGAATATATTGAAAAAAGAAAGCATTTTATTAATACATCTATTTATATTCTGTGGATCTAACTATAGAACACAGATTTTTCTAGATGTCTTGATTGTACAGAATTTTCCATATATAAAAGGAAGTGTGGTACAAAAGCATCCTAGCTTGTGATTTTTTTTAAATGATGAAGGTGGTTGATAAAATAAACGAAGTTAGATTTTACCAGAAAAAAATCCTAATAAGATTTTTGTAGATGTGATGGTCTCTGGAGGAAAAGGAGGCAAGGTTTTTAGAAAGAGATAATATACTTCATTATCTTTTATTTGACCAAGTGATACAGTTGGAAAAATGAATGCCTTGGAAAGTGTGTCCTTTCTCCTCCCCACCCCCAATGATATCTTTCTGCCTAATAAAAAGTATTACTTCTTCCTACAAACCTTATGACGCTGGAATATATTATTCATTGCAAATTATTTCCTCAGCAGTAATCATTATGATAAATATCTTAACAGAGGTGACTGCTAGATCTGATGACTCTTTCATTGCTTACATTCAATATGAACTTTAATTTGCTTAATGGTTTTGCATTTCTCATGCCACAGAAGGAGTTTTTTAGATTCAGGTATTCCCTGCAGCTCTGGCAAAGTGCTTAAGTACATACTGAACTTAAAAAGTTCTTAAACCTTGTGCGTGCTGGCTAGTACTGTTGTTCTTGCCTTTGCTTCCTCCCCTCCTAAAACGAGATGAACTACTGAACAGCATTTCGGTAGCTTACACCAAACACAGTCACGCTTGTTTCAAGGTTTTGCTGGAACTGCAGGTTTCTTGCTGTCCTGTTTTGGTAATTGGCAATGGGTGCCCTTGGGGTTGGGGGGGGGGTGTTTGTGTTTTTTTTCCCTAATAGTATTTCAAGGTAATTACACTAACATAGTGCTAAATCTTCTAAAATCGAATTAGATCTCTCCGTTTCCCTGTTCTTTACACCCAGGTTGGGGACTGGTGCCCTCCTTTTGTTTCTGTTCCCTAACTTTTCAGAGTATCTACTCTTCCCTACTTTTCATCTACTTTTTTTTTTTTTAAAACCTACTTTTCAGAGTAACTTTATAGAAGGAGAGATCTTTTGATGCTTCTGCTGTCTGTCAGTACTATTATTTATATGTTCTACTTACCTAAAGCTCAGGTGTAAGAATGTATTTCCTGGGAACTGGGACTGGCTTCAGTAGGTGTCTGTGTGCATATTTACTGTGAGAAAGTGGGTAATATCAAGTTACTTGAGGATAAAGCGTTGCTACCTCTAAGCCACTAACTCCTGCAGGCTACTGACTGGTGATATAATTTTACATTGCCCTTTGGTAGTTTCCTTAGAACAGGAGGGGCAAGGTTTTTAGGGAGACATAAACTGCTCATTAGACATGTACAAACTCCCTCCATTAGTAAACATCGAGCAAAGTACGAAAAGGGCATCCCTGTTCTGGATGCAAGCTAAACATTTAAGTCAACTGAACACTTC
>NW_020447242.1:2191892-2219392 GCF_003343035.1 Apteryx rowi
TATTTAAATTAGTGTGCTGAATATGTCCTGTTTGCTAACTGTCCAACCATGCAATGTCTTTCATTATTGAATCTGGTTCCTGGAATGAATATGATAAAAGACATGCTGGCTGATGAGCTTAGATTAACAATGAACCTAGTAATTGTCTGGAAATATATATTTAATTCATAAAAAGTCTTAAATCATGACATAATGATGGGGAGGTTTTTAAAAGAAAATGAAATACTAGTAATCACAAAATAATTGAGAATGTTGGAAGTATTATTTTTCTTGACAGTATAAAACTTCTTACCATTTCTTTGCTGACGTGTATAATTTTCATTATATTCACATACATAAAATAAATTAAAATTAATTTACATAGAAATTTTTCTAGAAAGCAGCCACAGCTATAGAGGCATGTCAGAATTATGAAAACAATGCATTGAGATCTGTTTTTTTGTTTGTTTAAGAGAATTAAAATTGTTATGCAGTAATATAGCACATAATGCGATAGCTCATAATATAACCAGACGTAATAGGGTGAAATTAAGGGAGATTAATGCTGACTGTGTATTTAATAGGAGGGGGGGAGGGAAATTGGTGTCTCAAATTGGGTTCTGAAATGTTCTTCCAATTAATATTGTTGGAGCCATACTTGCAGTATTTCTAATTGTACTGAAAAAATATTATACATGCAGCAGAAATTATTTGTTAATAGTAAATGATTGTCCAAGTCTTGATATTCTTACCTTATTCATTGGACTTTCATTCTTCTAGTGTCCTGAGTTACCTAGAAAGTCATCGTTAAACTATTTGGGCTTAAATCTCGTCTTCTGGAAGGACTTTAAACAGGGGTTGTGGAGTCAAAGGCGTAAGTTTGTTTTGTTAGGGGCTCTGAACCTATCTTCTCTCTCCTCAACGCAGAGGACATTAGGTACTGGTATTCTGATTGTTTAAGGATTCGCATTGCTCTGAATTTTTTTAGGTGTGTCAGAAGAAGAGCATTCAAATGCTTCTCAAGTGGAAGGAAAGGCAGAAAATGCTGGAGATACTTGTCTATCTGGCAGTAACTCTCCCCATTTTTACCTTAATTCCTGGGGCAAATTCTTATGTTTTTTTATTATTTCAGCCTAATTTAGGCTGTTCTGGAGCCCGGGGATTGCTACTGTTCTATCTCCTTTTTTCTTTTTTTCCTATTTGTTTGCTTAAGTTCATAGTCATCTTCTCTGATGTTTATCAAAGTGCCTGTTGTCAACCTTTTTTCTGAATTAATATATTGGATATAATGGTCTTGGATTAAATTTTATTTCTGTTAGCAGTGGAATTTGTTGAGTTCCAATTTGATGTTCTTACCATGAAACTTCTACCAACCTGAGACAACTGCTATCTGTAATGAATTGTGATCTGCTTCTGCCCTATAGCTGGTTTATGGGCAGTCTGATTCTGGGTTTATTTAGCCCTACTGGGTAATGGGATTTTAACACAGAAGTGTTGTGAGCCCAGAACCTTTTGACTTGTTTAGTCTTAATAAGATGAATCACAGCCCACTTGTCTATGAAGAGGAATGTTTTATATAGTCTTATGCTAAGGTTTTCTTACTGAAGCATGAGAAGTCCTTTTGCTTTTCCCTTCAGATCTACAAACCTTGAGCAATCATCCTGTTCTTTCATTGTCTGTAGAAGCACCAGTAATATTGGCCCTTCTCAAACAGCCCAATGATTTTAAATATTTGAGTGATCTACTGCTGTTAGCACAAACTTTAGGTAACAGCTCTTTCATCAGTGCAGGAGAGCTTGTACCAGATGTGTTGGAGCTATTCCATAAAAGAAAATGGTTAACCATGTGGAATAAACATCTTCAGCTGTGAACAAGCATGAAAAGCTTCAGTTCAAAATGTCTTCCTTGTCCCTCACTGAGGTGTAAGTACCTTAAAAGAGAAGCTTATTTTGGAGCGCCTCCTGAATCAGAACTGTCATGTTAGCAGCATAATGCAGCAGCCTGTTAAATACTGGAGACATACTGTTACATAAAGTGCTCTACTAGAATTAGTTACTTTACATCACATTAGATGTTATTTTCTTATGTTTAGGTTCCACAGTTCGGGTCTTGATGCAGCACAAGAGATGGTCCATTATTGCTTTCAGAGCAATAATATCTAACAGATCTTTCCACTCTCAATGAACCTGGAGGGCTTTACAGTTCATGTTAAAACATATTACCCTGAATTTTAAGAACAGATAAGTCTGTACATTATGGAATAATGCTCTGTGATTGTCTCCCCCCCCCACCCCCTTCTTAGCATCTCCGATAATATATTTGAATAACTATTTGTAAAAGGAAATAATGTGACATAAGTATTTCTTCTAATGTAACATATGCAGTCATCAAGTTGTTAGAACAGAGAAGGTGTTTAATGCCTATATGGTATAAAAGTTTAGGGGAGACTACTTCATTTAACTGCATTTAATTCTACCTACTATACCTTGTTTTAAGCAGTGAAGAAAGTTTTATGTTAAGATATGCAAAATATTTCACTAACAGATTTCACTCACATGTTTTTACAACTAAACAACTTGTTTTTTGTGGGATTTCTTTTACTAATTACAGTGAAACTTGCAGAATCTGTAAGTTACTCTTCCATAGATATTCCTGTTTTTAAAATGTTAGGAAAAAGTACCAAAGAAAAGCTGCAAGATAAAATATAACTGAAGAAAAATCTAAGCTGTTGGTGTTTAGATGCTTTACTCAAAAATTTCCAAAGTATACAGCCACATGTAGTGGAAAGATATGCTTGCAAGTCAACTTGCTTTTTCTGAATGTGATTTGTACCAGGAGGTGCATAGGCACCCCAGCAGCTCCACTTGGACTTGTCCTAGAGCTGCAGTCTTGCGAGGACCATGGTCTAGACATACGCACACTAGTTGCAGGCTCAGAGTTGAAGCCTAGAGGCTCAGATGCAACATGGACATGGCTAGGGCTACGCAGCCTCTAAGCTGTGAGGTTTTCTGGGATACTGCCTAGCCTAACGAATGGCAGGTAGGCTCTCTGCTGTTTCAGAGATCGGTGAACCCTTTTCCTCTCAGTGGTATAGACATAAGTTTAGGCATATTTTTCCAAGGCTGATGTGAATTAAGTACTTGTATTCTTTTGTGCTGACCGTTCACGTGTGTGGTTATTCCAAAAAGCTTACGTTCTGATCAACCCTAAAGTTAAAAGGTTTGTGTTCTGCTGCAGGCCACTATGTTTTTCTCAGATTCCTGGATTACTGTCTCATGTGATAAAAACATAATGTTTAGATATGGAGTTTGTATTCTTCAGGGAAAGAAATGATGTTACTTCCTAAGAGGCAGAATTTGGTTATTTAACATACTTAAAGAACAAGCTCTTAACCTGTAATCCTTTATAATTTTAGGAAACAAAATTATGAAAGTATAAGTTTAGTCACATTCTTAACTCCGGACATCATGAAGGTTTGCAGAAAATAAGGCTGCAAAGATTAGTTAATATAGTTAATCTCTTAGAACAGTTAAAAGCACACACACCTCAGATGACTGTAGAAATTAGGTGCCTACTACACTCTAACCTCTCCCTGCATTATTAACTAGTTTAAGATTGTAAGTAGTAGAAATACTGTACTCTGCAAAAGCTGATATGCATTAATGTATCATGGACATAAAATTGAGACTATTTTTTGATAAACGTTCCACAGTTTGAACGCAAAATTGAACCTTTTATGCACTTCCTCCTGCAGCTTTCCCAGTTCTTTTTCTCCTGTTCAGTATTCCTCCCAACCCTCAGCTGTTTCACAGCCTGAATTGTCATCCCCGCCAATGTCAGTCAGAGGATGTTGTTGAGGAGCTCAGTTCCTCTCTTTGAAACAGGTCTCTTCTGCTAAGGCAAGGAAATCTGTGGTCTGTTTCATCAACTATGTATGATACCTGACTGGTGCGAAGAGAGCATAACTGAGACATTGCCTGTTGCTTTAAAAGGGATGGAGACTCTTGACATCCAGCTCTGTAGAGCTAATGCTGTCTTACTTGCATACAGCTTAATTTAACACTATAAAGTAGCTGTTTAAAGAGCCATTATTGTGGATATCAGTCAAGCCAAAAAGAGGTGTGTAACAATACCACAATTCTTAAATTCTCCTATTTCAGCCAAATCCAGACCAAATTTCAGCCTAATCTTCTAAAGCTATTTCTAAAGTCTGTAGGAGCTTTCTTTTCCCCTGAGATGTTATTGAGGAATCACTGTTGTTCTTGCATCTTATTACATTTGAAGACAAAAATAACTCTCTTCTGCCTTCCATTGTTGAAAGGGTTAAAAAAAACAACAACAAAAAAACCCCAAACCACCTGACTTAGCCTTCTAATGCACATATGTACTGCTTCTCCCTTGAGTGAGAAAGAAAAATGTCTTTAAGAGCCCTCTTGTTCATTGCAGAACATGTCCTCCATCCCACTTTTATTTGAATGTACTACTTGAAGGGATTATTTTGTTAATTTTAGTTTTTGAAAGACTGAAGGTTGTGCAGCCTATTGCATTTGCCACTAATGGTGTGCAAATCACCCAGGAATATAGGTGTGAATCTGCCCACTTGTTCCCATTAGACAGCTATACAGTTCTAAGCACTTCAGACCTTTCTCTCTGTTCATCATACTCATAAAACTATAGCTGTGCTATGAAGGGGCTTACTCAGAGCTAGAGCAGAGGAGGATACTGCAGTCATGTAGTATCCACAAAAATCTTCGTTTCTTCTTCAGCAGTTCAGTCTGTTCTCCACTTTCCTTGTATACTATTTACCACTCTTCCTAAGTAGTAAAGACACTATAGAGGATAGCATTACTGAAATTGAAAAGTTGTAATAAATGAAATGATTGCTATTTGATAAATGCTTTCTGACAAAAATTCTTTTTTTGCCATTTTTGGAGGTAAGGGCTCAGCTTGTTTGGAACAGGACCTGGTTTTTAGTACTCCAGGATCCTGCCTCTGGTCAGCCTAAGTCCTTGACTAAGGCCTTCTCTGACTCAATATCTATCCATAAATCAGTCACAAGTGCCTTTTCTGCAAGGATTCTGTGAATGTGTCTGTGCTAGAGGATTCCCATTCTGTATTCTTCTGATGTCTTGCAACCGAGTTATCACAAAATCCATCATTGTTTTATTTAGATCACATGCAGATCCTTCAGGCACAATGCAGATTAGAGAATATGACAGAATATCAAGCACCCAAAGCTCAGCTGCTTTCACCAAACTATTTTTAATGTCTCAAACCTAATAATGGTCAACAGGATCACAGTATCGCAGGAGCAGGGGAGAGCTGTTCTGCGGTAGGGACTCCTGTGTCTGGGATTAGTTTGTCTAGAGACTGATAGAGGAAGGGCAGAGAAGGACCAAGGGAAAAAAGAGACCCTCTTTCTCCTGTCTCCTGGAATTTACTGATTCACTGTCCAAAAGGTCGCTAGTGATATTTGCTAGTTCCATAGTACTTTTTGATGCTATCAATACTGTGAAGGATGTAATGATTCTGCTTCTCACTAATTGAACCTCCTCGGTGCATTACTGTATGGCTTGTGCAGTGTGGCTTTTGTATATATAAAAAGCCTCCGCTTTTTTAAATGTCAGATTGCTTGTGTAATTTGTAGACTAATCATAGACATCACAGAATGCTTCATAATTATTTTGTGTGTGAAAATAAAGAGAAAAAGATGCCTTCAGTTTAATATGAGCTTTAGAATTACTGGAAATTTGCCCTGGCCACTTTAGGTAGCATCAGCTATGGCAGAAAGAAACTTTCATCTGTTACTATGGTGTTGGGACAGCGAGCGGTGCGCAGGATCACAGGGACCCTGTGTTCAGTCTGTTCCCAAACCCACATCCTAAAACTTTCCTTTTGTAGTTCTGTGGCCATTTCTCACATAGCATTCATGCGCTATGACTGAATGTCGGTGAGAAAGATGGGATTTTCTGCCATCTTTTCCTGTATGGTTAGGAGATGGATAAARAATTCAGTCCTTCCAGTGTGCTTATCCTCAATTGCTGAAGTCATTAGAAGCAAAAAAAGTATTTCCACCTCTCCTCTGTAGGGTGGAGGATCTGCAGCCTTTCAGATTTTTAGGAGAAAGGTAGGTTGTCAATATGTCAATAGTGTTACTATTTGTAATTGGCAGAGTACTTGAAGCCTTTTATAGGCACTCAGCTTGCCTGCGATCCTGAACGAGGTAATTATGGGGTATTTGAGGAATGAGGTAAAAAGTTCATGATATCACCTTCTGAATAGAAATATTTCTGGGCTGGTTTATGAATACAGAAATAGAAACGTATAAAATCAGGTGGAAGAACAGATATATGGATTTTAAGGGGAATCAACACTTTTTTTTTTAACATGTAGAAGTAAAATAGATATGTATTTTTAAAGCTTTCAGAGCCTAAAGCTCTCTATATTAGGGCTCACTTAAACACAGGTTACTGTAAAACAGAAATGACTGAATTTGTAGCACATTAAGCTATGCGACACTAATTCCCTCTATGGGTATGCCAATCATGTCAGTAAGTGCAAAGCTGACTAATTCACTCTGAAAAACTAAAAAAATAAAAAATTCTAACTGAAAATACTTTGTGTAGTTTTAAATTTATAAATATATATTATATTTATATGATATATATAAAAAATCTGTTATACTAAAAAATACAGATTCTTCAGGTGCAAAATGACTTAACTGATTTGGGGTTTGTAAGACTTGAATAATTCATCAAAATTATTTGAGTAAATTGAATTTTGTTTTGTGAACATTTCACACAGATGTAGCATTACCCTATCATTATTTTACTGATTCTCACGTAGTACATATACAACTAGTATACAATGCTTGCAATATAATTTTCTTCTGAATGCGTTTACTTTTGGCTCGTTCATTTATTGCCAGCATTGCAGAGGTAAAAATGAGAAAGCAATGAGAGAAGTCACAAAGAGTGAATGAAAGTGAAATCTGAATGGGGGCTTGTTGCTGTAGATATAAATCTGTTTTTGAACTAAGCTTTAAATTAAGGACCAAAACTATGGGACACTGAAAATGCAGACTTCACAGGTCTGTACAACTAAAGAAAGTCTTTGCAATAGTTTTGGTAGCAACTAGATTAGATCTAAAATGCCCAATGAAAATTTCCAGCAATTCTAATGTTATCAAATCTTATGAGTTAAGGCAAAGATATCTTTTGGTTTTCATGTAGTAGTCTGTATTGCTTGCTATAAAATCTTCATTTTCATAATACATGTGACTAATCCGCAAGATGCGCAAATGTTTTGAGTTGTATACTGTCTCTTTTTATGTATATAAAATAATTGCCCTACTAACATATTATAAACCCGTGACAAACTTCACATACGTCAGCAAAATGGTGTTTCTTTTTCACTTGTTTTTAGCTCTGATAATTGAACTGCTTCCTCTGATTTTGAAATATTACACTCTTCAAAAGTCCATGGCGGGGGGAAGGGGGATGTTAATTATTGTAACCTCTGAAGTTTTTACTGTCTTGCCTAAAACCTACTGGAAAATTAAAAGAAGGTGTAGGGTAAAAATTCCATGGTAAAAAGCACCTATTGCAAAATCATGCATGTATTTTTTCTTTGTACTTTAAAAGTATTTCATTTTTTAATCTCATCTTCTGAAATAAAACAGTAGTTTGATTTGTCTTTGACTGCGTAGACTGACATTTTGTCTTTAACGGAACTTTTTTTGAAAAGGATTGGAATTTCGGTCCAGTGTAGTAGTTTTGTACACTAATATATTTTTGTTTGAACAGCAGTGTAGCGCTTCTCATCAGAAATGGCATTGCATTAAAGGACCTAGGAGCTTGTTTGTTCAAGTAACTCTAATTATTTAAGTTATCTCTTTGTTACCTTGTTATAAGAAATATGTACTGCAAATATAGCTACCTAAGAGAAGCTTAAGTTTAAAGACCATAGGAAAATACTTGGTATACAAAACTGTTTGTCTGGGCTCTAATGAGGCCATTTGTATTTATTATCAGTACATTTTATTGAAAAAAATCTCACAGGCCTGAAAGTAAGGAGGGTATGTGTTTAAAACCATTTGATAATCTAAGGATATAGGAAATCACTGCTTCATATAAATTGCATCCATTTTCTAGACCACTGGCAATATTTGGTTAGAAAAGGCAAACATGGAAGTCATTTATAAGGGTTGAAGCAAAACTAAACGAATGTTCAAGTTAAGTAGGAGTTGGAGCCAGTTGTTCTGGGTTAATTTAGTTATGTTAAAGTGGCAATTTAGAGGGTTAATACCTCTGAGAGGAGAGGAGTAGGCCAGGACAGGTGAAAGGCTATTGATGCCTGTGGAACAGAGTGTGTGAGAGTGAGGGGACACAAAGGATTAGGGTGAGATGACCTGGGGAGGATTTAACGTATCATTGAAACTAAGATGTCTGTTCCTGTTTCGTAGTGGCTAACAGAATTTTAACTGCACCTTTTTAACTTCATCTTTTGAAGATATTCTACAGATTTGATGAGGGGTTTGGAGCAGAGCATGGATGGAGTGATTGCCTTGTGAAGAATGCTCATTTGCTGGAAATACCAGTGTCTGTCCTCTGTTTGCATCAATATGTTCAGGTCTGCTGCATGTGATTTCACCCACGTGGCTTGTTTACTAACATGTCTCAGTGTGAGACCTTGGCATGTGTTTTAATGGCTGTCGTGTGTTGGCAGATCACTTTTGTTGTTCTGGCCAGGTTTCTTTTGGATGATGCTGTTTTGTGTAAGCTTTGGGTTTGGGTTTTTTGCTTATTGTCTAAAGACTAGAAGAAAGAAGGGGAGGTTTGGGGGAGTACGGTTCACTTGTATACTTCTGGAAAGTTAACCTGAAGCAGTTGTTCCAAACTTGTAGTCCGCCTGAGGACTTGAGCTTCTTCAGAGCAAGGCTGATGAGGAAAGATGAGATCTTTTGTTAGACCAACTGACAAAGCTGGACACAGAGAGAAAAGCTGTCCTCAGTTGGGAACYGGACACAGGAGTGGCCCTCTGTGATGTTTTTTAACTTCAGGAAAATCTCTGGCAAAGAGAACCCAAAATTTCCTGTAACATGTTCCAAAAACTGGATCACAAGTGGCACGTGGATGGGATTCCCTGCCAAAATTTTTGTCTAATCCCAGCGAAGGTGCCGGCCTGTACTAAGTGGAACAGTACTGAAACAATTATTATGAAGGCTTAGGCCATGCAAATGAATCCTCTATAAGCAAAACTACCCTGATGGAAGAAATTTACCACACAAATTGCATTTCAGCAACCTCTTAGCAGCAGCTTTGCTAATGAAACAAAAAAAAACAAATGTGGTGGGAGGCGGAGAGGACACCATGTATCCAAAATGGAGCATTTCTTCTCACAACAAACTTCCAATAAACTTTAATTATCTCTACTAACACTAAATAATTATAAAAACCCTACAGAATTTTTCACTACGAATGGAAAACATTCTAAATATTTTCCAGCCTAATGCTGACTTCTGCCAAGGATATGAACCGTGGCAATTTTGTTCAAATTTCCTTCCTATGGCACAACCTATGCACGTGTCCAAATGTTGCTTAAATACTGTTACTTATTTAAAATATATATTAACAGTGTAATACAACTTCTTTCCCCACACAAATATAGTTGCAATATGTCATGCTCTTTACTGCTTTTATTTCACATACTTTCTGGTTCGATTCTAGCTGTGAATACCACATCTAGCCAAATTACATTTAGCTTTTCCAGCACTGGAATATCTTGGCTTAACTTAGAAGGCTTTGAATTTAGTGAGTAGACTAAAGACTAAAGTAGACCACTACAAATGGACAAACCATTCTTGGTAATAAAACCAATGCTGATCTCTTTCTGGAATGTTGGGTAGATAGACCTGTCTGCACACTTTTTTTTTTTTTTTAGGCTTAATTTTCATCATGGTCAAAATGGTTTACATCTGTACTGTCTTGTATTGTGGTGGTTACATATGCTATCTCCCCTTTCTTTCTGACTCTGGCTCCTTCAACTTCCCTATATTTCTTTTTTGGCAGCAAATCTTATGCAATAACTTTGCAGTATGAAATCTCATATAATTATTTTCTGCCTTTTTCAGAGAACTAAGCTGAGAGTGGCCCTTCCCTTGAGAATTCTCTCTGTACTCATGAAAGAGGTGGTTCTTTAGCTTACGTAGTTCTTATCTTTGCAAGTTCATCTAGGCATCTTGTCAGTTTATGAAAGTTTGATACCTTTTACAGCTCTGTGAGATCATGTCTGCTCTGCCAGATTAAGAAGTGTTGATATGAATCTTATTTGGGGAAATTTCTAGCCAAGCATCTAACTAACCTTTGGGTGATCACTGAAAAGCTTGCAGACTTTGAATTCTAGCTGTTTTGATCTTCACTGTTATCTCTGAAAGCAAGATTTGGTACTCTCTAGTATTTTCACTCGTGTGTTACATTAGTGTGTGCAGAATCTAACTACATGGTTGTGATTTTTGTTTCTTTTTATTTTATTACCAAAATCTTTAAATATATATCAGGATGTTTTATCATTTCAGTCTTACAAGTCCAATTTTACTTAGCCTTGTAGGCTAAGCACACTCTTCCCCTTCCCCACCCCACCCACCCCCCAAAAAATGTAAAACTATTTGTCTAAACAAATAAGTGTGGGTGAAAATGCACATTCTCCCTTGACAGGAGTCGGATGTATGTTTCAAATTCTATATGGGAAGTATATCATCGAGTTATTTTAGAGTAATACTGGGCCTCCATCCTAACATTAAACTTTGATTTGTTTTAGCCCTCTGCATACAGTCACTTGTTTCTTTGCAGTTGGTCCAGGTGCAGGTTGAAACTGATAAGAGCTGACAGTGTTTGTTTTATTGTGAACCTTATTCAGCCTGATATTTAATTATGTTTCCATGTGGATTTCTAATGTGGATTAATAGTTTTATTTTACTCCCATGATTAGTTTCTGTTTGTTCTAATTTCTTTTTGGCTCTTTCTTGACCTTGAGGTGAAAAAACACAGAAGATGTATTCTCTCAATTTAATGCCAGTCTGAGGTGTTTCTCCTGCATCATCAGATCAATGAAAAGTAAATAGCCTACACTTCTTGTTTCACAGTGCAGTATTGATCTTTCTTCAGCTTTTGCTTCCCTTTTTCCCTGCGTCTTGTGTCTTTCAACCCCTGGGACCGAAGTGATTGCCATAGATTGGACAAGCTAACAAGCGCATGATAAGGAACTAGTGTTTTGTGGTGTACTTGCATTCACATGCTTGGTATATAAAGCCTGGACCTCTCCGCATTGAAAGAGAGGTGCCATTTTGTGTATGGCACAAGTCACTGTGAAAAAGAGCCACAGGGAAGGCACTAGAGCAGCAGAGGATTTTATTCTCCACACTGATGTTTTATTCCTACAGCTGGTGCCAGGCTGGGTGAGGACATTACTCCTCTGAAAAGTAAGACAAGTAGCCTGCGGGGAATGCCACAAGCTGCTTTTTGCTATGGCGATGTGTGGGATGGTGGCAGCCTATGGGTAAGTCTGAACTTGACCTTATAATGACCGTGATATGTGTGTCAAGTCCTATTTAAATTTGGAACAGCAGAGACCTATGCAGGAAGTTTGAGAAATAAAATGGAAATACATAAATTCTGGGTGGAAATGGGACATGCAGCATTGTATAGTAAGTATGTTTCATAGTTCAGCTTTGAACTTAATATACAGAAAAAAGCTTAAGTCAGTATTTTATATAGTAAATTAACTGAATTCATCTAATAACTTTGGGGGGGTTGGGTTATTTATGTTCCTCTCCCCCCCGAATATTATGGGAAGTATTTTTCCTTTAAATTTTAATACAGTGGCAACACCTTACTTGATAATGCTTAGAAACAGTGTCTCTAGTGTCTACCTGTCCTCAAGTACTATACAGATTAAGAAATCAAATCTTTTTCAATTTTATCTCTGGGCCCTTAACTGTCCAAATTGTTCCCTGGTATTGAAAAATAGTTAAATTAATAATTGATATTCTATTACATTCTATACAGTCTATTGTTTCTTTCAGAGAGAGGTATTTGTGCTGTGCAGTGCAGAAGTTTTCTGGCATTGCTTAAGGTTCAGGAGAATGCTGCTTTTTGTCTTCATGTGCTTATTAGTCTCTTGTGCTGTTGGGCTGCTACCATATTAATCAGTTGTAATTTACTCTGATATCATTCTTCACATACTTGACTTTGTTACATATACTCAGTTTAACATACTTGCTCCGTAATAGTAGCCACAGATGACCTGATATAAAGCAAGAAAGAATTTGTGCAGTTTTTAAAGAAAAGTTGCTATTTTGCTTGCTTTTTTTTAAAGGCTATAGCACTTTTCATTATTTTGTGTTTGTATATAGATATTAGTACTTTATATATATGCATTTGTGGACATAGTATTTTTATGCATTATAGTATGCTACAATAGCTAGCATGAAACCTTCTGTGCTATTACAGTGGTAAACTAAATTCTGCATTCTTCTGTTATTATTAACAGTACAGTGATGTACGAGTTTCATATTTCCCATGGACACTACTGCAATGCGGTTTGTCGGCAGTATTTTCAGCGATACACTTTTCTAATGTGAATCTTTGTTGTTTAACATGTTTTAAAGGAAGTCAGTGTACACTAGACAAATTATCCCTAATGTAGGAGCTATTCTATCTCTTTCTAGTTTTATGACATTTTACACTTCTTGGAGCTAGATGATTGTTCTAACCCAAGCTATTATGTAATCCTTAGGGTAACCCTGCTGCTGATTTGAACGCTATTAATTTTCTATTATAGTGTGCTAAAGATGTTCTACAGTGTGAAGCTCACCTGCATTATTGAGTCAATGACCAATTGCAGAGTTACTCTGTGGTGGCTGGAACTTAACTCAACCCTTTGGGATCTCATTTATTATTTGCAGATATTGATTCTGGAAAAAGAAAAAGCTAAGATGTGTGAATCTAATACTGACTTAGACCTAGCCTACAGCTGTTAACTCCTAATGGTCTGCTTACTATATGTGTGTTATCTGAAGCTTGAATTTCTTTATTTTTTCATGTATAATAAGCTATTTGCTGCTACTTCATAAATATTTAAAGCTTCTATGCAACCTGTTTAGTCATATAGTATCAATTCAGATATCTGCAATATTTAAATTGAATTTAATCTTAATAATTTTCCTGATTCCTTATTAATAGAATATGGAGATTAAGCAAATACTTTAGGTAATTAAGCCTAGTGCTGTGTTTTACATAATTTGCACAAGAATCTCCACTCCATGAGAAAATTCATATTAAAAATGTACTTGAATTCTTTAGGGATTTCAAGTGTTTTTATTGTTATGTGAATTTGTTTTTAGGACAAGGGCTGTAGCTGTATAACATAAACTAATCAAGTAAGGGTCTAATCTCCCATTTACTTCTGTTTTTATTCATATAGTGACTTTCAGTCTCCTCATCTCCCTTTAATAACTCAATATAATCACAGAAAGTACTCTTCACACCCCCATTCATTTTCTTTCTCTAATAAATTATCTGAACATAACCATCTGTAATGAGGAAAAACTTTTGGAAAATTTGTGGAGTTGACTCTTGTGTTCTATAATCACCTAAATATACTTTATCATGGACTGTAAAGCATGATTTAATGAGTCATTAATGATTTTAATAGCCCAGAATCAGTAATAAGTGAGGTTCTATTCAAAACAAATGTATATTTAAAAGATAGGAAAAACAAGAAAGGAAATAGATTCTTTACAAGCATTAACAACAACATGCTACAGTGATATAGGAGGAGGTTTTGGAAGAACCTGGTAGATTAAAAAAAAAAAAAAAAAAAGATACTGCAGAGGCATTGAGATAGTGTCACGGACATGTTAAAAGGCAATTCAATTTAGTCAGTTATAGTCTAAGACAATAACTATGGTACAGAAATATAAAGAAGGTTCAGATTCTAATGGAATTCAGGCAAAATTCTCTCAATGAAGGCCTGGTAATGAATAAGGGGACGGGGGAGCAGGAAAGGTGGTGCGGGGAATCAAGTCAAAAGCCTATTCCTGTGAACTAATGCAGATTTTCCAAAAAGTTCAATGTAAAAAGGCATTAGTTCTGTCATACATGTCCAAATTGAGTCAAAGTTTGTGATGTGCCAAAAGGGATGGACCTCAAGCTCTTTGAGTCCACATCACAAACCTTTAGCACTTCAGCGTAAAGGATGAAACCTGGTATTATTGCTATTAAGTATGCTGACAGATTGTGACTTAATGTTTCTTAGTTGTTACAATCCTAGAGGCAGTGCATATACTTGAAGTATGTCAAATGCCCGGACTTGCCACACAATGTCAAGCAGGGAAGTAGTGTTTAGTTAATTCACTCCACTGTTTGGGTTCTATTTCCAGGTTATACTGAAGAGACCCTTTCTAAAACCCATCTAGTGATCATTCCCTTCAAGCTGGCTATGATCCAAAGCAGTTCTGTACTGTTGTCTTGATCAAGAGCAAGCAATGAGCTGGACACGTTGCTTTAGTTTATGTACTTACTAATGTTTAGAGGAAAAAACAGTACAAAAAACAAATGCAATTAGAACTGGTACTGCCCAAGAGGTGGTAGGGAACATTTCCATTCCAGTAACTATGAAGTTCTATGTATAGTTAAGTAAAGTACTAATGTAATCATTAATAAGCAAGAGACAGCAAATAGCACTTTCTCACTGCAAATTAAAAATAGTTTTTCTGAAGTTAAAATCATCATGTAGAAGTGTTAAAATTGGCCTTCTGGCTTAGTTATGTATTATAGGAAACTTGAAGGTTTCCTATATTTGACTCTGAAYACACTATCAAAGGCATGTATAATAAGGCACCATGAGTACCAACTTCCTTGGAAATACAAACCCATGCATCTCCTTAAACCAGGGAAGCTGGTACTCATGGTGTGATTTCACTTAACCGGAATCCCAGCATTAGTCTGTACAAGTGTCTTAATAATGCTAGCTAGATGAAACACAAAAAAGTCATCTTTAAATTTTTATACGTACAGATGTGAATCTGCTTTTTATTTTATTCCTGTGCTCTAAGACTCTTAAACTCAGTTATGATTTTGTAAATATTTTGAATGTAGTAAATTTTTCACTTAAAGACTGACAAATGAAAAGACATCTTATTCGTGTGTGGTAGTAATACTCAAATAGGGTCCTGCAGTGCCCAATAGCCTAATTTAAGATTCAGAAGTACCCAAGAGGTGTAATGGGTGCTTTTTTTGACTCCAGCTATTCTTTTGGAAAGTGTATTTCCTCCTATGATATATGCCTACATCCCCTCTGGCTGGAGCAGATGGGTAGATATTTGTGCATTAAGATGGCCAAGATAAAAGGTGTTGCTCTCCCCTTGTGGATTTTTCAGCAAATCTCCTGATCCAAAAGCCGTGCTTATGGCTACTGTACAGACTAAAGCAGTTTCTTCACAAAATGAAGTTATAATTGTTTTCTCTTATAAATGAGCCAGGAGGCTGTCACCGTTTTTATAAAAGCCTAGTGATTAGAATGGTTGCTTAGAAAGCAGTAATACTTGTATTCAATTCTTCTTTCATTTAGGAGACATTCAAATAAATGTCCATCACGAAATGATTTGGCTACCGAGACACAAGCTATTGGGATGAGGCCCTAAAATCTTTTAGTGTCCCCTATAGTTTATAGAGGTTCCTAATCCCTTTCTGCCCTGGAAGCTCGGCTGAAGCAGCGTAGAGGCTGGGCGCGCGTGCACTTCTGAAGAAGGGCTGAGTGTGCGTTCCTGCTGCTGTATGGATACTTGGCATGGATGGAACTCTTAATAATGAACTCTGTGCTCAGCGTGTGGAAATAGCAACTTACAGCAGACAAATATTGGTAGATTTTGAAGAAATCCTCCCCAAAACATTTTACCTGTGGACTGATTTTTAACTAAACGAGAAGTTTTTGTTCCAAAGCATAGAAGTGTCAAGCTCCTTAAGAATACTTTGAAAAGAATACTCTGAAAATGTCAATAGCTTTACTGGGAAAAACCACTAATTTTTCCCTGTTGATTGAAAGGGGCTGAACTTTTTTTCCAAATACTTTAAAAGAAGGTGTCTTAAAGCAATCAAAACCATGGAGAATTTCAGCCTGAACAGTTTAAGTATAATAAAGGTTTATGACAGCTGAGAGCAGTTTACTATGAAAGCATTAGACATCCCCAGGAAGAAGAACCACTACTTCTCCACCTGTATGAATGAAAGTACATGATATAATATTTTTAAAGTCATTTACATCTTAATCCGTTTAGTCAAAAGTATTCCAAATTTTCTAAACATGCACTTAAAAATTCAGCACGTCGGCTGCAATTAGGTGGTTTGGACAGCAGTTAATACTTGGTAAAAGTAACTTAGCAGCAAAAATGATTGTGAGATGTTGATAATTCATTCCTGAAATCCAGGCATATTTATTTCTTAGATTGAAGTAACAACCTTTGCTATTGCACCAGGACCTCTACAAAAAAAGTAACCAAACAATAATAGATGTATGTCTGAAGATTACTGTTAAGGAAAAAGATTTTTTGGTTACTCAATAATGCTCATTAACTACAGTTCATTTAATTTAGATAATTCTTCATATTGCTGTAATGTAATGTTAATTGATTTCCCATGTGAGGTTTGCTTCTATCACTTGTCATGATCCATGAAATACTTGCTCTATAGGCATATTTTGAAAAAGGTGGCTGTTACAAGAAACACTGAAAATTGTAAGCATTCTTTTTTTTGTTTTTCAGCTGCTCAGGCTTAGTACACACACTTTTTCTTTTTTCAATAAATACGGTTGATACAGAATTCATCATCATGTTAATAGTAAATTTAACAAATCTGACATTTTATTATTTTAAGCAAGAATAACTTACTAGAGATGCTTATTTCTTTACTGTTTCCCATGTTCATAGACATCTAGACTCTGTGCTATTTTATATGCATAGAGTTCCACAGCATTCAAGGACTCTGCTGGGTGCAAGTCCAGCATATATATCTACCTTGCTGCTTTCTGCTTAAAATTTTTTTTAATGCTTGCTTCCTCCTCTTCCTATTGCAAAATGAAGTTAAGGAGAAAACTAAGCACAGACACTAAGTATTTCTATATAGATTTGAAAGACAAAAGTAGAAAGCCTATAAAGTTGCATATTCCTTATTTCCATCTCTTCTGAATCTCTATACGTAGTTCCAGCAGTCAGGCAACACAAGAAAAACAGTGTTTAATGATGACTTCTTAGAACATCTGGAGTGCTCAAATACAGTAAGTGTTTCAAAAGCCAGACAGAAGGGCATTTCAATCTTTTCCCTGATTCTGGCCATTTCATGCTTGATAAAAGAACTGGTGCAGGATATAAATGGCCACCTCTATTTGGAGCAGGATAGAAGTCTTGGCTTCACGGGTTGTTGAAGACTGATATTAGACTGCTGCCCAGTACTGACCGCTGGTACTGGCGTGGGGAGTGTGCTAGGGATGTATGGAGGAGGCCAAACTGGGCAGGAATCGTAGCCCTCAGCCTTACACTGATCCCACTAATAATCACTTTGCATCAAGTGAGACCTTCTCTGTAATAAAGTGGGCAATTCTGCTCATCACTGTTATTCATTAGTGAAGTTAGGACTGGATAGCTTGCTTGTCCCTAAAAATTAGGGGCATCTCATACAGAATCCTGTTAGGGGAAAATAAAGAATAAGCTTATAAAACAGTATATTGTTTCCCTTCAAGTTTTCCTCATTCAGTTTTTCAGTACCTCTTGATTGAGGCAAGCTAGAATTCCTTCCGCTGCAACCTCTTTTAAAGATCTTCAGGGTGTAAGCCTAGCAATATAACATTAAAAATTTAAAAAACTTAAAGTATCACAATATTTTTTTTCTTCTGAATTTTTTTGGAGGGTAAATTTTAGCTTCAAATTTTTGGGTGAATGTTTTAGTTTGAATGTAATATCCAGCCCCTATCTGCCTTCAAATACATCAGGCATTCCTTCTGACATTCACTGGAAGTGAATACTGCAAGGAGCTGATCTAGTGCTCCCTCCCACACACACCCTTTTTGCTCCTTTTTTGAAAAAATATTATATGCTGAATTGTGATGTATTGTGGTCTGAGCCACAGCATCTGTTCCAGGTTAGCTGAGGCTCTTGACAAAATGAGTTTATATAAGGACGTAATGAAAAGAGCTGTAGCTAGAGCATTACAAGAGCCAAGCTGACATACTAGTTGCTTTTATATATCTTGAGGTAATGAAGAGATCCTTACATGAGGATTTCCTTTCCTCTTGCTTCAGTTTGTAATTACCATCAATTGTAATTTAGAATAATACAATGATATGAAAGTTGCTTAGACTACATTCTATTGTAGCTGGAATTTTACATAAACTGTGACAGTATTTATATAATAAAGGCCAGATTCTGAACTTGTTCATGTCAGATCTAACATATTTATTGACATTACTTTTTATTTAATATATTTTTAATTTTCTTTACTTTTGAAGCATTGCAAAATGAGGGCAGGTATAAAAACTAGCAACTAAACAAAGGGAGTAGAACTCTTCCAAATTATGCTCGTGTAAGAAAGATCAGAATCTGACCTTGAGACTCTTAGAGTAATGAAAAACAATGATCTTTACTTTGAGAAAAATGAAAGCACAGATGAGAAGTCACTTGATGTCCTTTTCTGTGTCCTTTTATGAACACACAATTGTTCAATTTGCTATAAAATGCACAGATGGGGTGGTTCTGTGGGCTAGTGTCCTTTTGTTCATTCTTCATCAAAGATCGCACATAGAAGGTGAATAGATAGGTCTGGTGCAAGCCAGAGATATTGCCTGCATCCACTGGGAGAAGCTCTGAAGCTTATTATGGTCCCCAAATAAAATATAATAGACTGTATAAAAGCTTACTTATTGATGTTGAAAACAGAATATAACATTCTCAGGCAAACGGGAGGTTTGGCAAAGGGCAATATAGGACTAGAAGACTTTACTCAGACTAATTGATGAGTGTTCTATTATTAAATCCTTTCTTCTATTGTTTCTATTCTGCTGAGATGATATAAAACACTACCTCAGACAGTAGTGATGGTATAATTTTTTTTTCTGGTGAATGTTTGTATAAATAATGTAGTGGTTATCCTGAAAAATTAGCATAACAGAATATTCCTGTCTTCCCGGTTCATGTGCAATGGCATGAAAGAACCTAACACATCACTTACGCTCTCCATTGCATCCTAATACTTGTGGCTAGGTGCTTTACAAAAGCCTTGAATAGCCCCCCTCCCCCCCTTTTTTTAATTTTCACAAATATAACATTAGATTATACTGAGAAATATTTAGAACATTACAACTCTTGGAAGCTCTGCAACTTTGAAGACTAAATGAAAAGTATAGTATCTATTACTACCCCCCCCCCACCAGGGAAAAAATGACCAGGATAATTTCAATATCTAGTTATTGATACAATGCCTTATAACCAGTTAGAATCAGGCAGCCTGAAATGTACTTCATTCAATCTTTGCTTAGAACTAGCTTAACAGTAGTTTCCACAAAAGTTCCTGTGAATTCTAATAAATAGTTTCATTCTGCAGGGACATAAACATTCTTGTGTGGTGGTGATTGTTGTTGCGTAGGTGGTGTGGGGGTGTGGTGTTTTGTGATCTGATAGTCAATCCATGCCTCACTGTTCTTGCCTGAACAGCCAGTAGCCCACTGAACTCCATCAAGGAGGAGGGGCGGTGGCATTAGTATCTTGCAGCCTTCCAGGGATGTGCCCCTTGAGGGCAGAAGAATATTTTCTCTTGTGAGAGACCACTGAAGATCTGGAAAATGGAGAACAGTTCGGAGCTTTGCTCTGTTAGGATAGTTGTGCTGATGGGAAAAAACGTGCAATATTATTTAATGCAAGATTTGTGTGCTTGTGTATGGGAGAGGGGAGGAGGGTGTTTCTGTGTTTTGCAGACTTTTGTTGTGCACTGATTTTGGTGCACTTGGCAATCTTGAGATGAACAAGGACTTGAACTAGAGTAAGGCTACCACTCTTAACTACAGGACAAACTTTCCAATGAGTGTCAACACATATTTATGTATGTAGATGTAGTGTGTGTGTGTGTGTATCTCCATTTGCTATCTGTTTTGAGCTACTCTGCATATGCAGAATGCATAAGCTAATCTTCTGCAAAGGTAGGTCCTTCAGTAACTGAACATGAAGGAGAAGAAATGCCTCTGCTGCAAAATCAAATTGATTTTAGAGTGAATTTGTAAGTGAATACTTGCAGAAAATCATTTGAAAAGGTTGTCCTTCACAGTCCTGGGGAGGAACTGAATTTTCCTCAAAAGTATACATTTAAAACTACATTTGTTCTGAGTTATTAAGAGTCTTGTAAGTGTATTGTGTAAGAATGAGCAAGCTTTGGGGCTGTATTAGGACTGGGCTGTGATCATGTCTTCATATAACTTATTCATTCACTCTCACATTTATTCTTGAAAACCCATAATTTATTCATCCTAAAAAGCATTAGAGTATGAACTGGGGCTTAAGTAGGAGGCTTCTGAAATCTAATCTTGATTATGATACATATTCATATTGTACCCTTTGGTGAGTCATTTAAGTTCCTTAGGTCAATTTTCACATCTGTACAGTGTAAGTTACTTCGGTGAGGTATTGTGAACATCAGTTAATGTTTGTAAAACATTTTGAAGATTAAAAAACAAGCTGCTGTTAAGAATTTTTGTCTGTTAATTTTTTTTCCCCTGTGGTTTACATTTTGGTGAATGATTCCTCTTGCTTAGACAATGGACAAGTAATTGGTTTCCCTGGATAGCCATTCAGAAGGACAGTAGTCTAGCATATATAGCTGTGGCATATCTAATACTGATGTCGTTACGAGTTTTCTACATATGTTTATCTGAGTATGTGTGCTTGGGGGAAGAGTACGACTGAAAGAAATGTGTGGAGGAGGTTATGTCATGTGCTTCAAAAATTTAGAGTGTATTACTTTGTTCTAGGTCTCTTAATTTCTTTTTTGTTTGCTTGTTTAGTAGAAGCTCCTGACAAACTGGTCAAACTTGTACCTTCAAAATATTAGAATGGCTTCACACAGGGGTCCCAAGTGGGCTAATAGCACTGTGTCACCCAAGGTGAATCAACTCCCTTGGATCTTCATGCTCTCCCCCCATTTCCAGCGAGGCTGATTTTGCCAGCTCGGTGTTGTAGTGCTTGCAAAGGCTCATCTCCCTGGGGCTAACACCTCCTGTTCCCCCTGCTCCTCTAAGGAAACTAACCAAAAAATAGAAACCAGAAATACAAATCCCAACCATCTGAGGCTTGACTGCTCCAAATTAATGTTAGGAAATGAAAAATTAAACATGCTGCCACAATTGTTCTTTGGCACAAACTGCCCTTTGATATCAGGTATTCGAAAGCATGCATGAAAAGCATTAGAACTGGTCGAAGCCAATGATGATATGCCTGGCTTTATCTCATATTCTCATGTTTTTCCATGCCTACTTGTTTTCTCCAGTTCTGTTTAGAGTCTGGCTGTAATAGAACCACTTGCTTACACTGCACAGGGAAGGCAAACTTGCTCTTCAGTATCTCTGTTAAATATCTGAGTCAGGAAGCACAGAATGCTATGAAGTTATACCAGGCACTGGCCTAAAAGTGTTCAGAAGACACATTCTGCAAGACAGATCCAGTTCTTGGTTTCAGAACTGCTTTAATTGTTGCCCAATTTTAGCACTGTTTTACACTGCCCCATATAATTAAAACTAAAACTACTAGGTTAGAGGTGCCTTCAGTACTAACTTGTACATTTAATTTTGACCTTGGCATTTGTCTTACAAGGAACTATTGTATGATTTGTATCTTTGTATGTTACTTAAATAAAATGATCTGAAATGTACTAAGTACACCAAATATGTGTTTAACTAAGAACTCCTAAAGATGTCTATATCCTCAAAGAAGAAAAAGAAAAAACCTATTAAAGTATATGCATAAATGAATTCTGCAGAATTAGTCATATGAACAGGCTTATTCATTAGTTTAAGTGTTTGTAAGGCTGATGTATTTCTGATTAAATATCCATGCTGGGTATGGTTTATGGTTTCTGTTGTTAAAACTGCTTTTTTTTTTTTTTTGTCTGAAAGCTTATTCTTTTATTTTGTATGCCATGATTTTTGCAAAAATGACCTACTGGAAGATCTTATTTCAAGAAATGTAGCATTTCTGGTAGAAGTCCAAATTTTTTGCGTATTAGTTAACGCTGGGTAATTTTCTAATTTGCAGTGTAGTCATGAATTTTAGAGCAAGAAAAATATTCTCCAATGGTGAAAACTTCCTAATGTTTTGCTTGGGTGGCTTTATAGTACTCAAAAACTATGCTGCTACACCTTGTCGAAATTTGTTTTACAAGTAACAGATGTAAATCTCCTGCAGCTGAAAGCACTGTTCATAGAAGGTTAAATTTATTCTACCTTGTGCAACAGAGCTGGCCTCTATAAATAATTTTATTATGTTCTTTTATAAACATTTTGGAAGAAGAAAATTCTTGGTTTAACACAATAACATACTGCATTTTCAATACTCAGAGTTAGATTGATTATAGTGGCATCTAAGATTGATAATACATACATTTCTATTATGACACCCAGTGTTTTAGTGTTAGACTGCAGAGGAATGCTTACTTAAATGCATCATTGTATAAAATATTGACCTGGAGGACTTCATTATTCAAGCTGGAGAGACAGTCACTACTTAACAGTAATAAACTGTTTCTGTGTTACATCGAGACTACTTCGGAAAATATGAGAGTTGTCAAATCTCTTGAAAATCCTGTCTTTATAGTACACATGACACTAAAGCTATGGCTGTATTTTCTGCTAATAAAAGCAAAGGCACAGACAAATGTGAAGGATATCATGGTGTACTGACAGAAAACTAAAAAAAATGAGTACTTTGTTGAGGAGCAGAAAAGACAGGCCAATGACCTTGGGAAACTTTAACAGATATAGCTATTATTTATTTTTAACTGATGGGGAAATTGTGGATAATGCAGTGTTAGTATAAAGTTAATATGTAAAGCTTAGGAGTATGAGTTCAAATTCACCATTAGCGTTTCAAAAACAAAAATCAGCTGAAATACAAGGAAAAAATGAGTGTTGGTAGCAACAGTACAGAGAACTGAGTGACTTCAAGTTTGTAATTAATTAGTTTTGGTCATGGTAGTGCCTACTTCAGATTAGTTCTTCTCCAATATTTGAGTGATTCTGGTAGTGATGCAGATGTGCACAGAATGCAAATTTCCTAGTGTTTGGTGGTAGTATTTCAGGAAAGTGGATTTTAAATTCACTGACAAAAATGTGTGTTTTGGAAATGTATCTAAAGAGGAGAAGAAATACTCCCATGCCCATCACAACTACGCAATACAGTTCAGATCTAAAAGATCAAGATCAAAATATCTGCAATGAATTTTTCACAACCAGTTCCATGTAGTGAGACTAAAATTGAATTAATGGATAAAATCTAGTAAGCAATGTAGACAGTTAAGGTAGCTCCCTAGATAAATCAGTTAGTAATAAAGTCACTGAGCTGCATGTAGAACCAAAAATAAATGTTAGGAGTTTACCATCCAAGTTCAGAAAGGAAGGATATTTTTGTAGGGCACAAAGTCCAACTGCGACTTTCAAATGAGATAAAGGGAAAGGGGTGATCAAATTCCATTGAAAGTTAGTTATGAGTTGGGTATCTCCTTTTTATAGTTCTTTAAAATATCCTATTTTTCTTCTGGTTTTGTATATACAGAAATAAAATCTATTACTTTCTGAGAAGAGTAAAAATAAAAAAGGCATCTGCCAAGCATCTCTTACCTGTCCATACCAGCGTACCTAGCCTCAACTGTGTTTGACCCTCCTTCATAAGACGTGAACTCTGCTTTAGCCAAAAGGAATTTGTATCTTGTAATTAACTGTGAAGTCCCCACCACTGTAGGATCCCTTCTCCTGCAAGTAGCTGGGTTAAGAAGCATTGGAGTGACTGTGATAGCATGATAGTGTCATGGTCTTCATGTGGCCACAGTGAGGAATTTATCTTGAGATTACTGACTATCACAAATATTAATTTTTTCCAGGGTAGGAAGTCTGGTTAAATGCCTTGTGTTATATTAAAAACAAACAAACAAACAAAACCCCTCAGACTGGAAAATGCTTTTTTCTTTTTTCTTTCTTTTTTTTTAACAGCTTAACATCCAATTTTCAAACGCTTTTCAACACTGTGACTTCAACTCAATGTGGTATTCTGTCTTCTGATCTTTTTCAAGTGAAATGTATCCATGTATTTGCCCTTTTAGTGTGACTTCTATCTATACGAAAAATTTGTGCTTAAAGTAAAAGTTAATGAAACAGAATCAGCACTAAGCAAGCTCATCCTGAGAAATGGGGAAAATTTGAGCATTCGTTCTGTTTTGTGTTGTAAAGGTCACAGAGTTGTGATCTGAGGCCATGTCTGGATCATTTGACTGCATGCAATATGCTTAATTTTCATCCACAATTTATTGATAACTTACTGTGAGCTTTTAATGCATCACCACAAACATGTTTAACTCTGTTATTTACAGCACAGTGGAATCTGTATATTGCAAACTAGGGAATAAAGAAACTCTATAGCAAGATAACCGGAGAAATCTTGAATTCTCTCAATGCATGAAGTATATTAAATGTATTTCCATTTATATTGAACCTTAGTTTTGAAGAGTTATTCTTAAGAACTTTTATGCGTATATTGATCTTGGCCTTCATATTCTTTTAGTATGGATCATAAGGTGTTCAGTAAGACATTTAAGGATAATTTTTACATGCAGAATCTTCTGAAATCAAATTTTAAATTATGTGTTTTTCCTATTAGGTTTCAATATACAAAGAATGTCCATCCTTTGGCTCATGAAGAAGCATCAGAAATATAAAATTTTCTTTTACCCTGTAGGTTATGTGAGTAGGAATGGTTTTCTAGCTTTAGAAATATTTACCAAAATAGGAACAAAGGATAAAATGAAGAGGAGTTATTTTCTAGAGAACACCCTCTAGCATTTAAATGGAAGAGGTATGCAGTCTGAGAATTTTTAGGATTTTCTAAACTTAAATGGATAAATCCATGCTTTGGGAATGGTAAACATTGAGCAACTCTATTTCATAATTAACCCCCTCAAAAGCAGTGACACTGGAATAAGATCAGTATTTATGAAATGGTTAGGCAATCATTAAGTTATGCAAGCTACCTTTCAAGTGGTGAACATCTTCCATCTCTTACATAGCTATTGTGTTGGGGACCTCTGAAACTTCAAGCTGTTTGTTTAATTTGAAAAGCTTTGGCAAGGATGTGCATTCCTAGAGAATAACTAATCTTTGTTTCAAGGCTTCTGTATTTCCAATTGGGAGGGCAGTAATCTGGCTAGAGATACCGGCTGCATACCCCTATTTGATAACATGGTCCTGGGGTGAAATTTTGCCAGAAAGGATGTTGTTAAGTAAATGTAAGCGCTCTTAGTTTAGAGTACCGTTTTCTCCTGTCTACCCTGGACGTCTATAGTACTCCCCAACTGTGAATCTCCAAACCCTACTGTATGAAAGTCTCTTCTAGGTTTGAGTGACCTCACCACATACTTCTGATTTCTTCCAAAACCTCCCTCAGCTGCCTGCATAATCCCAGCCTTCCCCTCTTCCTGCTCCAGTGCTCCTAGTTCAAAACTTCTGATACCTAACTTGGATCAGTCTAGGCTCATGTGCTTGCCTAGACACTGCTGCTGTGAGGGCCTGCATGCACCAGTTGGCCATCATACACTGAAATAGTTCTAGCAAGGCTCTAACATCAGGTCTCAAGTCTACATCAGTCTCTTCACATTTCTTTGTTTCTCTAATTACAATTATTACTCTGGGTTTAAAGTAGAATTCCTGAGAAATTCCTTTTTCTGTTGGGATGAGGGGTGGTAGTTGCTTGCATGAGTGTAGAAACAAAACTTCTTGCTTTTCATAATAACTGATGCATGATTTGGTGGCACTACAGAACCCTGAAATCACAGGTTTTGTTTTGTCTTTTTGTTTTGCTTTGTTCTCTCCCCCCCTCCCTGCCACACAGCATTGACGGAAGGTCATGGAGGTTGTGTGGCCATGTTGATTTGCAACCTTTTATATGTTCCCTTCAATAACCTCATCTGTTTTTGTGGCTTTGATTACTATCTCTATGCTCAAGACCTAGATTTATCTCTACACCAGCAACCTTTCCCTGCCATGTTAAGAATCTTATTTTAGTTGTGTAATTCCTTTTAAATATTTAAGACTGCCATAAACTCTGTGTATTATACAGAACTGAAGAGCATGTTTCCTACCTGAACACTGAGTGCTCAGTTAAGTGAATAGTCTGGTTAAAAAAAATGTAAAATCCAATTCGTATTAAAATTTGTAAACTCACTTTATGCCTATCCCAACAATCCACCAGATCTCCAAAGAAAAAAAAATGGGTTTCTAATTGCACCTATGATTTGCCTCTTTCTCCTATGGAGTGTAGGGCTACCTTTAGTTAGCTTGATCAAAGCAATTCAGTAGTTAAAAACGCCAAAATTGTTAGAAAACTAAGAAGACTTGTGTTTGGAATTTGACATTGTCTGCGGATTGGACAGTGTTTTATATGTCAAGAATTAAGTATAGTAGTACTCCAGGAAAAGTATAAATTTTAGCTCCTGTAGATATCCACCTGTTCTGAAGTATGCCTCAGGCCGGTGGTGGAGCATCATTTAAACAGTTTATACAGATGGGTTAGACAAGCAGTTGTAATTGAGCATGTTGTTAAAATGTGAATGGAGATTTGTAAACGTGAAAGTTGAGAGAATAACAGTCTGGAAGGTTTTTTTTTTTTTTAATACTTCACATCACTTGTCTTAAACTTTTAGTTTCAACAAGCTATTGTGATAGTATCAAAATGTTTTATTTACCTAAAAATGTAGCAAGAAGAAAGTAACTGCATAGCTATAATTTGCAGCTTGCCTATTCAATTCTCAGCATGGTAAACTGAACTTTTGTATGTCTATTTAACCTGAATTCAGTGGTCTTGGTCTATCAATTAACTTTTTGTAGAGCTCCAAGAGTTGAAAAATACTGTATGACTGATGAAGGGAATAAATAACATGTATATATCTGAAAGAGGAATTCATTACCTTACACTAATACATCTGAATACTTAGCTGTGTCTTCCTCTGTATCATTGCTGTGTTGTGAAAAAGTGTTATTGGAGATAAAAATTTATACAGGTATATCCTCTGTGCACTAATGTCACAATTCTTTGTTAAATGGGTGCATACTTATTAGGTTTAGTTCAAATAAAGACTGCAAGTCCTTATTCAAGTGAATCTCCTGCTACTTACTGTGCTTGGTCCACAGATTATGAACTAGATTCCTTTTGGATGAAATGAAACTAG
>NW_020447242.1:2224392-2290187 GCF_003343035.1 Apteryx rowi
TAGAGACTCTCTTATTTAAAAGCAGAGATTTAGAAGCTCCTTTTTAAAAGCAGAACAGCTAAATACTTGATGAAATGTTTAACAGTGTAAATAGAATTCTGTTTTCAACAGTAGAACTTATTGCCACCAGGTTTATGACCAAAGACTCATAAAGATTAAGAGGACAATTTAAATGTGTAAAGTTAATGCAGATCTCAGTAATTTCATTAGATTTTTCTTTTTTTAAATCCTCCAAGAAAGTAAATAAGCTCTTCTGTTCCTGAACAGAAGTTAGTCATTAGGAGATGGGGGTTCTAAAACTGTTTTAGGCAGGGATTTCTTGCACTGTCTACCAAAAATTCTGGTTACTGTTGGAGGCAAAAAAGTTTGGATCTCTTCTGATATGGCAACTTAATTGGCCTTGTGCTTTTAAAGTATGAAATATTATTAAACAGTTTCTATCTGTGGAGTTGCAAGAGTAGACTTGAGCAGTGCTATGTTTTGCAGGCAAAGGAAGAAAAATAACCTGTCAAAATCTTCTAAATCCTCTAACTCTTGCCCCCCTGCCCAAGTCTGTAGAGCTTGTGCTTTATCTTCTGTATTTCTACTGAAGAAATGTTGGGGAATTGTCACTCTTTTTCAGGCTTTCTTCGGAGGAACGTCTTACCTCCCTTTCTGGAGGGAGGTAAGACATGCCCAACAGATTGAAGTTCAGGCAACTGTGCCACTTGTAAGGAAGGGGAGGCAGGTACTTCAAATAATTTTGGAGGTTTAAATGAAGAGAAAATCAAGCTGGCTGGGCAACTTAGTAAATGCAGCAGTCAGAGACAATAAGAACGCTCCAAAAAAGGCAGGTGTTTGGGGGAGATTCCTCTGTGTAAAAAGATGCTGAAGTGCTTCACTTTATGGCCTAGGGTAAATATCATAGCAATATCTTTTCTTCTTCTTACATTGTAGACCTCCTTCTGATCAAAGAGCCCCCAACCTTTTTGTTTTTATCAGTTAAAAACTCCAAGGACTAATTTGTTTGTGAATTCCTCCATACTTTGTCCATGTAGTGCCCCAGGCTTCAGTGGGATCCTGCATTATTATATGGAGCTTTTTGCACATTCAGAGATAAAGTAAACAAACTTCCTTCTGGAATCTAGTAAGGTGAAATGAAGTGTATTCCATGAAACCCTTAAAACCTGGTATGAGTGTATACTCACAAAACCCAGCAAGCATAACTGGGACTACTTGGCTTCTCATAGGCAGTTTCTTCCTTCACATCAAGGAAGGAAGTAGATGAATATGGAGGAGCGTTCTTGTTCTAGATGTGCTCCCTGCAAGTCAGCTGCTTGGAGGCTCCTTCGAGTGAAATCACTACATTGCTGCCTGCGTGTAGTGGCTTATTATATAATTAGGATACAGTTCCTAGTAAATGCTACTAGTATATGGTTTTG
This sequence comes from Apteryx rowi, assembly GCF_003343035.1. Lineage (NCBI taxonomy): Eukaryota > Metazoa > Chordata > Aves > Apterygiformes > Apterygidae > Apteryx > Apteryx rowi. Next base: position 2,225,814 of record NW_020447242.1, read on the forward strand.
GTATTAAAGACAATAAGTCAAAAGTCAGTTCCACATAAGCAATATGGATTTCATACTTCACCCAATTAAATTACTATTTAATCTAGAATACCAATACCATCTCTGTTAAGAACAGTTCTGTCACTTAAGCGGCAAAGCAAAGACGTTAAAAATGAAAATGATGCAATTACTTTCATAAAACAAATGCAGAGTGTTCTCAAAATCACTTACAAAGTGTGATAAATCTTGCTTAAACTTGCTTATTGAAGTAAAAAGTCACAGGCAGGTAAGATGGAGTACGGTCTTTGGTTTTTATTTGAAAATGTCTTTCTGTTAATCTGCTCCGTAAACAGGAAGTAACCAGCGTAATTATTCACTAATAACAATAAGCTACTTGACAATCACTGTATTAAAATGGGTCAATAGTAATCAGAATTATCATGAAAGGGGGGGAAATCTGTTTTCTCTTATCTCTCACGATTGAGTTTGATCTTTACCTTGATGAAATTATGTCGAAACACACTGTTTAAGTTGCTTAACCTTTTTGCACCTAGATTGAGTTGGGTTTTGTGACCTCGCTTTAAAACAGAGAGAGTTCATGTTAACAAATATGGAGGTCATCCAGCCTGAAGCGCATTATTTGTGTTTTAACAGTTTAATAACAAGGTGAAGTGGAACACTCCAGAGAATGGCTATAATAGCTTTATTGCTTTTTTGTTATTAAGACCTCTTAAGATAATTGTTTTCAAAATTAAAATATGAGCTTTTAAGAACTTCCAGTCTGAGCACTGATTTATGCTGTCCATGATTCCATTTCTGCTCTGTTTCACACTGTGTTAATTTTCATTAAGTTCATTATGTTTGAGACCTCTTAAGGGATTTATTTAAAATTCATCTCTTGCTTAGACACATACTGTATACTTTTACTGCTGTAACAATATCTGTTTTTTTTCCCAAAGATAACAAGATCTGAGTTATGGTTGTAATGCTATTCCTCAGAGTGTCTATATCAAGTCTCTTAGCGATATTAATATGTTGCTGTAATTATTTTTTGATGCATGTAAAACATATAGGATTTGATGAGAAAAGATATGTTTAACATAAGTGGGTTAGTGAAGTAAATCTTAGCCAGACATTTCATACTGCATGCTGCTTTTAGGTGCTATAAAAGATTAGATAAACTTCAAAATAGTAATTCAATACAATTTTAAAGGACTTAGTAAGTCAGTTCATCAGTGTAACATATGTAGATGTTTAATTTACAAAATGGCATTTTGCAGACTGGAATAAAGCTTTTCCTAAAGCCATTAAATTTCTGCTTGACTTTAATAGTCTTTAAAATAAAAAACAACTACGCAATAGATATTTCTTACTTGATAATACAAGAGTATATCATTATTATTATTACCTGCTGGTAAAATGTGTATTGGATTCATTATCAATAACTGTGGTTTATGTTTTATATATGTAGATGTAAAACATATCTGATGGAATGAAAATCTAACAACCGGGACAGATTTTCAATGTTACAGGCTATAATGGTTTCTCTCCTAGGATTTAGGTATTAGCAAAATTAATGCAATGTATTGTATATGGATAAAATATAGCTTAATTTTTGAGAAAGGAGAAGGAGATGGCTAGACTGAGCTATATTTTTCAGTGTCTTAAAATGTGTATGTATTATCCTCAGGGTAGAACTGTATTCTTGTTGCAGTTTCTGTCTTTTGGCCTCAGCTCCTCTCGTGGTTCTCTGACGTGCTGCTTGCCCCTTGGCTGCTGGCGAGCAGGAGAGGCCTGCGAGCACACCCGGCCACAGCGGTGGGAGAGCAGAGCCGGCCGCGGAGCGCCGCGGCGCCTGCCAGGCCAGGGTGCCCCCTCCCTGGGTGCGCCATCGCCACAGGCGTCTCTGTACCAAGTAATTCAACATGTTCGTTATTCAAACAGATTTAGTACCGCTTAATTCAAAGCAAGGAATGCCTTGCGAGTTTACTGCTTTCACAGTTACTGAGTTCCCCTCTTCCCGCTTATCTCCTCACTTTAGAGGTTTTTGGTGTGAATGAAAGTTCTAGAAACTTCTGTCTTGTAAATTTCCAGATGGGCTTATAACACCCGGCATGAATGCTAGTACTGTCTACAGCACCTTGCTGGAGTCTTTTGTAGAGTTACAGGTGTTTTCTCAGTTTTTATGAAGTAACATGGTATTGGTAACAGTGAAGTTCTGAAGCTAACCAAGAGTGAATATACATGGATCATTTTCTGTGAAAACACCTGGCCTTTTCCTGAAAGTATTTGCAATTGCTATTAATCTATTCAAGTATCTACTCTTCTATGACTGTTGTGTAAGCGATTCTGGTTTAAAAAAAAATTTTAATGAAAAGCTTTTCTTCTGTGTAATCTGTATAGAAAGCTAAGACAAGCTTGAGACAGCTATTAAGGAACTGGCTAACATGGTCTCTTTTTTGCCTTGCATAGTAGGGTGGCTTTTTTCACATAAAGAAAATCACAAGTGGTCACACGTAGATCAAAGCCAGTTACTGGGAGGGTATTCTGTTTGGTTTGCTGAGTTCAGGTGCCTGAAAAGCATTTGGGATGCGCAAATGCCAGTAAAGTTCATTCATCTTTACCTTACTCTAGGGAAGAATCTCTGAGCTTTCTAATGAAGATTAATTTGATTTATTGATATTCTTCCTTCAGTATTTCTTCAGATGTCTGGACACCCTATCAGTGCGTATGGTAGGCTGTCCTAAAGTAATACAGTTGTTTCTAGACTATACCATGTCCTTGTTTCTGAATGGTCCCAGAGATGCTCCAAAGTTAACATAAATACACATTTTCGAGCAGCAGTTTCCCTGATCTGTACTCCATGCTACTAAAATCAAGTCAAGGACTGGAACTTCAATGACCATTTTCAATAGATACTTACTAGCTGTAGGTGCTACAGCTAGGTAGCTGGGCTTTTTAGCTCTGTGCTGCCCCTCTGACAATTTCTCTTGGGGTGCAATTGTTTTTAAAATGGAGGCTTCTATACTTCATGATTAAGTAGACTTAAAAAAAAATTAGACATGTTTAATACTATGCTTTGAATTGAAAAGCTAATAGACTTTAGGAGACTTGGCTGCAGCAATGCACTTTTGTTTATTATGCTGGTGTCTAGTAAGACAACAGCGGAATACATAATTATTGAGAAACTAGTGTGAAATGAGACTTTTATGGTTAAATTCAGAAGTTGAGCAGCACCCTTTTCAGGCTGTGCTTCCACAATTACCAGTACATACATCATTTAAAGAGCACTTGAGGACTGTAGCTGGGATGATAACTATTGCTTGAATAAAGTAAGGTTATCACAGCTTCATCTGTTCTGTGGGAATGGACTTGGTCATAGTACATCCTAGTTACGCTACTTGCAAGTTTGGGAAGTTCAGAGATCCCAAAGTGTGCTGTGAAATAGATTTAAACAGCGAAACCAAACTAAATCTTCCTGAATTGCTGGGAGACTCTGGGTCCAAATCTGACCCTTTGAATTTTGGTACACAATAAGAGATTGATGAAAGACACATGGCAGAGATGTTCAAGTGACAAAAGCTATGTTCAAAGAGTGAATTTAATAGCTCTTTCTGTGAATTTTTATTTGGAGTTGCAATATACTTATAGCTGTAATTCTTTTATTCTGACTTTAACACTCTGAAACAGCTTATTCTTTATGATACTCATGACAAACTTTTAAATGTTCCATACATTAGTTTATAGGGGTGACAATTTTTAGAAGTCTTGCCTTTGTCAAAAGTTTTACCATTACGAGTTTTTCCTTGTACAGCATATCAAGTTCCTGGAAACTAGCCAGGTGCCATAAATGTTGTTTGGGACTGCTCCCTCGCTAAGGAAACTCTGCCCTTGATTTCACTGCAGGATCAGGGCTGTACTTCTGTTCCTGGTGAAAAAGGCACCACACCAACTGGAAGCCATGCTGGCTTTTTAAGCAGCACAGTTGAAATCAAAATTAACCTTCTCAGTCTTGCATATGATCCCTCCTCTGTCCTACCTGCAGTCTTTTAGGATGAAGCTGTTTGGATTGCTAGACTATTCCATTGTACAGATTAGGAGCAACAATCCATATGAAGGGGCATTGGACCTGCATAGCAGCTTCTACACCAAGAGATTAGGAGTGTGCATGTGGCACTGGAAAGTGTGATAAAGAGGAAGGCTACTCTTTTTCTTCATTAAGTGATATATTTTAGTAAGGGCTGCACAGAGTGACTGTAATAGGTTGCAGATAATGAATGGAAAAGAAAAGTATATAATTCTAGAAGTGTGAAATCTTTAATGTTCATATGGGTTGGTTATATGCAGCTGAAAACCTGATAAACACAGGAACTTCAGCAATTTTAAATGAAACTGCTTTTGAGTATCTTTTCTCATCCACTTTACCTGTTTGTAGTTTTTCATTTTCCCCAGTGTCCTCCTATTCAGAAATGTCAAGGAAAGGTGTGCTCTTACTTTATTTGCTGATATCTAAGCCCTTTAGTTAAATTATAACACTAATTAAATCTTATTCCAGTGGGAGGAATATTCTAGTGGCTGGTTAAACCAGTACGGCAACTGCTTTGTGCCATAGGAGCACAGTAACCAAAGAAGTACTTAGCACTGTATCCTTAGTGTTGCTTCTCAAATGAGTATAAAGTTCATGATACTCACACTACTAAATGCTTTCCCTGGAGAGAATGTATTTAACTGTGTTCTGTTCTCTTTTGTACGTGTTTGGGAGGATCACTTTTAGGGCAAATAAACACCGCTGCATTAATCAGATGTGTTACAGAATATGACATTGGAGATTCCATTGAAACATGTTATCATTATTCAATAAAGATGAGTAACTCTGGTTAAAGCTAGGCTGGAAGAACGACCAATTCTTTCCTTTTTCATTCTCTCCAAAGTTATGTCATACTACAAAATTTGAAGTCTGAAGTCTTGAACTTACACTAGAGACCTTTAGCATTGGAGGAATACAATTAAACTTGATGTTTTTTGATATTGTTATCTTGATGTACCTGGAGATTTATCTCAATCTCACTTCAGCTGTATTCTTAGTGCTGAGGATGCACTTTATTTCACTCTGGAGTTTACATTTTATGGAGCAAGCTGAATATTAAAATTAGTGGTGGGAGAATCCATTGTCTGGCTTCTTTGAGGAACACCAGCATGCAGGCATGTCCAATTTTTGATTTTTAAGTTTCCAACTGTGTAAGAGCTTAGCACTTAGGACTCTTGTTTAACACAGTTATTCTTTTCTTTTTGCCCATTTTAGTTTCAGTCCTTCTTAAACATGGTGGTTACTTTTCTACTCAAATAAATGGGTTAAACTACTGTAATCCTATACACACTTCCTTTGTGGATAAGTCATTTAGCCACTGTCTGGTGCCCTTTATGTAAATGGCTTGTTATGCAGATAGAATTTTCCTAAGTCTTGTTTGTGTTTTGAGATCTATGGCAGAAAGAATGCTGAATAAAATGTTTAAACTGTTGTTGTTAGTCTCATTATCAGGACAGGGAAACTGAGACTTAAAAAAGGTTAAGTGGATCTTCTAGGCATCAGCATGGGGAACAGATTGCATTGACATTACACTACTTATTTCTGAAAACTTTATGAAGTTTCAGTAGTGGGTTTTAACAAACTCAGTCTCACAAGACATTGAATTCCAGTGCTCATTTTGATTTTTCCAGCAAAATGATTTTTACTAGGAACTATCAGTTCACAGAAATTGAAATTTTGTTTTCAAAGCTGCATGTGTCAAATTGCCTAGAGGTCTTCTCCAGGACCTTTTCTAGAGCTTCTTGAGTAAAACATAGAAAAGAGAAATTCTGTAGAATGTGAAAGACCCACTTTGAAGTACCTTTCCTATTTAATTCATATCGGATATTTGAACCTCCATGTTGAAAATCCCCTGAAGTATGTCATATCTGCAAGGCTTTTGGACATCCACATATGGTGCTCTTTCTCTCTCTTTTCGTGGGGTGTTGCATTTTGTGTATGTCATTAATTATTCATTGACTTAGAAAGGCAGACAGATTCTGTAATCCAGCATTTAGGACACACCTGTGTGATATAAGAACTGGTCCTAATGAGGCTGAGTCGGGAGTAAGTCTTGAGACTTCGATATTTCAGAGAAGTAGACTGAATTGCTGATGTGTGCAGGAGGTATACAGGGAGAGGATCAGCAGGTTTGCCTATTGTATTTTTCAAAAGGTATTTTTTTGACCTGAAGTGGAATACAAAAAAATGATCTCCCTCCCTCTCTCTCCTTCCCACTCTCGCTCTTCTAGATGCTTGCATTCTCTGATGTGCTTTCCCACTTTCTTTTGAATGCGTGTGCTCACTTGCTCTTTTGCTCGCTTGCTCTCACACTCTCATAGACATAAACACATGTGCATGCCCATATATAAACAAAAGGTGTGGAGAAAAAAGTTTATGAAATGGTTAAACAAAGGTATAACTGAGTCTGCCCAACCATTTGACTATTCTAAAGTGAAGTTCTCTTCCTTTTTACTCACAGACTCCACCTGGGACCTAGAAACTTTCTATATGAAAAGTCACTGGAACCACAATGTTTCCATTCAAGTTTTTGTTCATCAAATATCCTTTTCATGAAATAACGTTTCATTTGAAAATCTTTATATCAACTCTATTCAGCATATTTTTTGTACTACATTTAAACTTTGACTTTTCTGTGATTACCTATTATGATTAGTTATAACTTTCTTGTAAGTAAAATGCATTATCAGTATTCAAGTCTTGAAATGTACTTGGAGGTTCCATTTTCCCTTATGAGAAAATAGAAGGCATTTCAGTGGGGTAAAAACATATGAAAATGAATAGTAGAGATGTTACTTTGCAAAAGTTATCAGCTTGGAGTGGGAAGCCTTTATCAATAAGTTAATTTCCTCATATACTAATTTCCTCTAAAAAGGTCATTCCACAACCAGATCTACTCAAATGAGAACGCTTCCCTCCGAGCTTTGTGAATCTCATTGTCCCGAAAAAGGGCAGTGAAGATGAAGGCTTTGGTTCCCTTGTTACTATTTAATCTCTAACAGAATAATATTTTTGCCTAATTCTACTAATTTTGTTTTAATGTTTTGTGTGCATGTGCATGTGTGCCTGTGTGTATTTTAATTCTGTCTGGAAGGATTGAGAGTCTTGATCAGCAATATCTACGCAGAATCTCCCACTTGCTAAAATGGGATCATGAGTTGTCTTAGTGTTATTTTTGGTGATTAAATACTGTCTTCAGAAAGAAGGTTGACCATCTACAAGGAAAGTGTGTACCTGAATTAATCTAGAGAAGAGGACCGCTGTAGGCATTTCCTACACATGATTCATATTACTTACCTTCATGTACTTGCATGAATAGAGAAAATCACTGTCCCATAAGAAATCACTGAAAGAGCAAAGATTTCTTTGCTGAATTCTCCAAATGGCTGGAGTAGTGTAGTTCCCTCAGTGGTTTGTGCTGTAACTTAGGTGGTACCATGCTCTTGCCCAAAGCACCCAGCTGACCAAACAGACTACATTAGTGACATTACCCAGGCTGCATAAAAAAGAAAGTATCAGTTAGCAACACAATATGTAAATTAAATTGTTAAGCTGCTTGTGCTGGCATTCTAAGGTGATCTTGAGAGGATTATTTCTAAAATAATGTTTTCCTGTGTCCTAGGTTTTTCCCTCTATTGTTTTTCCTCCTTCTTCTCTTAATTGTTGCTTTATTTTGCCTGCTCTTTCTTTTGCACCTGAAAATACTGGATGTCTCTTAAGCCTCAAAACTGTTGTTTATAAGTTTCCAACTGTTTTAAGTTTGTCTTCTACAAGACTGAAGAAGTGCAGGGTCTGTGGTAATGTATGCTATCAAAATACTGAATTTTGACATATTGATAGATACAAGTAGGTGGTTTTGATAGACTATGTCTACATTAGCAAATAATTTGGCACTATAGAAACATATCTGTAAAATGAAGCAGTTGGCACTTGAGGGACCATTCTTCAAACTATACGTGTTTTGGGAGATTTACTTGTCAGTTGCTAGTCTGGTCCCATGTGATTAGAGCACATTAGCTGTTCTCCAAGATTCCAGTTGAGTTTCATCCAAAAGGAGCCTTGTGCACGTACTGTTAAAGAACTCTGTAGTGAAAACCAGTTCACAATAACTGAGGCTAATTTCCTAAGCCTAGCCTTACTGATGCTGAGATTTGCTTGAAAAATGTGTTTTTGAACTGAAGTGAAGTGGTAATGTAGATGTACCCATAATGTCCCAAACTGCTTGCATTGAATAGATACTAACCATACACTAAAATCTTGAGGTTTTGTAGAAGGTACAAAATAAATAGGTAATGCTACTACTATTGCACAGGAACAATAGCACCTCAGTGTATCTCTACATGAAAGCTTATTTTATTATCACTTAAGGAAGTCATTACCCTTTTATGAGCACTTACATGCTGCTTTACAAATATGTCACCACAGCTGCATTATAAAAGCAGCATTATTTTTGCCAGTGGCATATTATGGAGCAAGGAAAGTACTTTGAAAGTAACTTTAAAAATGCTGTTGTATTTTCTACTCCGGAGGAGTAGAATTGTAATGTTTTCCCACACTCAAGATAGATTTTTTTTTTTAATGAAGTTTTCTTTTTTTAAAAAACAGCTATCATCTGTAAATCATTAAAATACATATGCATAATAAATAGCTTGATTTAGTTGTATAGACAAGAAAGTTGCAGATCATCTTTATGAGATCAATATTTAAAATGGTCTAAAGTAAAACTTATTCTTCATACTACTGGTGTTACCTGGTGTAGGTAACCTTGTTGGAGGTACCTTCAACATCCACATCAAGTAGAATGTTGCTAGTCTGATACCTCTTGCATATGTGTTTATAACAGAGTAATTTCTCAGGTAATGTAGTATGACTTTATATGTTTTTATATCCTTGTGAAAAACAAGGAATTTAGGAATGAGAAATACTATTATTTATGTACATAAGCATGTGTTTTCAGTGAATTATTAATGTTTGTGCAGGATACTTTAGCAAGTTGGAATAATAAGTGAGTAATTTAGAATTTTACTCTATATCCTCAGTCAAAGAGGATTCTTACAGCTCTAACCCTTTCTCTGCCTTACAGTCAAAATTATGCATGAAATGTCCTTTCTTTCAGCAGATTAATGGGAATTTGAATAGACTTGGAGGTAGCTTGATCTTTCTTCTTCCATGTTTTTTCTCTCACAATTAAATTGAGATCTACTGGGTAGAAACTGAGATTTTTGTTGACTTTAGCAAGATTGTGATGCAGGCACTTGTAAATTACAAATCACACCCACCAGTCAAGTTGATTCCAAGGAAAGTTTGAGCTTCCTGAATCCTTCAAAAAGGTTCTTATTCAGAGCTCAGTGCAGCCCTGCACAACATTTAACAGTTCCATAATGGTGTTTCTTTACATCTTCACAGAAAGACCAACCAGTTATTAATATTGAACTCAATCCTGCAGTAGTTCAGGTAGTGTCAATATCTGCATGTGAAATACAGAATGTGACTATTAATGGTGCAGAGCCTTGAAAATGGGTTACATTCAGTCAGCAAATATGTTTGATAACCTGAGAGCAACAGCAACAGAGAAATTTTTCAAAGCAAAAGTACATATGTTAATACCATTCTGGATATCCTTAGGGTTGTGTAGTTAATTGCATAGCTTTTTTAGAACACTACCTACTCTTCTAATCAATATCCAATTAGCAATTGCCATAGCAACTGTAAAATATAGGATGTCCTGGTACATAAGGTATGTTAACTTCCAAAGTACAAAACACCAGTGGGAAATACAAAGATGTCAGAGGAAAATTTGTAAATTTTCTCTCAATGTTTTAAAGCAAAGGAATTGATACAGCTGCTCAGTACTCAATTTGGGAAAATAAACATACTACTGCTTCATATTAGATTCCTGTTCTCTTCCTGGAGCTATGATCACAGCCCCTTTTTCTGCTATCTGCAGAGGAATGAATGAATAGAGACTGAAGTTGTAGCTCAGGAAAGCAAAAATGGTGCCCTGGGGAACTACTGATGATCAGCCTCCCCTTAGGCCCTGGAAAGATCGTGGAGCGTGATCATCTGGAATCTATGTTCACGGAAGGAAAGGCATCTGCCTCTTCCGAGCGCAATCATGGTTGGCCAGCATAGTCATCTGCTACAACTGGCAAAGTGGAAGAGGAAGAACAGTAGAAACTTTTTCCCTAGGAGGATAGCACAGCACTGAAACAGGTTGCCTAGGAGGTTTTTGAACCTTCATCCTTGGAGGTATTTGTGACGCAGCTACAGTGAGCTATGCTGACCTGTTCTTGTATTGGTGGTAGTTCCACTTTTAGTGGCATATTGGAGTAGAGATCCTCCAGATGTCCCTTTTAACTCCCATTTATTTAATATTTTGATTCTATCAAAGCATGCTAGGTGTTGCTTTCTTGAATTAGAAGAAGAAAAAAACCCCAAACATTAAACCACTGTGACAAGAGGGTGGTCTGTTTGAGTAAAAATTGATACATGGTAGTGAGGGCATACGTGGAAATGGTATACTTCCCTCTGCCTGTGCTATATAACTCTGCTAAATGGCTTTATTTCAGCATTTCATTGTTTCAGTTTGGCACCTTTTTGAAGCACTAAATGTAATTTTTAAAAAGTTAAAGCTTAATTTTATTTAAATATTAACCTATAACATACATAATTTTGTAGTTCTTTTGAATATTTAATCTATTTTAATGGATTCTTAAGAAAGTTTCTGCTGCCTGCTATGTCTATTTTGTTGCTTTTTACAGCATCAGAATACACTTGTATAAAATGACCCTCTCATAGTTTTATTCTGTATTGTTTTGGCAAGTATCTGCTCTGTCAAGAACCCCCAAATGCTCAGTTACAAATTATAATACAAAGGAATCTGTCTTAGAAAATGTTAAACAATTTTCTTCCTATACTCAAATTTTCCATTCTTGTACTGTTCCTCTTCAGGGATTCTCCTTTTTCTTTCATTATGTTAAACCTAGGAAATTCTTGGCAATACTATTTCCACCAACCATTTTACTGGGGATGTGGTAGAGATGGAAGGGAATGTATACAGAACAGAAGGATTAAGTCTGGAGCAAATCCCAAAAGATCTGCAGGTTTCAGAGATTATGTTTAGCCTATTTGATAATCTGAAATTCTGCCCCTTCAAATGGAATATGGTCCAGAAGAAATCTTTTAGAGCTGTTTTTGTAGGCTCTTCTGAGAGACAGCAGACCATAGCAAGTCCTTTTTTATATATATGAACGTGCACCCTGTTGTATTTGTATCTGAGATAAAGTTTAAAAAGGGCTATCTACTGTTTCACCTCCTACAAATATTTCATGCTAATCTTAGCATTATAGAAAATAATTAACTTCAGTACAGATTTAAAAACAAGTTGAAGACTGAGGGGAATTTCTAGTACGGTTTTCATCAAAGAGGGGAAAAATCATTTTTGTACCCTTCCTTATTGCTCAGAGATCAAAAAGCAGGATGTGGAGGGATTAGCAATTTGGAGGACCCAGGCAGAGCTGCTTGTGCTGAACTTAGCCTTGACTGAGTTGTTTTTAAAACTAGTGATAGCTGTTTCTGAGCAGTTCTTGTGTCTACATGAGTCAACTTGGCAGGGATAAAGATATGAACATTGGGAAAGAAGCTTAATTGATTTGAAAATTCTGTGAAAGTGTGACATTGGACATAGATGATGTAAACCCATCAAAGTATGACTTCTTTGGGATCATAGCTGAAAGAGTTTGGACTTCATCCTTTCAAAGTAGTCTACATTTGTCTTACTTCATTACTTTTTTGTATTTCCTGCTTGTTTAGATGACTGTTAGAATAGTGCTAAAATGTTGCAGTTAAAAAAAATCTTATACAATATGTCTTCTCATCTTATTTTGGGCTTTAATTCGGATCCTTCTCACTGCAATTTCCATTCTTTTCTGTTTTTCCATTCCCCTCCTAGTTTCCCCTCTTTTGCCAAACAGTCTTTCTGAATTATGAAAGAATGGATATTCCCAAAGGTAACCCAATAAGATTTTTATGCACTCTTTTTGTACTTATTAATTTGACAACAGCTGTTAAGCAATAATAAAGATATAAATATGCACTTTAGTAAACCTGTTGTGGACTTCCAGATGCTGTATAATAGTAATTTTACAGGATGGTAAAAATCAGAAAATTTCAAGAGTTTGCAATGTACAAATAACTATGCAAATTTGTCAGAAATGCAGTGAGCATTATTCAAATACCATATGGATTTCCTGTCAGAATCCATGTTTTTGCAGGCACGCAGAATTCTTGTATGCAGATTTCTCATAACACATATCTAAGTTAAAGGTTTTAACATAATTCTATTAAGGATTACCTTGTTTGGTTCTGCCTTTTTTTTTTTTTTTTGACTTGGGACCTTTTGGACTTTTTACAGCAAAGATTGTGGGTAAGCTATTGTTCAAATGTTTAGGTCTGCAAAGTCCTTTAAATTTTGGCTTTAAACAATTGGAGCCCAGAGAATACCTGCTACAGTAAGCTCCTACTTCTTCATTCTCTTAGATATGAAAGTCTTTGGGTCAAAACTCTTCACTTTTCCATTTATAACTATTTAACACTATTCATCTTTTTTATTGAGGTTGTTGTAGATTCAGTGAGTCTTCTTCACTTAAGTAAATTGAAGACTTGTCTATTCAAGAACAGATTAGTCCCTTCCTCTTTTTCAGGTGATTTCTACATATATGAAGGCCGTTAATATCCTTTTCCACTTGTACAAGACTGATGTTTTATGTGTTTAGAAGGACTCACACTTTTATTCTAAACTGCCTGTGTGGGATTTAATGTTGAGATTAAATAGAGATCTTCAGATATGGACCCTTTGTCTTCTGCAGCTTGAGCTAACAAAACCTTTAGCTAACTAAAAGAATCTCTGAGGCTGGAATCCATTAAAGATGAATCATAAAGCCATAAGAGACCTTGAAGTCATGTAGTCCATTCTCCTGTGCCACATGTATGTCATTCCTGACATATTTATCTGACTTGCTTTTAAAGTTTTCTAATAACACATTCCACAGTCTCCTCAGGAAATCTGTTTCACTGATTCACTATTTGTGTATCAGCATGTTTTTCCCAATATCTAACTTAAATTTTCTCCCCTTGTCTTACACATGGCGCTCTCCCTTTTTTGGTAGCAGGTTTCTATATATTTGAAGGCTATTACTTATCTTCATTTCTTCATTCCCTTTTGGGGGAAGGTGGGGGGGGGCATTGGCTAATCAAATTTGTGTCAGCTAGACCTCTGACCTTCTTGTTATTCTCCTCTGGACTCTTTCTACTCTGTCATATTTTCCCTGAATGATGGTCACCCAAACTGGAGGGAGTAATCTGACAGGTGTCTACAACTTTTGAAAATTATTTTACCTCTTATAACATTCTCTTTTATGCCTTCCCAGTTAGTTTTCCTTTTTCAGAAGAGCATAATGCAAGATTCATAGTTAACTCATGATCAGCTAGCCTCTAGATCTTTTTCTATAGCTCTGTAACCAGCTTGTTTCCCAATCTGTATGTGGATAGCTTATTTGTTGTTCCTAAATTAGCACTTTGCACTTACCCTTGTTAATTAGTACCTCCCTCCACGCCCCAATGCATCTTCAACTTGTCAAGATTATTTTGAATTCTGATCTCTTTCAGAATAATCATAACTGTCAGTCTCTGTTTGGTGTCATCTGCAGATTCRGTAAACATACTTTATTCCATTTTTCATGTAATGAAATTATTGAATGGTTCTTTATCCAGAACAGAATACTTACAGAATGCTTTTCAGTAGAGTTCTTGGACTTAACTCATCTGTAATTCCCTGGTCTCTCCCTCCCCCTGCCCCCCTTCAAAGACAACTATTATTGTTCCCCTTCCCTAGTCTTCCTATATTTCCTCACATCTCCATGAAGTCATCTTTGCCTATTCCCAGCCTTCTCATCACTTAAACTATTTTTCAGTTGAGATCCCAAAAGAGCAAGGTTATGGTATTATTAAAGCAAAACTAACTGGAATGCTGTTTGATCTGTTATAAAAAGAATTTTCCTGTTACACGGTTTCTTTCTTGCCACTATATGTCATCTTCTCTAGACTATCTAGTAGTGGTTTTATGCTTAGAGCTTTAAATATTGATTCTTATCCTCAAACAGTCAAAAGGCAGTGATGTACTCAGCACCAAGAAAAGCTCTGCTACATGTAGCACAGAAGAATGAGGGATGGATCTGTTTCATTATGCTAGTCAGGCTTTCTTTACTGTCCCATCACTATAGTATTTGAGCCCTCCAGCAGTTCATTAAGTAACATGGATAGCATGTCATGTGTTTTCCATTATTTTACTTGCCCTTTCCTCAGAGACAAGGTTGTGTGTATATTATAGTATTTTGTTTGAGTAGGATTTGTTTCTTTAATCTCATACATACTTTCTACTGAGTGCTTACGTTAATGAGAATAAAGGCAAGAGAATGTGTGGTACATGCAAGTGGAAGTTGTTGAGGTTGTTCAAGTTTTTTGTTTTCTGTGGATGTATGTGTTCAGTTGTCTGAATACAGTCCAGGAGAGTACATTTTGTCCTGCTTTCATCTGGTGGTAAATATCCACATTTCATCAGAAAAATGGTCCTTGTTCTGAAACTTTATTTAACTGATTTGAGATCACTGAATACTTTAAAGAGTAATAGTAGTAGTAGTAGTCACAAAACAGGTTTCCTTAGTTCACAGTACCTATGCTGCTGAGTTGTCTGAATTCTGAAATAAGTAGCATTTCCTAAAGACATCTAGTATGGAGGGGAGAGTGAGAGGAAGCTAGTTGCAGAGATGCAATTTGCCATCACTACCCTTAGGGTGACTAGTTCCAGCAGGAATTTGCATCATTCAAGCATACATATCTGAACCACTGCCACCTCTATCAGGCAGGCAATATCTTATGGTTGAAAATGTCAAGTGTTAGAGAGGTCTAGAAACATGAGAATGGATGTCTGCCCTCTATCTATCAAGAGCAGGTGATCATTCATCAGTGTCAGTGATTCTGTTTTCATCCTATGTCCTGTCCTTATTATGGTGCCTAACTGCTCTTCAACTGATTTAAGTGGGGAAAAAAAGAGATTTCACAAAGTATAGCCTTATTCAGACAGATATTTAGACTGACTGTTCTCCATGTGAGCAATATATGTATTTAGGAGGTTGATTACATTTATTTGTGTTATATCTGTATTTATGCTCTTTTATTTCCATTGCAATAGCATACTATAATGTGAAAGAAAAGTCACATTTTCAGTTGGTTTGTCTACCAATACAGCTTTTCTGCCAATTTCTGCCTAGAATAATATGTAAAGTTTGTCCTGCAAACATTTATTAAGAGTATCTGAATTTGGATCATATGAGTAGTTTCAATAACTTTGTCAGGATTACTTATTGCTCATTGTGAGGTATAAACGACTAAACGATTGCTGCTTCTTTGTACTGAGGCATCCTAAAGAAGGGAGAAAGAAGCTCAGTAAAATGCTAACCCAGAAGTGAAATGTTCAAAACCCACCTGTCTTGGGAGCATTCATCTTCTTTACAGTTTGTGGTTCTGAGTTATTAAGAATGTGTCTGCACAAGGTACCTTGATGCTGTGTAGTACTGGAGTATATCTGAATAAGCTTGTGTTTCTGAGTGGCACAATTTAGAGCTAGGCCAAATTTGTCTTTGGAGAGTCATAGCTGTGTAATTGCAGCAGATAATATGACATTACACTCAGGTAAACGGGAGGGCATAGTGTCATGCTGAGGCAGCTATAGTTTTTTTGGTTCTGAAGACTGACCAGGTTTATCTGCACTGTGTGCAGTAGCTAGATCCATAGACACTTTTCCTTATTGAATTGTTTATTTTGGAAGGTCTGTAACTCTTAATTAAAAAAAAAAAAAAACTACTTCCCCTTCAGCCGACTTAAGGAATGATGCTTACCCAGTTTGCTGACAAACAGAATGAGTTCATACTGGGTTGGTATGACTGAACTGCTGACCTCAGCTAATTCATTTAAAGCTAGCTTTGTCATCTCATATCTGCAAAGTAGATATATTGTCAGCAGACCCGCGAAATCACTGAAATATGAACCGTGATGGAGAAAAGCCTTGGGTCACCTGATCATTGAGCTACTAAAGCAGGGAGTGGGTGGCTGTTGAGAAATGTGCATCCTAATGTCGGAGTGCTGCTATGATCTTGGAGCTGTGGAGAGGCATAGAAATATTAGAAGAGGCCCCAAAACAGATAGTTCAGTCTCAGTTTCTACAAAATACTGAACAGAAAATAGTTTGAGTTCAATGCTAGTGGTCAAAAACAAAAATTTGATAGAGAAACAAAGAAATATTAATCATTCTTGAAACAGGATATGTTGTAAGGCATGAAAAAATTAAGGCGCCAGCTGAGACTGTATTTAATGTAGCCTGACTAATACGTTTAGCTATTTGTGTATTATGAATAATTTTGGATTGCACTGTGCCCAATGTGCGTTGATATGATATGGGAGGGAGGTTCACATTTCTATGTTCTTCTGTTATGCCATTATTTTAAAAGTCATTCAATTAAAATTGAGCATAATTTTTTTAGGTGAAAAACTAGTATGATGTGAATATCCTGATTAGAAAAATATTGACAGTAATGAATTAATTTTTTAAAAAAAATGCTATTTATATATATTTTATATACATATATATATGCGCACACACACATGTATAGAGATTTTTTTTTTTTAATTTTTCAGTTGGCTCATGATAAATCTTTATTCAAAATAAACACATTTACATTTACAAGTAAATGGAATTGTGATTTTGGAAAATTTGGCTAAGGCCCTTTAAATCTAGTTCCAGAATTTGCACAGCTAAATTTTATTAAACAGGAGGTTAAAACTTTCTGGTATGTATTTAAACTTTGGGGGTAAAGGCTTTGGTCTGTGTTATGAGGTGAAAATCCATAAATATTGAAAATGTAATCACATTATCAATTTGTACAGAGATTGAATTTAGTTTAAGAAAAAAGGATACTTTTGCAGAATTTTGAAAGATATTGGGAGGGGCCTGATTTACCTCTTGAGTCTAGTTTTATACCAGTTTGGTTCCATCCTTTCAGAAAAACAACAAAGTGAAATAAACCTTTCAGAAATTGAATTTGACTTGTGGTAAAGAATCCTTCTGTGTATAATTATTGACCTCCTCAAAAACAGTTCATCCTTTCTAGAGGACAACCTAATGTGATGATTACTCTACAACTTAGTGCTCAGTGTCTAAGTGATATAAACTGAGTTTCCATTTGTAGCTAGTTGTCAAAAATTTTTTCTATGTTCTGCCTTTTATAAGCTGGAAGAAATTTTTTTTTAAATTACTATTGCTGTTTTCAGAATGTCTAGAATCATTTAGGCAAACAACAGACTTTTCTCACAAGACTCATTATTTAGTGGCTACAGTTAGTCTTTTGAAACTAGTTAGGTTTTTAAATTTGCAAGCTCAAAGCATTTCAGTCCTCTCAGCTGGTTTGCAGTTTGATGTATAAAGTTGATCTGTAGCAGTTTTGATTCCTCCAGGTACACCCAACAGAGAATGCGAGACACTTAGGCGTACCTTGCAAACACTGCACTTAAGATAAAGGAAAAATGTAGGTTTTCTCTCATTCAGTTTTCTGTAGAAAGTACTGTGCTGTATTTATGATCTTGATACACTGTTCAAAATATGATGATTTTACTTGGAGGGAAAAGTTACCAACAATTTGATTGTTGTCTAAATTTGTATTTGAACATAGCATATTTTTATGCTTTTATATTATTCAGATAAACTTTACCTTACAACAACCCAAGTTATTTTTACAGATTCATGGGCTTCCAGATTATTTTTTGAAGGGTTTTAAGTTGGTGAATGGTCTGGTCAACAAGCCTTGCAAATTTATTTTATAATTGTTCCTCTTAGACAAATTGGAATTCATTTACTGCTATACTTCTAATCCATTTTGACTTTTATCCTTAATATTCAAAGATACTGTTAGTAATATTTAAAAATTGGTTATTAACTACTTGTAACTTTTAAATGACACTCTAACTTTCCAGGTGTGAAAGCAGTGTATTGAGATATGACTATAAAATTTTGAGTCCTAACTGGTAGTAAGTCGGGATATGCATTTCATAGGAAAAGTGGGATTCAAGTTCAGTGAGATTCTGATTGCCTGGTGGTGTCAGATCATACTGAATTACAAACAAGAGGTGAATATGAAACTGGGTTGAAACAATCATAGCAGTCTTTTGGTTTTAGGGTTTAAATCTACCTTCTTCCATGTATTTTGTATGATAAAGCATAGTAGACAATCCTTTTCAAAAGTTTAAAAAATGTGTGTGTCTGTATGTGTGTGTGTATGTATATATATATATATATATATAAAATAGCAAAACATTGCACTGCATCCCATTTGTTTCAAATGTATTAGTATTTTAATAGTTAATACAGCACAGTTTCTGTAGATATCATTTATTTGTACTTTTCATAATACTTCTACCTAATACTGTTTTGGCAAGTAGCCTCCAGTCAGTAAGATTATTAAGGGACTAATACATTTGAAAGTAGGTAAAAAGCACTTGTAGTACCATTAACTATTAATTTGTTCTTGACTAAACTGATGATCCTTTGACACATAGAATAGCTCATATGTATCTAACAGTTAAGTACAATATATTATAGTTCAGATACATCAAAAGTTTTACTTCTGGGAGTAGAAACCTGAAATGCAGAAACAGTGAGCTAAAAACTATAATGAGTGATATACCCTATACCAGCTTAAAAGAACTGACTGACTTAAAATAGTATTGAAGTTCAGCCTTAATAGATCAATTTGTCCTGGTATTTTTCCACTTGTCATTACAGCCATGGCAATATCTCTTTTATGAAAACTAGTTTTGAAGAGAGTTGAAGTTTCTTGTTTCCTAAAGGGAAAAGACAAAGCTGTTTAGTAAGCCCATCCTGCCTATTAAAGGCAGCGTGCTGAACTGACATGTTCTGAGCATTTCTCACTGTGCCGTGTTGGGATGGTCACTTAATGACCAAATTAGAGCTCAGTCAACCAGAGCTGTGGTAACAACAGTAACCAGCCGCAAGTCAGCCCCTCATTTCAGATTTACAGAGCATCCAGGTGGAGTTCATTACAGCAAATCACCCAGCACAATCCCCTTGACAGCACATTAAGAAAATAGTCTAATTTAAAGTTCGTTGTATTATTAGGCTCGTTTCCTGCTCAAAACATGAAGGCCCCCTGCTTTTGCCCACATTGGYTTTAACTACAGAACATTTTCTATCCAGGGAGGTGTCTGTTGCTATTTGCTACTCTGTTTGTATAGCATGTGAAATATTCATGAATTTGAAAGATGAAATATCATGTTTCAAACACAGGTTTTACAGTTGTGTGCTCCTGGCTTGCAAATTGATAATCAAGAATGTATAACTATAACTTGTTTCTTTATAAACAAGCAGCCATGTGGGACTCTTGGTAGCAGCAGCTGTTTCTTGTCCACCCCTCTCAGACAGGAGAGCTCACATGAAGTACCGTGCTCCGTTCGAGCCCTGGAGAGCCATCTGCCTTTGTAGCAATACTTGTGGCTTGATAAGGAGTAATGTCGAGGCTCCCGGGCAGTTCCTTTTAGGCAGACCATGGTCTATGCAATAAGGTACAGTCTTGCCTGATAAGCAGCATTTTTGAGTGTAGATAATCACATATGAAGATAAAGGCTTTCATAATAAGGCCACAAAATCCTTCTCAACTTATTACTTTCCTTGCATTTCCATGTTTAAAAGCTATATGCAAATAATGTAACGCCAAAGTCCTGTAAGTAATGCTTAACTGTAGTAAGTATGGAAAATCCCAGCACAGTCCTGTGTGTAGACTATGTGGAACAAGACAACACATTAATGTGCAGTCTGTAGGTTCATTAAAATGCATTTTATAATGTAATTCACACCTTAAAAGGTACAAACATTTCACAAGGGACAGCTCTCCTCCGGCATGTTATCTCTCCTTTTTGACTTAATAGCTTTGTGGAAGGCTTAGTAGAAGTGCAGTGTGTAACAATATTTTTTCTGATGGCTTTTTCTCAACTTTTGTATACTTCACACATTTATCAGGAAAATGGTAAYATCTATAAGCTTAAGCACCATTTTAATGAACCACACCAATGAACTGTAGTGTGCTGACTCTGCTGAGTTCTTTTTTTTTCCTTGTTTCTGCTCTCTGTCAGCCTATATAACAAGCTTTCTATCAGGACAATCTTCACAGAACATTTGCACAACTTCTACTTCAATAATCTAGCTTTTGTTGTTTCTAGGTAGCTGTGTTTATTTGCCCCAGTTCCTTTAATTGTAGAGCTCTGTGCAGCAGCTGCTTCAGGGTCCCCAGCTGGGCCACTTGTGACTGTTTCACAAAAGCACTTTCTGAACCAGAAAAGTTCTGGTTGATCACTTAGTGTTTGTGCTGTGAGTGAGGGCTGGTTCTGAAAATATCGGCTGCAGGGATACAGAAGGGGTCAAAATTCACTCACTCCAGTTGTAAACAGATTTCAGTGGGATGATGGTGCACATGGCCTGGTTCTCCTCTGCAGGAGTGGGTAAGGGGTATTAACGCTAGCTTAGCTAATCCTTTGAAAGGTGACAACATCCTTCTGAGCAACAAGTGTTTTTCTTAGGTTAGGTAACAGTTAAAGCCTCTCAAGTCTCTTCCTCAGAAGGCTGTTTAGCTTACTGTATGATCTGTCTTGAGTCTTGCTAGTTATTCTTGTGTCCTTGCTCTTGCCACTTGTTTCTGCAGCAGTCTCTTCCTGTTCTGGTAATTTACTTTCATTAACGTGGCTGAGTCACTTCCGTGGCCTCTCTCTCACATCTGTGTTCCCAGCTTTTTCTCTGCTCACCAGTTTACCAAAACTCACTGTTGCTCTGAAGATATTATCCAACAGTGAGACAGTACTTTGATTGCAGTGGTAATGTTATTGCATTTGCATGCTAATTCTTATATTTTGAAAACAAAACAAAACAAAACTGAATTCTCAGTATTATTGTGATAGCAACACTCACTGATTCTAAAGTTAACTAAACAGACTGTCGCTTGCTGCATCTTTAGAAAAGAATTCATTGATACTATTTTTATTTGACAAATTCAGTGGGTACTGGTATGTACTCTCTTAATTACCTGTGCTTCTATTAGATGTTCTGATTTCTCAGTACTTGACTATAAAATGGATGACCTGTATTGTTTCTTTAAGATAACAGTGCCAGGGAAATATCAGCAGAATGCATGTATGCCATTATTATGCACAATGAGCCTTTCCCCAAGTCTCAGCTACCTACTTTGTATGCTGAGGTTAGAAAAAGAAAAAACAACCTCCGCCCTCCCCCAAGTCTTAATATGTCGTTGTTGATTTCCTGGGAATAGATGTCAACACAATGGTATATAAACATAGGAGAAAGTAGAACTCTTTTAAGACTATTTTGTTTGTCAAGTTGCTAAATGAAATCTCCTGGCAGTCTCGTTACAGGCAGTATTTCTGATAACAGTATGGAAAAAGATGAATTTAAAATACTTGTGATATCCTTTTATTATATGCTTGCGTTTCGTAGAATGTTGAGAAAGCTAAGAGCACGTCTTAAGAATTATACCAATTAGATGTTTACGTGCTTAATGAGAACAGCCATAGCTGTATCAGGATGTCTAATTTGAAGTATGTAGAACATATGCTTTAGGGTGTATTGGGAGGGTTTGAGAAAAAACTTCCTCTATGACAGAATATTACAGAATTATCTGCTACAAGGTTTCTTGGAGGAATACGAACTATCCAATACTAGCATGAGAATACTGGCATAGATGTTCTCCTAGTCTGATCTGGGTTTCTGTAGGGTTTTGTTTGTTTGTTTGTTTGTTTTTCCCCTAGCTCTTCGAGATTTTTCCAAAAGTGCAGGTGGCCTAACCATTCATTTTAGAAGAACACAGATTGCTGCTCCTTAAAGCTTGTTCACTCAGTGGGGCTAAATACATATCCACAAGAGATGAGTGATATTGAGTCAGAAAAATCTCTGAAGGACCAAAAGACCAAAATAAACACATTTTCGAGTCCCTGACATCTGGTACTTAAGATGAAATAGAAATATTAAAAAATTGTTAAAAGCCACTTGTTTCAAAAGTTTGATTCAAATAATTATATATTAGAATCTACCAATATCATTAACATAGTAATACAGCCCAGAACTTTCACTGGAACATTCAAATTGACAAACAAAAATATTCTTAAAATAAGGTTTCATTAGATTACATTTTAAATATGATGATTCATTTGGAAATAGTTTGTATGTGTAACATAAGGAAGGTTTATTTGTACTGCACAAGGGAGCACAGAGAATGCATTAAACAGCTGATGCTCAAATTAAAAATATAGTATATAATTAGATAGCTGGTATTATATACACAGTTTTCAGAAGGCATGGATATACTATGCTAACATAATAAATATAAAAGATGATTTAAAAGAATTATTTATCATACTATTAACTCTTCAATCACAGTAATCTATCTTAAACCAACAAAAAGCTAATTCATTACAGTGA
Source organism: Apteryx rowi (assembly GCF_003343035.1). Taxonomy (NCBI): domain Eukaryota; kingdom Metazoa; phylum Chordata; class Aves; order Apterygiformes; family Apterygidae; genus Apteryx; species Apteryx rowi. The sequence continues at coordinate 2,248,487 of NW_020447242.1, forward strand.
ATGAACCTTTATCTTGACAGCTTGTGTATGAGCCAATACAGGTTGGCACTACACATACAGTGAATACCTGTAGACACTCAAAGTGATTCAAAAGATTTTATAGATTCTGCTTGACACAGAAAACAACTGTCTTCCTCTAAACACCAGTCACCTTTATTTCTGTGTCAAGACTCTAAATCCTATTAGCCAGTCACTAGGTACCAATCACTGCATGTTATCAAATGCCAGTTGTTGAATTTTATCAGTCTTTTTGATCATCTGTTTGAGATACACTGCAAATAAGTAAATAAATGACTGCCTGACTGAAAAAAAGAACCTGATCTGAGTGGATAAAACAATGCAGTTTTTGTTCTAAATAATACTTCAGATTTAGCTGTTTGAGATCAGAAGCTTCTTATATGCATTAGTCAACAAGCACTTGATATCAGTCCTTTGAAACAATCCAGTCACAGACATAAAACTATTGAGAAGCTACTGTGACTACAAATTGGAAATGAGCTATTTTAGATCTGGCCCCCATTTTTGAATTTCTAGTTTTTAGCTGAATTATAACTAAAGAGAACATTCTGCTTAGGGGTTCTCTAGGAACAAAAAAAAMCCCCCTCCTTTCATTAAACTTCCTGATACTAGTATAATAAAACATATAACTGATTTGAAAAGATAAAAGGATAGAACAGATTAGCATAGACTGTTAAGGATTAGATACAGATTTGCGCTTGTAATAGAGCTAACCTATCATGAGAGAACAGAAGAGATTACTTTAGACCATAAAGCACTGGTGATATCAACTCATGTTATTAACATCCCATTTTATTTGAAAGTTTTCTCCCTTATTCCTTTCCATCTTTATTTTTTCTTCAAATCTATAAAGTTAATAAGTATTCTAGAAAAGTTAAAGAGGAGGAGGAGAAATAAAAGGATAAAATATAGGACAAGGAGAGAAAGCAAGGGAAATGAAAAGGATGCGTAAGGACCCTTTTCTGTTAGGGGCTTTTTCTCACAAACTGCCCATTTGAATTGTTCATTGAGTTCAAAGGTTTAGGTTTTATTGTTCATTGAAATTTCTAATGATGAACTTTTTCTTTCCTGTTTGTCCAAATATCTGAGAGAGAACTTATCAGTCTTGGTATTCTATGTTAACCTATGTTTTGATACTTCAGAAATACCTCAACCTCCACTGTGGAAAGAATGTGCTGGTGATTAGGGACACAGATGAGATTGTTACAGAATTAGTATTAGCATATGTGGATATTACTATCTATGATCTTTATTTTACACTAGACTTGCTATTTTCAAATAATTGCTCAATCTTCCTGCTTTCCACTGGAATTTTCTGGTAATTCTTCCAAAATATACTCTGTGGATTGGTATTCTTGAGTCTTAATATTCAACTGCTGGATAACTTTTATAGTAGAAAATCAAGCCTCAAGTGCAAGAATTCAATCAAATCTATTACACTTGAACAGCTGTGTTTCTGTTGAACTGTTCACTAGATTAAAGTGGGAACCTTTTTTATTGACTACAACGTGATTAAGTTCAGGACCATAAGTGAATCTGTTATAGAAATGATGGAGAGACTTAAGCAGCTAGTGGAAACTAGATTATTGAGATGTGTATTGTGAGAATTCTGCTAACAATACCACAGTTGTTGGGTTTTTTTTTTTTTAAGAATAATTTATTTTTTTCAAATGTTCATTATTAAGGAAAAATGTACCATCTGAAAGCTGAATATATAAATGGAAGCTATACAAACACCTGTTCTTTTTCATAGGAATGGAAAAAGGCTCAAAATATCTCAAATTTGCTATACATCTTAGGCTCAATTTTCATTCAAGAGTTGGTTTTTAAGACCTTGAACAGGAGTTTTGCTTCCTTAGAAAAAGGTGAAACAAGTAAAGGTGGTAGCAAATATCAACCACAGATCTCAAAACACTTTGGAAAAAAAATGAAAAAGGAAAGTATTTTGTCCCCAAACTAGTGTATGTAGGATCCATAAGCGACTTTCTTAATGTCATGAAACAGCAGAAGTACAGAGCTATTATAGAAAGTGTCCAAGCACTGAGAGCAGAATCTCTTGAGTCATGCAGCCTTCTCAGTGGATGCCTCGTAATAACGGCAGAACAGCAGACTCCAGCAGATAGTTTCTCAGTTTATTCCTGAATTCTTTGGGATTTTTGTAAGCTTTTTTTATTGTTTCAGTCTTCACTGATGCCAAGAAAAGCTTTGAGGTGTAAGTTTAGTATGCTCACCTGTGAGTCTTGGCACACACCACTCTCAACAGCAGGACTGTTGTGAGACATCAGGATTTATGGTGCTGAGACCAAAACATAAAACAGCCCAGAAAATCTTTGCCACTGAGCAGTGTGTATAAACAATAAAGTAGATGATGCAGGCAGATCTGATAGCACTTGCCACCACCTCCTCTGTTTTTGTTTGTAAATGTCCCAAGCTTTAGGTGTTTGCTGCAATCTTCTCTGTTTGGGGTCGGCCCCAGGGTGAGGCAGAGGTTTTTTCCAGGAATGAAGTTTAGATAAGATATCTAGTTTTTTGTGCTTAAAAACAACAGCAAATAATTTGCACATTACATTTTCATGAAGGATGTGTCTTGTGCTCTTCTCAGGAAATATAAATTAATAAATAGACCTCAAATTATACATCTTTTAAAATCAGTTTGTGCATTGTGTTCAGTAAAGGCCTGTTGGGCAACAGAAAAAAGGTGCATCTTGTCTTTTTTGAGAATGTATTTTCAGACAGATACCAGCAGGCACTTTTGGCTAGTTGATAAGTTGACTTGAGCGATGGATTTTTATCATGTAGCTGAAGTTTCCAATGGTCTGAAACTGTACAAGTATGATGCCACATGTGAAATTGTCTGTAGAGTGTTCAGTTTGTTTTTAAAAAGAAAAAAAAACAAGAACAAAACAAAACAAACCTTAAGCTACTCCTTACRCAAAGTGATTTTAAAGCTTATTAAAGCCAGATATTCAAATCATGTGTCAGAACTTAGTGAAAAGATTTGGCATGTGTCTACCTTGAGCAAAGTAGGTTTATACAGTGACATTTTGTTTATATGTTAGGAAATCCCATTATTAAGACTGTAATTGAAACCTTAATTCAGCTCAATGTGAATGCATTATGGCTTTTAATTACTTGATTGTGCACTTTTATTTTCCTCTCTATGTCTGTCTTTCATGGTGCACAGGATGGTTGTTGCTGTAGATGTGACTGATGCTTTTCTTGTGAAGGAAAATGCTGATCACAGTACTGATTAATTTTTTGCCCAAGTGAGGAAATATAGGTTGAAAGGACTGTGGGAAGAAAAGTCAAAGATCAAAGGAGACATGGAAAACTGTGTTCCACCTTTGCATCTACAGTAGAGTTTCTGTCTAATGGCAGCATAGAGTGTGTCTGTCACACAAGGCAGCACCATGTGGAGACACCTGAACAAAGTTTTATTGAAGCTGGTATATTGACATGCAAACTACAGAGATACTAGCTTGGGTCTCAGAAGCATCATGGCCCTATGCCTGGACTAATTAGGTTTGCTCCCTAGCAGTAAAAGCAAAATTAATTAGTTTAGGAGGAGAGTTCTGCTGATTGTGTCTGTAGCTTGTTCATTTGGTGCCAGCTCAGGTGTCACTGCATAACTCTACGTTGCATGAGGTAAACTGATGCCAGATGTGTTAGCACCCTTTTGACAGGTTATCAGTAATTTTATATTGCTTATTTTCTGATTGAATAATTTGTGAGTCTGAATCTGATTTAGAGAAACAGTGTGATTTGCGATAGCAAATGATGGAGTTTGAATGCATCCAATTCTGTCTAATGCAAAGTGGATTGAAAAATTAGATGCTTGGCATCTTGGACTAGGCAGACCAAAACTTGGTAGGTGTTAATGTCTGCGATAAATAGGGATGCCTGTACCACCGCACCTCTCTTGAGTGTTATGGAGACTTACTAACTAATCTTTGTGAAGTGCTCAGTTGTTACAGTGAGCGCCATGGAAAAGCCAAGAATTAATTTCATCTTTCTGTCAAGAGTTTGGATTAAGTATAGTAAGTAAGATATGAGGTCACAAAAAACCTGCTTATTTAGTGAGTACTGCTTACCCTGCACCTCTGCAAGGCAGAGAAGACAACAGCATGTGATCATGTAATTAAAGACCACATAATACTACCCAGAAGGGGGGTTGGCAAAGAACACACGGTCAGCCTTTGGACTTTTCTAGTACTAGAGTATTTAGTTTGTAACCTTCATATATTTATTAATACAGTTTCTTGTGATAAGTAAGGCTTAAGTTTAAAAAAGCAGAAAATACACTAACAAAGCAGCAAAATTTACAAAATGAGTATTATCAAAAAGCTGACCCATGCTTTCATGAGTACCTTAGGTGGAACTGTACTTCACTGAGCTAATATTTGTGAACCATAATTTTTTTTAATATTGACATTTTTAATATAATACGTCTAGTCTAGAGAAAATGGCTCATTTTTATTTTTGTTTTCATCTTCTGTTTTTCTCAGTAAGTCTGTAGATGAATATAGATACAAGTACATTTTCTTACAGTTCTGTGCCTCATAGCCCTTTTTAAGACAGCATGTTAGGAACATGGTTATTACTGATGAAGCACTGCAGTTCTTGTTTCAGAAACAGTGCATGGACCATACTATCCCTCAATGAACTCTATTGATTTTATCATAGACAACTTAGTACAAAAAATGCTATTAGTTAATTAAAAAAAATGCTACTAGCAAAAAATGTTGATGGTTATTCCATTCAATTTTGAAAATTTTACAGTTCTGAGCCCAATCAACATTTAGCTGTAGGCTTTTCAGAATGGTTGATAAATTTTGTGATCCCCAAATATTTTACATTATAAAATATGAACTGCTTTCTTTGAAAACCAACCAGATTTCTGTAGTTAGTTTGACATACTGAGGTGATATGCTGGTGTAATTTGTGAAAAATGAAGACAAAACCTTCTTTTTAATAATTTAGTCAAAAAAAGAAAAATCAAAATATTTACTTTGGGTTACAGTTTAAGAAGGTATTTTGGTAACTTAAGCTGACCATGGGGATTAGGACAAATTTCATTGTCCCTTTTTTATTCTTTCAAGAAAACAAATTTTGGGTAAAACACTTTTTAATCAGCTTTTTCTGGATTTAGAAAAATCTGACTACTGACCAGCAAAAGGAGAATACCTTCTTCTGATCTGAAAACTAGAGTTGTAAGAGGGTCAGCGCGTCCCTAATTATAATGATGCAGTTAACACTACTCTAATTGAAAGGTTGTGTCAGCATTTCCATTATAAAGCCATGTTTTTCATGGGTTGTAGCTCAGCTGTAAAGATTCAATCTGGGCTGAAACATGTCAAAAGACCTCATCCTGCTCCTTACAGAATACCTTCAATCTCCCAATTAAACCAGTGAGTTCTCTGGGCACTGAGTATTTCAGGCAAATAAGGGCAGACTTTACAAGGATCACTTTACAATGCCGTCATATACAACGGATTGGCATTCAAGGAAATACTTGAATTTGTAGAGAGCATGTGCTGTCAAAATTTGCCTATTTTCAGAATGCAAGCTCACCTGAAAAATACCCCCCAAATCAGATCATTTTAGTGCTCTGTCCTGGTCTCTGCTTCAGAAGATACAATATTCAGCAACTTATAAACGTACCAATTTGTAGTGGTGTAGATGTAATATTTAATAATAAAAATGCTTTATGCTGTATGGATAGAAACTTGTAAAACAATAACAGCTATGGTAATTTCAACATCGTTCAGAGCACAGGCTAAAAAATGGAAGAAATGGTTTGCTAAATGAAGGACAACTAAAACTCTAGGGGGAAATTACATTTAAGCTATAGAGAAGGTATTGCACAAGGGAGAGTAAAATGAGTGTTTAAAACCTACCTCACAATATCTGTTTAAAAGCATGTTGAAAACATCATGAATTGAAAGTACAAAAGTTGAAATAATAAATGCCAGTCCTGTTGAGACTTGTACTGCCATATAAAACAGTAACTTAATTATGAGGAAAATCAGAGTGGATCGTCATGTAGCTGCACAGAGGAGAGTCAGGACAATAGTTTGCTGGTACATGGAAGTCTGCCCTGATTTAATACGTTACAAAAAGTACAGGCCTGGACTGATGAATGAAAGAATTTGTATTGTAGATATTTTGAAATGTCAGAAAGGTAATATGATATACCTCAAGGCTTAATTAAAGGTGTCAAAGCTTCTTCCATTGACGAGATTGGCACGCCAATTAACTTCAGTGGAAGCAAGCTTGAGTGCAACACTGAGCCTTGGATTTTGTCTGCACGCCAAAAACTGACTTGAGGCAGAGCCTTGTGACCTCCAAAAATAGACAGAGCATGCCGGCTAACACCCACGTGAAATGTTGGGACGTAATCCTTCTGTTATGTTGTTCTGCAGCATAATCCTTCCCAGCCCTGCCCCGACATACGTGTCTTAGCCCCTCTGCCCTTCACAGACTGCTTTCATCCAAAGGCACTAGGTGACAATGTTAAGAACGAATATGTCTGAGCCCAGTAAGGATTTTGGAAAATCCCGACTGTAGGTGCACAGGGGAGGTCTGGGCCTTCCCTCCCATTCTCTTTCCAAATCTGATCCCAAATTCATAGACTTAATGTGAACCAATAGATTGATTCTAAATATCCCATGGCTATTTAAGTGGGATTAATCATATAAGCTACCTGAGATAGTGTTAAAACTGCATAGTGATAGTACCCAGTAGTTCTTTCTGTGAGCTAAATTCTGTTCTATGACAAAATGTTTGCACTGTAAAGGAATTGAGAATGTGTCTTTTGTGCCTGCTCAAAGAAATAGCCATGGCACCTTACTACTCCTGATACTCATGGTCAAATGTTTTCATGCTTTTGAGGGTGGCATTCCCACAGCTGAGAGTGTGGAAGCACTGTAGATAGGTACGCAATGGTGAACTCTTCCTGGAGCTGAAAACTTGCTTTTTTCAGGAGTTCAGCTGTTTTGACTTGTCCCTTCCTGTTCTGGAGTTGCACTGCAAGGGAGAAGAAATTCTGCATCAATGAACTCCTGAGATTAATGAATCCTTCCCCACTCCCCCTCCCCCCCGCAATTTTTTACTGAGTGATGTTATATGACATTTTCATGTGTCAGAGAAGTGCTTATATAACTTATAACAAGAAGTGCTAACATACTTAATAGAGCACTAACCGGCTATCATCTGAACTTGTAAAGGATCTGTCATTTGCTTCCAATAAAACTAGTATCAGGATCCCAAAGTATCAGAATTTCTCACAAGCTTAAAATGTAGTATAATCCAGGTATTAATTTTACAGACACAGTGTGAATTGGCTTCTTCCGACTTTACCTTGCAGCTATGTTAGGATTCCTTTTCAAACTCATATTTTCATATGAACTTGAATGAAATAAAAAGGAAACCTTTGGGTTAAGAGGAGTTATTTCATGAGACTGTGACTGTATGGGGACTTGCTAACCATCCAGATTTTCCCTCATGAATGCTAGCACTGTGTTTTAAATCATGTAGTTCTGAGAGCAATAATCCAGTTATGCTAAATAACATTTTTTTCCTTTGGTGTTCTAAGTACATTTTGCCATTACGCTGATGCAACCATTCCTGTAGTAAGGACCTTTTCAAGCTGCACAGTTGTGAAATAGAGAGCTTATGTCCCATATGGATTTCAGTGTGTCAAGTATGAAAACACAATAAAGCCTTGAAAGAAACTAAAAGAGAAACACTTATTCTAGAGTAGTAATAGCATATTATTTTTAATTGCATCAAACTAAATACTCAGTTAATTTGAAAACAAAGCTAAGATGACTGGGAATACCTAAACAATTTACTGAAGCAGCAATAATTGTAATTTGAAAGCTCACATAGGGCATGGAAGCTAGGACAATGTTGAAAGGTATGACAACTGAAGCAAAGCACTCTATTTTGTCAGGGAACTCTTTTCTATTTCTAGTACTGAAGATCTTTTTAGTGGCTTGTTTAGTACCACTGGATAGCTATTGGAGAATATAAATTTCCAATTTAAAAATTCATAGGAATACTATTTAGCCATTTTAAGGGTTACATTTTCAGAACTCCATATGAGAAAGTGCATTTTTGCCTCTGGGTGATTAAAGTCTGCATACTTAAATTCCCTCCCCAAAATTAATTAGGTGTGGTAGGTGGTATTCAACAGTTGCTACATTTTACATTGGAGGTGGTTATATTTCACTGATGAATACATACATCCATTTAATTTTGTGAAGCTATTTAGGATTTATTTGCATTAATATTAAAATGTAAGATTAAATGAACACTGCSCCCAAAAAAACAAAACAAAACAAAACTAAAAACCACCCTCTCTAGATACTTTGCTGTTGTAAAATGCCCATCACTAAGTGATGATCTGGCTTCATATTCTGCTTTTCAGATTGTTTGCTGATTTGTTACCAGCATGAGCAGATCTGAATTCAACATGAAAGGACACTGTAAAAGCAACTAGAAAAAGTAACAATGAGGCTACCTGGGAATATAGTTGGAATGAGCCAAACTACTCCTTTCTGCTACTTGGATTCCCTCCTCCAAATTTTTTGCTGGTTGTTACATCTTGGAGGCTCTTTTTTTTCTTTTTTATAGCTCAGTAGACACGTTTGGTCAATATTCATCCTTTGTACCTGGCTTTGTACTGGCTTGCCTGTGTTCTGATCTTTAAGTCAATCTTATACTGCTTGTTAGAGAATTTGTGTTACCTTGTTTCTGGTTTTGTCTTCTGAGTGATATCCCTTTGTTTCTTGGTATTATATGCATCCCCTATTTCTGATTCTCTTGTGTCAGTCAAACTGGTGGTTGAAGTTTGTTTTTATTCTATATTGTGTTCTTGCCTTGACTGTTGGCATGTGGTAGCTAAGACCAGTCCCTTGGAGAATTTGTAGATAGCTCTTCTGACTGGTGGGTAAGTATTGCAAATGGTACTTTCCAAAATAAATCCAAATTTGCCAATAGCTCTTCTCAACTTCCTCACAAATTTGAGTAGTAGTTTGTTATGTCTATGTAAGTCTTATTCTTAAATTGGTTTATTCTGAAATTTCCTAGATAATTTGGGATTTCCTGAAGCTACAGAATTTTATCCTGTTGTTAACCTATTGCAGGGTGGGGGTGGGGCTTGTTTGTTATTTTTTCCCACCTCAGTCTGTCAGCGTACACTGATCATTATCTCTTATTCCTGGAATAAAAAAAATATGTACATCTCATCACATCAGCCTTTAAATCTCCCAGTCCCCTTCTTAATAAAAAAAACATGCCATGTATATACTGCTCATCCCTTACTAAATATTAGAATGTTTTTATCTTGGAATATGATTTGCATATGAATGCAGCATCTTCTACTACGTGGTTCTTGATGGATGTGTTTGGATACTACTGTAAGAGATGTGCTTATGCTTTGTATTGTGTTCCAAAGCCATCTTGGTAGGCACTAGAATGTAAATCCAGTTAAGTTTATTGGGCACAAGAAGCAGCTCTATCTGAGAGGTATTACATCTTTGCCCCATGTTGTTGAGACTTCATTCAGAGTTTCAGTAACATCCTCTGTAGACCCTTGGGTGCATTCATTGCTTTCTAACAGCTTCTGATTAGGCTGCATATTCGCCTTGTGCCAGAAGGTGAAGTAATATAACAACTCTATTCCTAAGCAACTTTTCTATCTGAGTATACTCCCTTTCTCTGTCACTTACAGCTATACTAGCAAATCATTTGTTTTCTGGCTTTGCATCTGTGCTGCTTTTGACCATCTCCTAAGGCATTGCATTATAGCATTAACTGTTTCAGAAAGTTTAGTCCCCTAAAATTAATGACTCTTTTATGATTTATTCTACTCTTTCAAAAGACTGAAAAGAGAACTTTGGTGCACAATCTGATTTACGGGAGAAAGATTACATGTAGGAAGTAGCAACTTTGGAAGGAGAGGCTACAAAAGAAACCTTAAACCAAGAAAGGGAATCAGAAAACCTAACCAAAGCAGCAGGGAGGGGAGTAAGGAAAAGTCTGCAAGATCAACCTCCATCATGCATAAATTTGATGGGTAACTATGCACTAATAAAAGAATATCTTTTAAGAGGTAGGGGCTGTTATTTAGAAATTACTGGGGAGAAGAGGAACTTTCATGTATTAATTGATCTCTGCGTGTGTATAAGCCACCAAGAAATGTAGCTGTGAAAAGTAAATGTAATTCAGCAACAGATCAGGATGTTATTTCCAGGTAAAATAGAAAAATGTGAGGCAATGAATACTAGTGTTGGAACATGAGAAATTAAGATTAGATATGAAGTTGTTTTGTTTTGTTTTTTCATGAGGATGGTCAAACACTGGGACGGGTTGCCCAGAGAGGCTGTGGATTGTGTCTTTGGAGTTGTTGAAGACTTGACTGGACATAGCCCTGAGCAACTGACCTGATTAGACCTACTTTCAGCAGGGGCTAGACTAGGTGACTTCTGGAGTTCCCTTCCAAACCAGCTTGCTCTATCTCTTTGTAGCCTATAGACTGGCATACTTTTTTTGTCTTTTATTGTGTGTCACAGTTTATAGGATAGCCAATATCTGCTTTGTTGTTTGATCTTTTTTTTTCTTTCCATATTCCCTTAATGTGACCATATAAATTTTGCTGCACTGTAGCCACACTCTCCCCCTGCCCCCCCCATGAAGTTCATCTCCTTTGCTCCATGAGGGCATTCTCACAACAACCACGCCTACAAGCTGGAATCACATACTCCGCTTGTAATTCTATCTTTATTGTTCTCAAAATTACATAGAGTGTCAGAAATACGTATCTGTTTCCTCTCTGCTTCTAAGTTTCACATAAAAGGGAAAAAAAAAAGGATATATAAAAAGTACTTCTCTAAAGTCTCATTGTATCTGGAGTCATAACATTCATCAGACACTTATCAGTTGCTCTAATGCTTCAGGTATTATTCTCCACAACAACTCTCACTGATGCTTCATTCTTTCTCCCAAGTGAGATATTAAAAACCCTTGCCACCCACTCATTTTACCACTTGCTTTTATCTGTACATTTGTGACTGTCTACAGACTCACTTCATACTTCCACAGTTTTCATGCAACCAATTCAGATTTATAGTGGTTGAGGCTCTTTTAATGGTGCACGTTTTTAGTACTGATCTGGATTTTGTTATTAATCATAATGTCTTCTGTGTTTTAGGGAGCAACCTTAAAATAACTCCTCTAACCGTATGAATATGAAAGATGGACCTATAGACTTCCTGTAGCAATGGCTTGCGTGCAGGCCAGTTGCCTTCAAGGTGATTGCTGAGGGCCTCCTTTGAACTTGTTTGTTCTGTAGCTTGTGCGCCTCCCTTAAGTTCTTTGAAAGCTGCAGTGCTTCCAGTGTTAGCACAGTAACAGCTTGGATAGCAAATTGAGAACACTTCAAGTTATTTTCTACTTTTAGAATATGTCCTCTGTTTACATTTACTTTTGCATACATTATATGTGTGGAATTGGACAAGTCAGTCTTGCTTCCTTTTGGCCCATTCCACTTTCTGATTCTTTTATCCAATTATATAATGTTTAATATACCAATATGGCTGTGAGATTTTCAGCAAAACCAGAAAAACCTGGTTTTGGTATCCTTTTTTAATAGGGAAGTGTTGGGTTATCAGTTGTGCAAAGGTTTCTTAYGTTACTCTGACAGCATAAAATATTCAAAGAAGGCAGAAACAGGTATGGTGTTACATGGACAAAACATTTATGTGTTATCCAGAATCCCTCTTCCTGTTGCTGAGGATGGATTGATTGTTTTTAGAAGTGTTGCTGGAGAACATTTCTTACTTGTACTTTTTCTTCTCTCTCTCTGTCTCTCTCTCTTTCTCTCTAGTCCCTTTCAGATCCTTAGAATAAAGAAACACCTTTCCTGCCTCTGTCCCTGGACTGAATGGAAAAACAGGGCAGCAAAGTTAAAATCCTATTTATAACATCATTTCTGGCAGACTTGGAATAATAAAAGGTCTTTGCTGAGGCTTTTGTTGTCAGTTTTTAATGAATTCAGGAGTTCGTGCTCTTTCCGTATTAGAGCAGCAATTTCGATAAGTCATGCATAGACTGACTTTGTACGTTTTCTCTAACAGGAGAATTAGAAAGTACCCTCTAAGGTCTGTGTGATTTGAAGAAAGAAGGAAATGTAAAAGTGGTGGAGTAAAATGATGTTCTGAGTTTCTGGAAGTATTGCATATTTTTCCAGAAAAAGAATCCAGAGAACAGTTGAGTTCGTTTGGTGAAGTGATGGTCATATTCTATTATCACTAGTCCCTCAGATTTTTTTTATTAGTACAAATTGTGTTGTCTCTTCGTAGACTTTTTTCCTTTAAACTTGATAATGTAATTGTGTCAAAATACAATAACTTGGGTGTCTTTTTCTTAAATACAATAATGCAGATAGAATGTTATTTTCCGTGAAATGAAGTTTTAGAGTCCTTAAATCATAAATCTTGGAAATAATTGAGGTCTCGTAGTGTATGTTAACATTTTTGATTCTCTAAATAGCAAGAATCATAATTGTATTCCTAAAGCATTGTCAGTGCATAAGTGGGCCGTGTAGCATGTTGATTGTTTGCAGCTGTACAGTTACTTTACATGGTGCAGTGTGAGAAGGACAAGCACAAAAGACTTATGGATTTTTATGAGAAATGTGAACAGGCCCTTATATTTAAACACAAAGCAAGGGAGCAACTTTACAACCAAGGGAAGAGTTTGCAACCCCAAAGCAAAAGCTGTCAGTTTTTCATGCCAATCGCACAGTTATTTGTACAGGTGCTTGAAACCCACAGCAAATATAAGAGGCAGTCATCATCCTCCCCAGATGGAAAACATTAGTTTTTCATATCTTTGATCAAGCATTTTGCAAGAATAAGTAAAACTTACATGACTTGCATAATGGACATGGTTTCACTATGAAATAGGATACAATCTGAATATATTAGATATGCAACTGCTGAATGATATATCAAACAATTCCAGTATGGTCCAGCTATTCCTTAAAACTTGTTTCACTTGAATGCACAGTCAAAAAATTTTGCAAGTTAATTTAAATAACAATGTAAAAATTGTTGTACGATATTTATCTGGTGTAAGATAAATGCAAACTATTTTACTACTAAAAGTAAACCTGTGTAGATCTATTATGGCAGTCTCTGGGAGTGGGAGGGAATATGGGGAAAGGAAATCTGTGGAAGAGATTTTTGTGTGTGGCTCAGAAAACTGACTAGAAGCAACAGTTACTGCGCTGATTCTACAAATGAAGTTTACAAGACATTCAGGTGGGATTAGTGTGTGAAATTTAGCCATATCTCATTACAATTTGAGCTTTGCATTGAGGAAATGGCCAGTCTCACCCGCTTCTAACAAAAGTCCACCTGACTTCTAGTGCACGTATAGGGGAACAGACACAGTTTAGTGACATCTTGGACAAAAGTGTAATAACTGTGTGTAAAGATCTGTATATATTTCCATATCATAAGAAAAAAAGGTGGAGGAGAAATAATATAGTTGATTGCTTGACTTTCTTTGTGTGTTCCCCTTTGTCATTTTCCATAGGTTTCATTATAAAACCGAAGTGCCTGGCAGAGATTTGAGGATAGTCGCACATTTGTTCTGGTCTTTGTGTAACATGATGCTCTTAGTAATTTCACAAAGGGCAGCCCCCCTTGCACTTGTATAGAACCTTTTCTGTACACGATACCTCTGTAGGGGGTTGCCACCTGAGGACCTCCTGGTAAACTGGACATTTTTGGAATCTACAGGACAGCATACAAAGAGTGCGTGTGGCAGGGATCCTGGACAATGCTGATATCCATAAGTAGTCTACTAACCTCTTGTATGTTAGGTCCATAGAGATCTCTAGATATATCACAGCTCTGTAGGTCTCAGACCACCCCTGGACTGAAAAGTATAACGACAGCCTAAAATCCCTATGCTTGTGCCATGCTCCTTCCAGCAGACTGCAGAGTCCATGCTTTAGAGGTAAAATGTGGACTCTGACCCCCAGTCTTTAAATTAGGGGATTAAATATTTGATTTTTAATAAGCAGCAGTTTCTTCCATCTCTGACTTACTGCTTCATCAACCTTGATTTTGTTTAATAAAAATCAATGCCATACTTCCTCCCAGGAAAGCTAAATGTAATGCCTACCTTTATACCACCATCCCTGTTTCTGCTAGCTGAAATGTGAGGTGTCCTGAGACAAACTGCATTGTCACACATCTAATGTGCACGAGTAGAAGTGTTCAAAAAGAGAAATTATATTTTGCTGTTACTGTGAGTGTCCAGTTTCTGCTGTCTGGCTTATAAGTGAATGGCAGTAGTGTGCGCAGTGCAAACAGTTCCCACGCTGCTGTTTGAAATTCATATGGATCTAGATAGAAAAGTGGATTTTCTGGGGAGAAGTTGGAGGATTCCTTTTTGGCCTGCTAGCACAGCCAGCATGCGCTTTCCCATGCTGTGTGATGTGGTTCTCTTCTCTCAGTTCCTCCCTGTCTGTCTGTCTTCCTTCGCTTGTATTTATTTATATAGGATAAAATGCATATCTTTGTAAGGAATTGGAGTCCAAAACTTTGCTCTTACAAATCAGATCCAATAGTAAAACTAAATCTACAAGCAATGCTGCTTCTTTGGGGCATTTTGTCATTGGCATTTCATGTTCCTGTCTACATTTTACAGCTGTAATTTAGAATAAACACAGTAAGAAATAAAATAAGTTATGCCAACTGTTAGGACTCAGTCCTGCTTTGATCAAAATCTGGAAACTACTTTGGGGAAACTGAGCTTGACCCTCATGTTAAGACACTTTTTTGAGTAGAAATATTCAGTAAGTAACATAAAAGTAAAATCCCTGGAAAATGTCTCTCCAGTTGCCGCTATTTTTTGCTGTTGTTCCTGAAATATTTAGTAGCAGTATTCAAATCAAACTATTAAGTAGTGGATGATCTTTCAGTCTACCGGATGTTTGAGTTTTCTTTTATTTTATCACATGCACAGTTTGGAGCTTGGAGAGCTCTCGTGGCTTGGGGCCGCTCAGTTATTGCCACAGAGTGTGCAGCACAGCCCTTGCACCTGCTGTGGCAAAACAGTAGTTAACAGCCCGTTGGAAACACGAACGCTCCGCAGAGAAACACTGCACCGTTCGGCCCTTTCTGAAGCTCATCCCATTTACTTTTTTGTGAGTGTTGTATGGGAAGTCAGAACTGGTGAGAAGTTAAATGTTTCTTTGTGCATTGTATCACTGCTGTGTTTTGTGAATTAAGATCTTGTTATAGATATAGTCATGATTTTGAAAGGAGAAAGGAGACAAGGTAAAGAGTTCTTTTCAGAATTGATTAAACTGGAACAGTGCTGCAAATTCTTATTTTTTTAGCAAAAAAATAAAAGCATATGTTTAAGATTCATCTCTAATTTGCGATGAATTGCTTCAGTAAAACTACTTAACATCAGTACTGTTAATCTTAATGGTTTCAAGTGACCCGTGGTGTAAGAGTCCGTCCCGTCAGCTGAGTGCAAATCCCTTCTCCCCAATTAAGCCCGTTTGACCACAAGAGGGAGTTCCTTGCCAACTGTTTACTCATCAGGAAAGCGGCAAGTGGAATCACAGGGGCTCCAAGGAAAGTTAACACGTAGAACACCTACTTTCCGTTGCTGTGGGCTAAAACAAGAAATAATTTATTTTACAGTTAAAAAAAACTTTATGAAAAATAACATTTATTGCACTTTAAAAATCTACCTAAATGTCTTAGTTTTATTTAACAATATAACTGCTCTTAAAGTATACCATACTTATGACATAGGAATGTAGAGTTATAATCAAACACAATGAGCATGTGTCATGTATGGCTGGTTTTATTTATGCGGTATTAAAATGTGTTATAAATTATTTTGATGAACTCTGTTCTCAGAATTAGGAAAATAGTTATTTGTATTCAATGGACTTCGCTATTTATTTAGTGCTTAGACAAAATACATTACTCAGGTGGATAGTCTCTTTTGKTTTTTTTTGTTTTTTTGGAAGGGGATTCTTTTTTAACTACATTCCTTCTCATTTCTTACGCTATTAATTGTTGCAATTACTCTTAAAGCTTATTTCACGTGTAACTTTTTTATGACTATATATTATGAGGTCCTGGTGAAGAAAATTCAAATACTTGAACCTGCTTTTTTCCCATGCTGTGTTAAACTACTTTTGACACAACATGCCACACACAGTCGTAATTTTTTTGAACGTTTGCTTTTAATTTAACCCGAACTCATGATTCGGGTTCAACCCATACGAAATCTTTTGTTAATCTGAGAGCCACGTAGATTTTCAGAGGATTTTTTCCACTTGTTCTTAAGGAATAAATGCTCAAAAATAGGAGAACTCCACATAAATCCTAGATGTATTATCTAGTAGCTAAAACCAGATAGCAATATGCTCCAAAAAAAAWTTCCAAAAATAAAAGAATTCTGACTTTTAGGGGAAAAAAGGATTAAGTGATCCATGTGCATAACAAGACATCTATCAATACTATGTGGGGAAATATGAGCCCGCCCCTGCCCAGTGTGCCCTCACAAATGCCTATCTTGTATTTACACTCAGCGTAGGACAACGGGGTGGTTAGTGCAACCCATTTTTCCTACATGACTTGTGATTCTTAAAAGGCTTTAAAATAATTTCTAAACTCCAGTGGCTACACAGAGCTTACTGAGTTTTATACTAGCAATCCTTTTACTTCTATAGCATTTTCTTTATGCTTTACAAGTATTAGTTAATTAAACTTCACAAAACCCTGGTGAGTAGGTAAATTCTTTTGGCTTTGTATTGCAAGAGCACTGATGCACATGGAGGGGGGAAAAAATGAAGCTAAACTTTTTCAAAAGTTGGGTATACCCAGCAGCTATTTAGTCAGTCCATTACCCAACTGCTGTGTGTACTCTTAGTGTTCCCTAAATTGGACCCCTAAAACATAAAGGTCAAGTCCTAAAGCCAAAACCTCGCTTAACTGAAATAAGTGAAAGCTACGGGTGTTAAAACTTTGGTTACTTTCTCTGTTCCCTTAGCTGGTGTGTGCATCCCTGGTTTTCCTAATAGATTCTTGGAAATGTAATTTTTCATCAGACACTGTGAATGCAGCAGAACTCAGTCACTGTTTTTACATGGTGTTATTGGAAGGCAAATATTCATCAAATCAAACAGCATGGCATAGTAATTGGGAAAGATGACTTACTTACAAATTTAGTCCTTTGTTTTATAGAGTTTAGAATTCAAACAAAGCAAGTTTCTCTAAACTGAAGTTTGACTTAAAAATATATATCACATTATCAAAATGCATTATTTTTAGAGCAGGTGTGTACTGCTTTTTAGTAATGGCTCTTCATTGTAGAAAATAACATTTTAATATTTGTCTTTAGTTTTAATTTTGTATGATCCAGTGATTTTTCTTAGTGTAATCTCGTGGGGGAGGAGGTTGGGGGGGGTTGTTGTTTTTTTTTTTTGTTGCTGTTGGGATTTTTTTGTTTTTTAATAAAGCTATGAGCTCTGTAAAATGTCTGACTTTCTATAACATTCTACTTAAGTGAGTTCAGCCAGATTAAGTTCTCTGGAGACAAAAGAAAGTGTTTGTCAAAACGGACTGATTTTTTTTCTCTGTTTTTAGTAATGATAGGGAAAAATAGGACGTAAAGGAGGAGAATCTTGGGAAGGAGAAGAGAGATTTCATATTCTTTCAGTATGTTCATTTGAACGCTGGATGAAAATTCAAATTATTAGGGCTTCATCAATATCAAATCTTATAAATGTTTATATTCTCCTCCCCCGCCCCCCAAATACTCTCCGCAAGTAACATGGGATGTTTCCATTTGTTATTTGAACTCTTAGACTAGATTACAGAGAGTAACCGTTGGTTTATTTTAGCACAAGATTATTTGGAAGTCACACACTTGGAACTATTGATATCAGCTTGCGTTTGGTCTGGTCTGGAGATCATTATAAAATAGCAGTAAAGCAAATTATGAAGAATAAAAGTAAACTTTTTTTTTTAAATATACAGCCAAATATGTTCAATTAGCATGGAGGCCTTGACTTTTGAAAAACATTTCCATATTATGTCATTTGGAAGAACTAAACAACTTATTTTCTTCTTTTACAGTAGCTATTGCTTAAAATGTAAACAGTTGAACATACAACTTTGTTTTAAACTGCACTAGTTCTTGCAAATTATTATTTGGAAGTGTGAAACATTTTTCGAGAGTGTCTTTTCAATACTTAAGCTTTGTAAATAAAATATGCAGTAATATTTTATACAAAAGCAAGCTTTCATTGCCAAATCTAGCAGGCTTTTGAAATGGATTGATTGCAGTCAAATATGCACCCACACAACCTTAAAAACAAGTAATAGCAACTTTCATTTTAATGGTCGTAATTCTGTTGTGCTTTTTTTTATTGTAAATTACAATTTAGTACAGATGTGGAACAAATTTGCATGGTTAATGGAATGGTTTTCCATCTTGTTCCACTTTTCTATAGCTTGATCAGCTGTCATGCTTAAAGTTACAAATTCCTGATATTATTGAAAGCATGCAGCTGCAGGTTGGATTTTTTTCAATTGTCTGCGTACAGATGGAAAAAATAATGAAAACAGTTAATCCAACTTATGTCCTTATCTGAAGTATAACAAATTATCTCCTTAAGGTAGAAAGTGATTTGAATAATATTTCAGTTATTAGGTAAATTAGCTGACCACTTTATTTCTAACTGTTTTTAAATATACAAATCTGTTAATCTAGGTATGCCCTAAGATTTAAAGACATTAGCTGATTAACTATACCATCAGCAGTTATCCTTTAGAGACAGAGAAAGGGGATTATCAGAAGTCCTGAGCAACTCAAATATAGCATCAGCTTTCAGAAAGATAAAACATATCGCCCTTGCCATTCTGTTAGTTTAACTTAATTTCATAGTAGGAAAAGAAAACAGACCAAAGAGCGTTAATATTTTCAGGGGCAACGGTGGGAGAGAGGGACTTTGTGGAAGCATGTGCTTATCTGTATTTTCATGTGGATATGCTGTAGCCAATTTTTATGTTCTGATTTGTATTTTGATAAAGCTATTAGTCTCCAAAAATTAGTTCTGTTACATTTGGTTTTGAGCATAGCCAAAAGCATTCAAAGTTACAGATGAGAGTGTATGATCCCTCCTATGCATTACTCTTCTAATTTCATTGTGATCTCTCCAAGAGGATGGTCATGTAGTTTTGCATAGAATGTTTAGTATTACTTATTATTTTAAAGTCACTATTTAGAAGACAATGTATTTTATGAAAGCACAGAGTGTTCTTATTTGGGAAATATTGGGAATGTATTTGAGATCGGGGAAGCAATATTTAAAAATGGGATCTTGAAAGGATTTAAATGAGTACTGTGTAACAAAATAAGACACATTTGAAAACTACTAGACTGTGCATCCATAGGACAGCAAACTGTAAAACTGTTATTTGTTGATGGATTAAAAAAAGGAATTGGAGTAACCTACAAATAAGGTAATATGGAATATGACTTTATCTTTGTCAAGTAATACTGATAAAAGTTAAATTTTTGGAGCTATAAAGTAATAGACACCATGTCGTTAGTACTTTTCTCATAGAGAGTGTTTAAATTATAAGTTGGATGTTTGTAAAAGTCATCTATTCAACTTTTAGAATATATCTCCAAAATGATAAGAAACAAATCTAGTATAATTGGGAGGAGGGAAGGCACAAGGAAGTGAAAACCTGTTCAATTAAAAGCCTAACCTGGTGGATTTATGCAATGAAAAGTTAATGGACTGGTTTGGGTTCCATAAAATAGTACATTTTTTTTATTATCTGAAATGCTTCATGGATCTCATATGAACATACTTAATGTTTCAGGAGCATTACCTCCTCAGAGTTGTAATCACAATGTGTATCAATAAAGATAAAATACCGTAGGCCATTGATTCACGTGGATCAGCTTGGAAACACATAGACAGAAACTTCTCTACTGATCTTTCAACCACTAAATTTATGGACAGAAGTCAAGAGAGTTCATTCTGAAAGAGAAGTTGGGGGAAACAGTTGGCTGCTGTAACTAATAAGCTACTGGTTTACCCTCTCCATTTCCTCCAAAGGCACATGCCATTACATTTAACAGTTTAGTACTCAAAACAGGTAGATTATTCCCAGGATTACTGAAATACTATTTGTATTTTCCATTTGAGTATACCTATAGTATACTTCAGTTTCAGAAATTTCCCACTGTTTCATTACTATTGAAGTTGGCTACTGGAGATTATTTTTCCATTTGGTACTGCCTCAGCTGTCCAGACTGAGAATATAAACATAAGTCTTTGGAACTTTCAAATTAAATTTGAATAATGCCTCTGAGGACATTCCTTAGTTCACTATGTGCTCTCCTTCCCCCATTTCCCTTTGCTCTTGTTCATTCTTCATTTGTATGTCGAAGGACAACATATTTTACTGTTGCGTTTGGCTTTTCTTGTTTTCACCTTCATTATCACAACAGTGATCCTAGATTTTGAACAAAAAATGGTAATTCTTTCTGTCTTTTCCTTTTTTAAATCTTTTTTATAGAAATACTATAAATGAATACTGCGGTTAAAATATTCTTAAATTGTTTTAAAATAATATTGTAGTGTTCACACTGGCACCGTTTCACTTGTATGCGTTGTCTACAATCCCTGTACATTTTGCTATAACTTGATATCATAATAGATGTATGCAGCTGAGTGTAAGATAGTGGAGGTGATTTGTTCTTGAAATGTATGGTTAAATAATGCATTTCATATTCGATCTGTGGTTTCAGTTTAAATAGCATTCCAAAATCAGTCCTGTAAGCAGAAGTCCTACAGCTATTATTTGTGAAATTGATTCTCTTCTAAATCCTAACAATATTCGTTGTCACTTTGTGGCCTTTCAGGCACTTGGGGCACTTTTCATCTTCCTGTGAGGTTACCATTAAACAAATATGAGTCCCCTAATTAACCCTTAAATAAGGCTATTTCCATGTTTCCTTATGTTTCTGAAATAGCCTTGATGCGTGTGGAATGATGAACTGGATAAAATGACAGTAGAAGATAAAACAAGGAGGACCAAGGTGTTTCTATCCCATGTAAGTGCAACAATAAGATATATTAAAGATTGTATATTTGGTCTGTTCCTTCAGTAGATGTAGAATTTTTATTTTATCTCACTGCACATTTTTATTCAAATGAGTAGTTTTCAGCAATTGACTTAGCACAGAAGTCTTTTGCCCCGTCTCCAGAGAGCTAGACATTAGATTTTCCAGTTCTGTGTTGGAATAAGGTTTTTGTTATGTTCCTGACTGCTTTTAATCTATTTCAGTTTTCTTTATTTAGCAGAGATGAAGAGAAAGTGTTCATAGAACAAAAAGACATTTTGACTTTCCTGGCAAAGTTTATTTCTGGAATTTTTCTCCTCTGGTATATAGTGTTTATCTTCAGATTTTCTGTGTTCCTAATAAAGTTAGATTGCACTACAATAAAATGGGAGAACATAGGATCATTATGAGACCTATTCCACATAATATCTTAATTCTTTGTTATCCATTAGGAGTTTAAGCTTCTGTCTTGGGTCATGTGAACCCAGTRTTCCTTCATTTTTTTTTCATTGGCATTCACATTTACCTACATCTGCCAACATTTTCTTCTTTGTTATAACAGGCAATTCTGTAAGTTCTACATCAGCTTTATCCAGATGTTTTCCAGATAGCCAGCACCTGACTACAACTGCCTTTTTATAAAAAGTAAATACTCTGCAATGCAATGAAAGAACATTTTCTGACCTCTTAGTAAGCTTTCCATTGAGTTGCAGAAATTGTCATCCTCTTATATGAAAGAAAAAAAAAAAAGTAGGTGCTATAATAGAACACAAGTCATCTGATGAACTTAGTATTTAAACATGTGGTTAGAAATTTATTTAGACATTTATAGCTTATCATAAGATTAAAGACTTTCTTCCTGTGACTGACACCATTGCACTTTTCCATGCCTTCGTTACTCTCAAAATCAACCACTTTCATCTTATGGTGCCAGGCCTTCTAGATAGTTGGCTAAATCATCTGCAGATGCTCATCCTCAGGATGCTGCCATCAGAACTGTTATTAACAAGTCTAAATTAACTTTATAGCTCACATTTCTCCCATCTTGCAATCTGTACATTGGCTGACTTTTTGACAGTATATTGGTTTGGAATAATGTAGTACCATTTGGGGATGATTTGGCCACAAGTAGCCAATTCAAGCACATCGTCTTTCAGTATGTAACATATAGCTGTGTATCTTTTCTACCTAAATGTATGCCTAATAGCTGCAGCTACTTTTATTGCTTTTGGTATTATTTTTCTCTTGCATATTGTCAGCTTAATGTTTTCTCTTAATTAATAGATGGACCTCATCTTCCATTTTCCCCTCCTCTTTTTCAGCCTGTTGCTCTTTGACCTTGCTTGTCAATGTAGATTTTATTTTTAATGGAATTTAAATGGATTTTATTGTAAATAGTTGTCATTCCTGGCCTGATTTTTTTCATCAAAGTATCAAAGATTTTAGTATGAGATTGTAATATGTATTACTTCTTTAGATGTAACCTTCAGATCTTCATTTTCAGATGCATCTATGCACATACAGATACTATGTCTAATTTAATGCAGTTTACTACTACCTGTGTACCAGAACAGGTATTTCAATATTTAAATAGCTAACCATGTACACAAATTGCTATTTCTTTGTTGAACTTCTTGATTTGCATGATGACTATGGTAATTACGTGTACAAATTAAGTGTTCAACTGTGCGCTCACTTTGCATGAATTGATTATAAAAATCATTTTGTATGTATCAAGCCTTTAAGACTGTATTACAGGGACTGATAATAATGATTTATAGTAAACTTGCACAAAAGTTATTTTAGCAAAATATTTCAAAGTCCTTGTAGTAATAATGTTAAAATGTTCCTCTGAACTGTTTCTCTTGGAGATAAAGTGAAAAGAAGTCTACTTTGTCTCAAGATTGATGGTAACATGTTTACAGTAGTGTTTTTCAGCTTGGTGAGCATTATGGTAATGATTAGAATGTTTCTATGCCAAAAAATATTTGAAGTAGAATGTCCAGCAGGAGTCAGTGATATAAACTTAAGCAGACATTCTTACATTTCTCCCTTTGTGTGCATGCATGTATTTGCCAAGAACAGACTACTGAGCACCCAAGGATAATTGGTCTGTTTCTAGAAAAGGTTATTTCTTTAAATTGGTGATTCAATGTGCTATGCAGCTCATTTTGTACCTTAAATTAAACCCTGGGGCTCAGCTGACCTAAAAAGCCTGATGATATGAGAAGCTTATACTGTATCTTACCTTTTGCCATAATGAATAATGAGAGGTGCCTTTATGCATCGTGACAGTTGAAGTTCAACATTTTTGTTTGTTTGCTGGAAGGATGCATATCTTCAACCATCAAAATAGGCATCCAGACTGGTGATGCAGCAAGATTGATTTTTTTTTTCATAATATAAGGGGAAAAAAACCAAACAGATGAAGGTGATAAAAGCACTTTTGGTTCCAGGAAATGTGGTATTTGAATGATTGTACAGTTACCTTGTAGATCAGTAGTATGGGGAGGGAGGGAAAGTGAACCCAAAATATGCTCATTCTTTGGTAGTCAGTAACACAGAACAAAATATCAGGAGTTGAGAAGTTGTTTTTATGGAAGGAAGTGAATAGGCATTATTTCACCTCATATCTACATGTGGTACTCCTAATCAATGTATTATTCTTGGTGTTGGTCCTCAGAGCACTCTGGATTGACGTTTTCAAGCTTGAGGTTCTGCTTGCTAGATGCCAGCATGTTTATACACTTGATTTTAAATGTTAATTAGGTAAAAGCAGAGGTAATTTGGAGAAAGAGAACCAAACCCTTAATTCTGTCATCTCTGTGACAGTTATCTCAGTTATTAGCATAAAGGGTCAGGCTGTCTTTTGTTTATTTTCCTTCTGGCTTCAGCATCTGTCTTCACAGAAAGGAGAGAAAGTGCCTCGCAAACATACTGTTATTAGGGTGCCTTTCTCATATATCAGAGCTGTGATTCAAACCCAAGAGTATCTATAAACAAGCCTTCCAACATGATAAGCACTCTTAATCACAAAAGCATCCAGCTGGCATTGTATCTTCTCCCTCACCCCACAAACGAAACAAACTCAATGTTCTGGCTTTTCCATAGGACAAGGTGGAGTTTAGATACTTACCCACCTCTGAATTTTCATGGGTATATACACTTGACTTTTCTATGCCCCTCTTGCCCTTGTCATTTATGAACCTACCCTGTTATCTGAACTTGTCTCTACTTTTATAGAAGTTCTGACTAGAGCTTTTTTGGTGCTTAACAATTTCTTTAGGTTTTTTTCAGTGTCATGAGTTGAGGGCGCTTCGCTGTGGCTGAATCGTTCTGTTGGGTTTAGGGGTCTAAAATCTTAGCACACATGGGATAAATAGTGTGTAGCCCCTGGTTTTCTGTGAGACAGTATTCAATGCCTTTCTTTTTAGTTCAAAAGCTTAAATCACCACAGAAGCACTGTTGTAAAATGTCACATTCCTCCAGAATAGTATTTTCAGAAGCTGGTTCAGTTTATAAATTCCATTATGTTTGCTACACTATAGTTAATCAGCCAAGGTGTGAATGTAGCACTAGAATGAATCTTACAAATGTCCTATACAACTTTAACTATCTTCCATGGAATAACATTCCACATCCCCCAAGCTTTCACCCCACCCAAATTGTATACCATAACAGTTATACTATTTCTGAGTGGGAGAAAAGTATTAAACACCATGTGCCTATAACTTAGCAATTTAGTAAAGGTAAATAATTAATTTGCAACAGTCTCACAAAATTGTGTATCATCAAGAAAAATTATTCACAAAGACAGAAGCATGCATATGTACACTTATTTATAAAGTATTAGAGCATATGAAGAGTTGGAAAAAGTGGGTATAAACCTTGAACTTTTAATTTTTCTTTTGTGGACAAAGTGCAGGAGATTAAAGCAATACCTTTTATTGGACCAACAAAAAGCGGTCAGGCTTTGAGACTGGAAAGGTTGCATCTTCAGTTTTTACTTTATTGATCTTGCCCACTGCTCCTTACAGGCCAGATCAACTACAAATATTTTCTGTATGCCTTGGATGATGCCTTTCTTCCTTTGAGACTTAATGTTTCTTTTTGTGATCAATGGTAAAGAAAGACTGTGTGGAGAACTGAAATAAAAAAGAATGTAAGGAAAGGAATCCTTTAATATTAGTTGTTGTTTGGCAGATTATCTCAGTGAAATTTTTAAAATAATTTTTAATATTTTAAAATTATTTTCAAAATTATTTTTAATAGTGAAAAATATGACTAAATGTGGAAGCTGCTCTCTCTCATTACTTCAGTATATCCCAATATTCATTTGGGGCTACTTTTTGAGATGGCTTTTCATATTAGAGTCTGAGATCACAAAATGCTCCCATCAAAAGCAAAGTACCTTAAAGCATTAAAAACAGTCTAACCTTGCCCCAGCTTCCCCCACCTCCCAGCTCCCTCCCCACCCCCCAATCCCCTTTAACCCTTTTGTTTTCCAAGAAACTACAGGAAAAGTATTGCCCTAAGGCTATGTGATATCTATTTAATCTGTCTCAGCACATCTAGAATTATAAGAATTTTGCATTCCTCTTAATTCTCCCACTTCAGTGATTACACCAATGACCACAATTTGTAAAATGGTTCATTTACCATTTAAACAGAGAACTAAACAATGAGATTTTCAAAAGAATCTTTCATGGGCTATTACAATAAGAGCTGATGAATACAGAACAAGCTGGAAAACTACAGTTTTTATTTGGCCGAACTGGCAGGTTTTGCCTGAAAATCTAGTCCCCTGTGGCTGGCAAACAATATAGAATATGAAGGGAGGGAGAAGGGAAGCAAGTAGGACTGTCAGCAGAGAGAACCACCTGGAAGAGCAGGTTGCATCCTCAGTGTCCGAGGATCTGATTGCTAATGTACGGGGCAAACGCCACGCTGCTCTCAGACCCTGTCTCCCCGATTACATTTTTGAAATTCACAATCTGTGTAAATTCTTAGAAATTGTATAAAATGCTCCTACTCGAAAACTAGCATTTTTTCCAGCAACATTCAGTAGCTAAACTATTTTCCTTTTTTTTTTTCTTTTGGTTTGTGTATTTTAGCAAAATAAATATTTCAGATTATTAATCCATCTAATAATTACTCTTTCATCCCTGAAAAGTTTTTTGAAACATTGTTAGTTTTAATTGGGCACAACTAAACTTTCCTCTTCTTGGTAACTGAAATGGGCAGCAGTCCAAATTCCATTAAATTTAAATCTACTGAGCAGATCCTTGTAGTTGATCTGAGATCTTCCATACTGCTTACAATATTATTGTTCAATATAACTATTTGTAGGAGAAGTTCCTATTAAATTCTAGTTAAATTAAAAGAAGAGAACTGAAACCAGACTGTACGATATGTTGTTTTGATATATAAACAAGTTTTGTGTTTAAGCAGCTCCTCCCAAGCTTTACGTGTTTTGCAGACTGTGACCACATACAGCCCGAAGGCTTTAACTGAAGCAGCCTGGCTATGCTGTACATGCTGCTTGAAGGTGTAGAAACAAGTGTACTTAACAGTGGAAAAGAAATGAATCTGCTGGGTGTCAAGGATCTCCTGATGAAAATACGAAGTTAACGTTGGAGGAAACAAAACCAATAATTCCATGGTCCTGAAAATAAGAAATTAAGCGCTTAGGATAATAAATATAAATTTTGACAATGCTTTATTTTAATGGCACATGGATTAAAACTGCATTACAATGAAATTGCTGCAGAACATCCACATTAATATCAAATGAATTCATTATGACCAGCACAGTTACAATGAATACTAAATGAATTAATAATAATGAACCACTTAAAGTGTTACCTAATTGTTTTATTTCATTTTTATGTATATTTTTGTCCAAATTTAACTGTTAGGTTAATAGAGAATGGCATTCAGTAATTCATTTCAGCACCTAGTGTTTGTAGGTGATTACTTTCGCACCACATTCAGTCAAGTCTGGTGCATATCAAGCATTGGGCAGATGTCTCAAAAAGACCTACCTATTGCTCCAGATATTTCAAATCATGTTGATGCAAAATGATCAGCCAAGATGTATTAAAGATTTAACAACTCTTAATGGCTGGTGATGGTAGTATTCCTTGAACTGACAATACATCTTTCTTCCAAGAATCCTAAGTGCTTCACACAGATGATTATTAACAATATTTTACAAACAAAGAAACTGAGGTGCAGGCATACTAGGTGATCTAGCTGTGATAACACAGCAGTTTAGCTGGAGAGTCCTGCAGACCTCTAGAAACCTCAAATCCCCCCAAAGTAGTCCTAGCTTTTTAGTCTGTCCACTTTACTCTTTTGCCATCTCTCACACGTTTCATTGCATGTATTACAACAGGTTGTGTGTGTTTTTGTTTTTTTCTTAACTTTGCTGTCATCATAATGATCAATATATGC
Organism: Apteryx rowi; assembly: GCF_003343035.1. Classification (NCBI taxonomy): domain Eukaryota; kingdom Metazoa; phylum Chordata; class Aves; order Apterygiformes; family Apterygidae; genus Apteryx; species Apteryx rowi. Next base: position 2,276,153 of record NW_020447242.1, read on the forward strand.
CATATAATCTTATGAAACCATACTCTGTAGCATTTTTAAATCATGCTAGAAATGATGCCTGTTGAAGACAATGTGCTTGTTGCTCACTGGCCTTTAATTTAAAACTTGCTTTTAAAATAGTTTATTTCTGGTTACTGTCTGTAGTTCCACCAATGCACGGGGGAAGGATTGGTTGATTATGTCTACATTAGCAAATAGTGAGGCACAAAAAAAGCAGATCTGTAGAACGAAAAAATTGGTGCTGAGGACTGAATGTCCACAATGTATTTGTTTCTGGGGTTTTACTCTGGACTGGTTCTATTCCCTTGGACTAATGAACATCAGCAATTGACATGCTTCTCTCTGATTTAGGTTCATCTTAAAGAAATCCTGTTCTGGTTAACTTAGACTGCTCCGTGTTGTAGACTACAGCCTAGTAGGTGGTGGCAGTTGGGAGATTCATGTCAAAAATGCATTCCTGATCTGAACTGAAATGCTCATGTAAATGTACCCAGCGTGGCCTTACTTCTGATAGAATCGCTGATGATGGATTTTTCACTTAATCATTGATGAGGTGTTTTCATCATGCTGATCACATTAATGTTTGCTAAATGGCTTGTGTGTGCAGTGTGGCATCAGTATTACAAGGAAACAAGAGGGGGGAAAAAAAGAGGCTACCAATAAACTTCACTGTGATTTTCATTCTTACTGAACATAACCATGTCAGCAGAGTTTTTGGTCAGTATTGTGTGAAAGTTGATTTGTTTTGCACAAAAAAAACTAATAATGATAGTTACTCCTAAAGGTAACACTCATCCATATTTGTTGAACACCTCTATGGATGACCCAGCCGTACCTTCTAGGCTGCTCTCCCCGTGTCTACAACTGACCTATCATAAAAAGGATTCTTTGAGAATCTTCCCGTTAAGGGAAGAATATTCATAGGCAGCCATTTTCCTTTTTCTCCAAGTAAGTCAGAATGTTTGATACCATCTATGCCTTGGGGTTTTTTTTGTTTTTGTTTTAAATAATGTGTATCATTTTTGAATGGCTATGTCATCCATGTTAGACTTCTACATCTGTTCTGTCTTCACCACTACCAAAGCAAGGAATACTATAAACTCTAAAGCAGGAATGACTTTTAAAATCATTTTTATCCCTAGTACATTATTTCTCCATTTTACATTAGCAAAGGCTATATCCCTATAGTATCGTTCTTCACAAGAAAACCTCTATTGAAGCCTGTGGCATGCTAGAGAAAAACAAAGGCACTGGCAGTCTCCACAGGTAGTGTTTCCCAGTATGGAATCTGGGAAGACAAGTTTCTGTATGACTAGGAACAGGAATGATAATATCTGCTAAAACATTTGTAATGGTAAGGAAAAAAGGTGTTGCCTCGTGAAAGGTTTATTTCTTAATCTTTTAGTTCTCTTATACTTCCAGATGAAGCATACAGATGAAGATTTATCTTATCTTTAAAAATATGTATTAGAAAAGGCATTTTAATTAAGCTGTTTGGTAGCACATTTATGGAATGATACTGCTGGTAATGAGGATATGAAGGCATCCTAATTTCAAGTCAAGCATCTGGCCACAAAATGCTTTATAGAGTTCAAGAGAAGAGGAAAGCCCAAAGCACCTTGAAACAAACAAACAAGGTAGTGGTTTATTTATTTATTTTTTTTAACCCAGTCATTTGCCTTCATCTGCTTACCAAGTTTTAAGAAGGAAAAGTATCTTCATTCTCAAAAATGGTGAATGCTTACACACTCCCCTGTGGGTTCACTTTGAACTCTGGGTGTCTGAAGTAGACTGTCAGTAGAACAGAAGTCTACTCATGTTACTAGTATGTCCTGTCATGCCTTGAACACAATTTGGATCCTAGAGCTATCATTTAATATTTATATTTTTATAGGCTGTAATCAGGCTCTGTCTCAGTGTAGACATAATGCCAGGAAAATAAAAACTGGGACTGCAAAAAGACCTTTTACACAGGTCAGATAGAGAGGTAGGAAGAGTTAACAAAACAGTTAACAAAAATGGGGCATAAATAGTGATTTTCCTAGAGAAGAGAAAGAAAAACACCTGCATTTCAGCTAGTGCTGATTATCTCCATCATTCCTGTGCTGTCATTCCTTATAGGGATGGCTGCAAACAGTGGGTCTAGGGAGAGATTTGCACACAGTAGTTGTTTTTATCATATTTCTGAAAACTAGTGTCAGGAAGGTGATTCAGTGGTAGATGAACAGAGTTTGCCTCTTGAGGTGGAGCAGCGGTAAGAGAGCAGATAAATTCCAGCAGGAGAGTTCTTTCTCTTGCTTCCAATTACATTTTCACAGAACCCAGAGAATCTATTACAGAATTTGCAAAAATTCCCTGCAGATTTATATTTTCCCTGAGGGGTCTTTTAATAGTACAATTGTTTTGTAGTATAAAACCTGTAATTAGCTATTTGGGTTTTGCCTAAATTTGGGGGTACTTGACTTTAATTACCAATCAAATGTAACAGTGCATCTGTATTCATGTAATCATCAGTACTAACTCACACATACAAACCTTCTTTCAACTGAAGACAATAGAAAATTCTTTTTATTTGTTCTCACTCAGTTCTGACTGAAAATAACAGATGCTGCTAAGAAAGTTTGAGTGTTATGTTTATAATAGTAGGCAAAGCAAACAGCCACATCTAAATAGAAAGGAAGGAGGAGGTTGGGTTCAGACACTATTTAAATGGTTTTCATACTTGAGTGCCAGGATTTTGGGAGGGAGAGAGGCAAACTTGTTTCTTATTGGTGTATAGGCTTGACCACTATGTAGTTGCGAAGAGGATTTTTGTATGGCATCATGGCACAGTGCAGTACTCTGGGTCCTATTTCTTTTCTGTCCGCTTTATACATTTGCTGTTGGGGTATGAGAGGAGACAAAGCAGACATTTGTGAAGGCAAAAAGGTCTTACTGCCTTTCTTTTTTTGTTAAACCATCCCAGTCTCTGACTTCATGTCTACAGTCTGTGGAAGCAAATTAAAATGGTGGGTGGTGAACCAGTTACTATCACATTTTCCATGCAGTTCTCTGCCCTGACCTTTTCAAAACATGAGTCTTCCAAGTCTCTTTTGAGTCTCTGTAGACTGTATGCTCTTCGGAGGGAAGTGTTTTCATACAGAGCTAACTAAGTTAGAGTGAGACCCTTGGCTAGAAGCATTTTGGTATTACCTAAATACAATAGAATAAATGGTTCCAGGAGCACTAGGATCAATGGGCATCCAGTTTCATGCAAATTTACGTCTTGCGATCTATTGACTTTGCTATCCAAAAGGGGCAAGTCCTGACAAGCTTTTACCAAGGCTGGAACACTTATTTTTAGATGTCTTTCTCTCCACCTATTTTTATTAAGCTGGAAGAAACATAATTATCTTTAAGTGCGCTTTCTCCCTCAAAACTGAAATCAACATGAGGATTCTGAGTTTGTTGGCAGGAAAAATATATGCACACATAGAAAATGTGCTCCCATGAGCCTTGTATCTGTAGCAAATTGGGCTAAAAACTGCTTAACTTCACCAACCAAAACAGCAGTGTTTTAGTTCCTCCCCCCCCCCCAAAAAAAAAAAAAGGCCTGAAAACAGTGCAAAAAGTCAGTGCCCCTTAGACTGCAATTGTCTGACCTTTGTGTATGCTCACAAGGACAGGAAGGTGGTAGAGATCCTTTTTTGGCTCTGTGTTTATTGTACAGGAGCCAGTTTCCATAGCTGTCACTGTAGTCTTATGAATAAAATAGTCCCTGCTTCTCTTGTCTGTTCTTGGGATTTCCTACTGTCTGTTATCACAACTGTGGCTGAAAAAAACAAATACAATACTTGGAGGCAAAAATCACATTCCTGTATCCTCACCAAAATATCTGGTGATATTTTACCAGAATATGGTGGATATTGGTGAATGTATAGAATAGAATATGGACCGTGTATTTGCCACAGAATATATGGTGAATTCTTATGGCAGGCTGTGCTCTATAAAAGCTCTAGAAGCCCTTTAAGAGGCATTCTGTTGACCTTGAACGCAGTACCACATCTAATGGCATAGTTTGGCATTTACAATGATGTGATAAACTTTCTCCCATTTTTCCTGGCCGGCAAAAAAAAAAAACTGTACCTGTTATCAATGCTGGCATGAAGACAAACCAAATTAACAGAAATTACTCTTGTCTAATGCATTTTCTGTATAAGCTTATTCTACCCATTCAGTCATCAACATCATAAATTGCAACCCACAAATATTCAAAATGTTCTGTATGAATTACATACACAGCCTTCTTGAACTGTAAAGAAGTCGCACCTTTTTGCCATGCATATGCTTATGTCTTTATTTTGAACAGGTTTGAGGGACTCAATTTTTAAATGGAGTTATTTTTAATAACTTCTACCAGTGAACAGAAATTGTTCTAGGGATCAGCTCTGTTTGTTTGTACTAGAGATGCTAAGAAAGTTTAACCAACCTTTAATTTTTTATTATTATTATTATTATTGAGAACAAGCTGTAATGCAAAAAGTCTTCATACATGAATAAAATATTAGGTAAGAAGCATAATTAATATAAAAGGATGCAGTGAAATAGAAAGGTGGCTAATAAGCCAGAAAATCATATATCAATGCCAGTTATCGTATTTCATTGGAAGACATTAAAGATCGAAAATCAAGCATGGTAATTAATTAGTCTCGTTCCCATTTAACCTGAAGGTTGCATATATAAAGAAATTAGGTTGCCTGTGTGAGCAAAGAGAATAAGTAGTTCAGTTAAAGATCAAGAGTGGTAGAAGACAGAAATGGGGGGAAAATAAGGGGAAAGAAATGTCTTCCTTTGTTGCATTATGAAAGCACTTCACTGATTTGATTCTTGTTGATTGCACTCTCACGTAATCAAGCACTTAATTCACATAAATGGAATAATGGGAGGAGGTGTGTGGAAGAATTAGACATATTTTGGACTACTAAATTATTTTTCACACTGTGGAGCCCTAGTGAAAAGTCAGTATGCTTCCCTTTGTGTCTGTACCACTGGTCATCCTTACGTTTGGAGAGAGCATAGTTCTTGTCTAGAGGAGCTATGCAAACTTTTAGGGATCTTGGATTCAAACTTCTACTCACTACTTTATGTGCTAAGATGAATGACAGCCACTTTTCATTTATAAGCAATAGAAACAGCTTTTACTAATGTAAGAAAAGGTGACTGTAGCGTATACTTTAGAGAAACAAATCAGACCACTTTGAAGCCAAAAAGGGAAGAAAAAAGAAGTCAAGATTGGAACGTATGGGGAAAAATGTTCTAAAAATGTCAGTTCATCAAAACTGAACTATGAAAGTGAAAACTTTCAACAGATTTTTCAATATTTTGAAACCATTTTCTGTGTTCTGATAGATATTACAAAAAAACAGTTTTTGAAATTGTTGAACTACCTTTTTAAATATTTTTGAGAAGAAAAATATGGGTTTCCACTTAAAATTTAAGCTAGTAGCACTCATAAAATTGATTTAAAAAAAAAAAATCCCAACTGGCATTACAAAGTCAGTCCTGAAAAATGATATGTTTGAATTCACCCAAACTAACGTAACTCTTTTCAGTTTACTTCAATCAAATTCCTAAAGGTTTACTTCTTGTCTAATTCAGGGTCAGAGTTTTATTTTCTCCTAAAGCCTGTATTTTCCTAGAAAGGAAAAATTTTTTCCTGTTCAATTAAAAACCTGGATTTTAGAGCTACTTAGAGCCAGAAATATTTAATGAAATGTTTCTCATCCTAATGTCAGTAGCAGAATTGTTGATTAGAATCCAGTTGCAGTCGTTATTCAGCCAAGGGAAAAATACATGTTTAATTTCAGATAGTAGTGTGTGCAGTATAGATAGAATAAAAACTTTGGCTTTGCGGGGGGGAGCAACTCTAAGTTATTTTTTTTAATTTGGTGAATAGCAATAGCTGTATTTCTCCTTTAATCAGAAAAATATAGTTGTTTGGATATTGGGGTTTTTTGTATGCAAAAGTAGGATTGATTAGGGCTGAAGGGTTATTGGGAAACAGGGCTTTACAAATAGCCTAGTGGGAAATGGGAGCCTTCCTTTCAAGATGTTTCAAGGTGTGGTCTTTGATCCAAAAATCTTGTCTTTCAGGTGGTAGGATCTAGCATATCAGAATACTGTGGAGCTTGGGATTTTGACACCCCAAAATCCAAGATAACGATCCAATTCACCTTTTTTTCTGATTTTGTAAGCATCCAAATTCATTCTCCCATTTTAACTTAAAAGTTCCTGCATGCTCAGAAGTCTCTGTTCTCAGATGCTCTACTGTCCCAGCTCTAGGACAAGTCTAGGGAGATAGCTACCTAATCATCAGTGCCTTTTTCACAGGAGTTTTGCACACATTTGCTGAGGGGAAGATCTGGATGTTAGGATGTTGATGGGGATCAAAGCCAAATTCCAAGACTGTGTCCTACCCACCAGGCAGAGGGGTATGCTGCATTATAACATTTACTGCCCTTACCTGTTCAAGCCACCCATCGTCTTGAAAGCAAACTTTGTGGCCACCGAGAACATCTGACTTGTTTTTGGATATTTCCTAAGAGATGCAATGATCTCTCAAAAGCTTCACAATCCTCCTTTCTTATGTGCCTTCTTCATTTGTTTTATCTAATTTGAGCTGAGCCTTTTCCTAAACCAACCTCATTACTTTTGGCATAAACTCTATCCAGACCTTCTGTGATACTGGTAGGTGCTGAGAAATGGTTTTCTACAAACTTTTCCACAAAGACAGAAGTTGTAAACAATCAGGACAAAGCAAGCAGTCCAATGCATAAAAGATGCTGTTTGTTATAGTTTGAGGTTATAAACTTACTGTTTTTATATATAGTACATTTTTACTATTGATGAATTTGTTCAGCTGCAAAGAACTTGTACAAAGCCCTGGTCACCGGTGAAATTCATATAAGCTTCTTCTGAAGAGGCCTTAATCAGTGCATAATGGAATGGAAGTACAGTGTATTGGTACACTGAAAGTCAAATGCACTGAATCGTTGTAGCTGGAAATTTACTTTTCAGATGATTCGTTTGTAGGGCGTTCCAGAAATTATTGCAAACAGGTAGTGGAATGGTCCCAAATGAGTCATATACCATGAGGTACTTGCTGTTTTGCCCTCTACTTCTATGGTAACTTAGAGGTCAAAGTGTTTTATGTCCAAATGATACTTCAGAGTGCATCATCTGAACCTTGATTGCTGAACCCTTGGCCTATCTAGCTTTTCACTATCTCCCTCCTTCTCAGGTTATCATGAGACTCCTATAAAGAGGTAGTGTTGTTCTTAGCTGGTTGAGGAAAACAAAGTATAGGTGGATGTCCTTTATGCAGTTAATGGGGGAGGTTAACCTTTTAGCATTGCAGAAAAGGAATCAAGTACTAGGTCAGTACTGGGATTAGAAACTAGGCATCTGGAGGAAATTCATACTGACCCTGTATAACTTAATAAACAGGAAGCTCTAGGGGAAAATCTCAGGCTTTATGATAACATGACTTCTTTTGACAGTTTTTTTCCTAACATTGCCCATTTGAAGCCAGCTACCCATGAGGATACAGAGATCTCTGTAGAATGCACACACACACACGAAAAAAAATTATCAAGCATGTGAAAGACCAATGCAACTTAAATTCAGTTCTTGCTTGGAATTTTTTCCTTAAAGTTAGCATGCACTGGTTAGAAAGGCTGAATCCTGTTCAATGTGCCCATGCTCATTGTGGGAGTTTTCAATGAATATAGGATTTGATGCATTGTCACTAGGTAATTTCTGAGCCTTTCAGAACAGTCAGTATCTGTACTTAAAGACTTGATCTATTTTGTGCTTTTTACGATCAGAGGCTGCAAAGAAACTGCAAACACAGACAGAATGATGTTTGGGTTGAGGAGCACCAAGGTAGGCAGTTCAGCATGTTACTTGCCTCTGCTACTGGGAAACATCTGGAGTTAAAATTGAACTATATAAAGCTAACTGAAATTGCCGCAAAGTTCATCTCTGACTTTCACTTTCACATAATGCAGAGTTTTGATGTCATATTTGACATGTAGATTTTCATTTTCTTCCACCTAGAGGGACATGTTTTGTCTTAATGTCTAGTGTAAGATGCCTAGGACATTACTGGGCATAATAAAATATTGCTAAAAACGGTACTGTCCACTAAGAGACTGATTATCAGAACCTTGTCACCCATCTCTGCAGAAGGGCTACCACTCAAAGAAACTGGTAGCTCTGACTGTGGCATCTCTGACTTCCAGTTGTGGTCAGGATTCATTTCTGAGTGTTTTGACCAGCGAATTGGTGAACAGCATGTGGTATGTGGGCTTTTCTACAAGACTGCTACTATATTCCAACTAGAAGGTTAAGAGTTTTTCTTTCTTTAGCCAAGATTTCTTTTTGGCAGGAACTGTCAATTCTGAATTTTAACAAACACTTGAAGTCATCTAATATTACAAACAGGGACTGAAGTACAAGTATTATATTAAATTTCACCTCTAGTGTGAGGCTAGAGTTGAACTTCTCTTTTTTCATTGTCATTTGTATTCATGATGTTTTGTGTATCAGTGGAATTTTTGTTGAACTGAAACAAAAATTGATTAAAAAAAGAGGAAAGAAAAGAGCCAAAACATCCAATGATAGAGGAAATTTCCCCTGCTAAATGTGGCAACAATTAAAAATAGAATAGTATTTAACTGTGCCCTCAACTAAATGGAAAGTAAAAATTGACATGAAAATAGATTCATACCCATAGGCAACATGTGACAGCAGAGGATTCATCAGAGGCTAAAAAGTAGATATTTTCTTTTAATTTTGCCCAATGTCAGTTGCACTGAAGAAAGCTACTAAATTGCTGTGTTTGTATAATATGTGAATAATGCTATTATTCTGTATTTATGAAGTATATATATTTCTATGGATGCATACTTCTACTTTTCAGTAAAATGCTTATGTGAAAATTTAAAGTGGATATATGAGAGGCAAAGAGCAGAAAGAATCTGACACAGAATTATTCTTTTTATCAGGCTAGCCCAGTCCGTGTTAGAATCAGTCCTTTTTGAAAACCCCAGCATTGATTTAGATTTATTATCATCTTTCCACACTGTGCATTTAATAGGAAATATTACTTTGAGTATCAAAGCTTTTGCTTAAAAATATATATAAATACATTTTGGTCCTTTTTCTTTAATTCCTTTTCTAATGTTCTTCAGATATCCCTTTTCATAAGCAAATTCTTGGTGAAGAAAAATCTGCTTTTCTGAATCACAATATACATTGTTAGAAAAGGAGCCGAGGGGCAAAACTCCAAGAAATTCTATTAATACCGAGACATCTCATCTGTTTCTTTGTGACAAAAGGTGTTCAGTCCCAATTGTCCGAATTTTTCAAAGATAGACAATTGCTGCTGTAGGAACAGTGTGACCTCATCTGGTGAACAAAAGGAGTGTGTATATGTATGTATCTGCACTGCTATTAATTTGAACGTGTATACTAGCTTGGCAAATGAACAGGAATTTCAGGAGCAGTTCAAATGCGCAGTAAGGAAGGCACAACTCACAGCGGGGTCAATGGGAGCTGGGCCCACTTAGCTCTGAGATTGATTTAGACCTTTTTTTTTTTTTTTTACTTAGTGTTCTTTATTTAAAAAAAAGAAAAACACCAAGGTTACTGATTACTTAGTAGTTTAGTGTATCCGGTGAGTGTGAAAATATCTGTTCTTCTTCCAGAGAAAATATATGATCCTTGCTGGTCTTCTCAAAAGTTCCAAAAAGATAAAATCCTGGAATTGGACCACTACTTAAGGAAGGATACTTCTCTGTAGTGTTTCAACTGGTAGGGCTAGGAAACTTTTTATTTTCAAGAAAAATGTTTCTTGCTCTTCAAGTAAAGAGAGAGACTCGTTCCTGCTCTCTGCCTTGTTCCCTCTCTCCTCCAGCAATTCGGATTACTTCAGGAGTATCAATTTGTGAGGTGATCCATAGGCACCAAGGGTAAGGTTAACCCTTACTGGGAGTCTCTGCAATCTATTAGGTAGGTCTGAAAGATGGTGCATGCCTGGGTCACTTTTGCCCATTTCTTTAGACTATGTAGCAATTTCAGGCCTGGGAAGATCCTTAGGGTGTGGATTTGCAATGCCTATTGAAAGGCGTGCACAACCTTCCCCTCTGCTGGGCTTAGTATTAGAATCCAGCACTGTCATTCAAAAATTTCTCTCTCGCTGAAAAAAATAGCCTGTATTTTCTGGCAGACCTTAGCCTCTATTCTAGCATTTGTGGCTTGTATTATTTTTTGTGCCTCGCTATATGAATAAATGAACAAGTATATTGCTATTTTATTATGTAGACTGCAGAAAATGTCCCCACTGATAACTCACTGCAGATTTTTACAGACTTTCAGTGCAGAGATTTAAATGTCTTAAAAACTGCTGCATGCCATCTTAACCTACTGACTCCTTTGAGGAAGGAGGGAAAAAAAGCAAGCCAAACCCCCTTCACTCCCCCCCCCCAAAAAAAAACAAAAAAAAGTGCGCTGGAATGCTGTGGGCCGTGGCAGTCACCTCTACCTGTTGAGCTGATGTCAGTGAGTATGGAGCGCAGACCTTGCATCATCGGAGAGGAGATTACTACCTGAATACTCCGTGTATGTGTTGCACACTGGCACTGGCACTGTACAGACAGCTAGGGGGTTTTGTTCACAATTTATTTTAAACCCTACCTCAGTCTATTCTTTTCTGTTCTTTGAACCAGCAGAAAAAGCAGTTCTCACAAGCCACTTCTTTTCACATGAGCCTTCTAGCAATTCTGTATTTCCTCTTTGGGGGATATATTTTTAAGTTCAGTTACTGCAGAAATTGTAAGCAAAACAAAGTTCAGACCAGTTTTTGAAAATTTGATAGGATATTTGCCACTCTACAAGAACTACAGCTCAGCATCAAGAAGACAAAAATTTGTCTTGCCCTGTAGCCCTAGAAAAAGGACTAGTCCCATCCCTATTTTTTCCAGTCGTTCTTTTTCAAGAAAATCACTCCTTAGTTACTCATTTCTTTTCCCCGTGGTCAGGTTGGCTGCATCTCCAAACACTTGTAAGTACTGTATGTTCTGACATATCCTGAAGTCATGCATTAGCACCTTTTCATTCAGCAAAGGGTGAGAACAGATATCTTTTGGCAGCTGACAGCAGGGAGCAGGCAGAAAGGAGGAGAGTGAAGCTGTAGGACTAGGACACTGTGGTGGCCTAGTGGCTAGCATGGCTAATGTACCAGCTGTGAATAACATCCCCCCACCCTCCCCCCCTTTTTTTTCCCCTCTTATCCCATCCACCCAACAGATGTCTCTCTGTCATTGTCATGTCCTCAAGCTATCCTAGTAAATGATTTGTGCATTATAAGTGAGTCACTAAGGTGGCAATTGAACCTCTTCACAGCTCAAAATTGTTGATGTGTGCACAGAGTGCAGTGTGGGGGTGTGTGTGAGAAAAAGCGGGAGAGAAGGGGAATGAGAGAAAGAGGAAAGGAGGGAGGGATAGGAGAAAAAGAGAAATGTCAAGGTTACCTTGTTTTGCCTAGAGAATCAAAAGGGAGGGCAAATTAACTGCTGGCTCTGTTTGGTCTTTTGGATATCCTACAATTGAGGCAGCTCCATCCTACTCAAGCAGATGTACATATCACTTTGAAAGATTAAAAAATGAAGAATGCAGTGATCTGTATTGTATATACACTTTATTCTGTGGAAAGAATGTTAATAAATATACTGAGAGACTGCAAGTTTGCCAATATAAATAATGTGGCATTTCAAAGTGTCAGTAAATGGAATTGAATTTTTCAATGTAAAAATATAGTTCAGTTATAAATTGGAGTCATGCTTGACATTAGTTGGGCATTAGGAGATATTAATTAGATACTGCTCACTACTTCTTTCTGCTTTCTTTATATTAAACGAATTATCAGGAAAGAGGAATTTGCAAGCATGCAATTCAGAGATTTTTATTCTGGAAAACAAGCTGCCTGGTAATTTTTAGTGGGGGAATAAATGTCTTTTCAAAAACCTTGTCAGTGTGCTGTCTGAAACATGCCCTTCCCAATATGAACACAATATGGAAAAGCTAATCCATTATAATACTTTGTAATGATAATAAGCTATAGTGAACAAGTAGCCTAGGGAAAAAGAGGGTAGTATTCACCTTTAAACAGAAAGAGAATAGCAAGTAATTGTACATTTTTACAGTAGGCTGATGACAACATTTCCTATGACTTTGAACTTACTTTGGCTGTCACTGTTCTGGCAAACATTCTGCATATCAATCAGAGAGTGTATTTCTTGCGTGACACTTGCAGCATAACATATAAAATTTACTTATATGTTCTTTACGTGCAGTCATCTTGTTTATATGTAAATATATTAGTCTCCATGTACAGCTTGTGCTGCAGAAGCAGCATTTAACCCTTCCACAGGTTTACAGTGACCTCTGTCTAGCTGGTGTCTACGGATTGTTTTCTTTCTACTGCTGCATTACTCTTTAGACATTTGTGTTGTTGATCTCGATGTTTTCCTATAGACACTAAATGCAGTTCTGGTGTACAGCTCCTTATGGTGCAACATTTTACTTGTGTTGAATCATATTGTTCTAGGTGCATACAACTAATTATTGCTGGCTTTTTGAAAGCTGCCCCAGTTATTTCTGGAATCACCAAAGGATAAGTTGGCACCTCTTTTGTTTTAGATTCACAGAATTCTTTGGGGGCAGTATTATTTGTGCTTGGTCTCTGGCACTGTGTGCAGCTCCCCTGCGTGTTGGTCAGTCCCTATCTGCCTGGATGATGGCTCTTGCTCTTGTATAATTAGCTTGCTACAACAGAGGTTTGATGTCTGCCAACTTTCTTAAAGTAAATGCTGACCAAACAAAGCTGCTGTTCACTTGCCCTTCTCAGCTGAAAGGGATTTTTTTCTTAGTTCTTGGATTTTTTTTTCCCTCTGAGTGTTTTTCCCCCTTTTTTGATAAAGCAATTCAAGGTGCCTTCAAGAAGTACATAAATATGATACCCTGAATTATTAAACATAAAAGAAGTAAGACCTCTCTGCTTAAGTAGAGAGAGAGGGAAGAAAATGATGTCTGTGAAGGCAGAGAGTTTAAATAAATAAAAATAGACCTTGTGGAACCCACTTTTGTGTTTGCTTAAGGGGAGCAAATATTTATCAGAGGTACCCCCAGCATTGGCAAAAACATATCTGCGGGTGCACATATACACAGTATACATTACATATACTTTGAAAAAATATATATAATCTGAAGACAGCTTTGAGAATAAAGCCCCATGCAGCAGCCCACACTGCCATAAAGTACACAGCACACCATAGTTCTTTATAGCCTTCTTTCAGCCTGATCCTGCTTTGCTGTGTGATTGCCACCTCTGCTGGCTGGATCAGGAAGGAAGAAGGTGGTATAACTCTACCTGCCCTTCCTAGGGAATGTCTCAATAGCTGCTCTAAGCACAGAGGTTACACATCTTGTTGGATAGTATGAAGATTACAAATAATGTAATATTTAGGAAATAACTGCTGATTCAGGGAGTCTAAAATGTGAGCCTTGGAACATGCTGGGGCAGGACCAGCATCTTACTGTGTGTTTGTATAGGGACTAGCATTATAACACTTGAGACACTATGGTTAGTAATAATTGTTGGACATCAAGGATCTGGCATCAGGTAAAGAATGGACTAAGTAGTAAAGGATATATTTGATATATATGTTACCTGTTTTATTGTAACTTCTCCTTTCTGCTGCAAAATAAGAGTAACTTGATCATATTAGTGCTTTCAAAACTAAAACCTGTATTTTAATACCTAGTCTTCAAAAAGGGCAAGAAGGAGGACCCAGGGAACTACAGGCCAGTCAGCCTCACCTCCATCCCTGGAAAGGTGATGGAGCAGCTCATCCTGGAGGCCATCTCCAAGCATGTGGGGGAAAAGAAGGTGATCAGGAATAGTCAGCATGGCTTCACCAAGGGGAAATCATGC